>NC_134372.1:16831818-17134848 GCF_035582795.1 Mycteria americana
AGATTAAAACTTCCAGGTTTTCATTGCCAGTCTTTTTTTTTTTTTTTTTTAATTGTAATGTTTAACCTTCTAAAAGAGGAAAACATTGAAAATGAAAGCATTTCATCTGGTATTAAACTAGTGACTTCTTTTCCAGGCAAAATAACTTTCATGTTAATTTTACTGAGCAGAAGTGTGGGGAAAATAATTTCAGTTTTATCCAGGACTTGATAAAAAACCCAAAAACACACCAAAAACCCCCCTACTTTTTATGGAACATTGAAAAAGTCCTATTTGCACAGCTCTCAGGGTGATCAGAAGTCTTGGCATTTCAGAGGAACTCAGTGTAATACAGTGGAGCTGGGCAGGCAATCACTCTGAGAACAGGTTGGATTTTAAAGCTCACAGAGTTAATGCCTACAGACCAGTGTAAATCCTGTTTATCCTCTCAGGTGACGAGCTAGATCAGACAGATTGTATATAGAGATCTTTCCTGAGTCCTGCGTTTAACTAGTTGGCAAAAATTGCCTTCTTTGAAAGACTCATGATAATTGTAGGAGTTATAAAACAAAACAAAATGAAGTGATTGGAAATACATTTAAGAATGAGAAGATGATTGAAATTAAGCTCAGTCACGCAAATCTTCAGAATGACTTAGTTGTGTGTTTTGGATTGTCATTTACTCAAATATATTCAAGTTAATATTTTGTATTGCAAAATTTGTATTCTGTTGGTAAAGTTGTGTCAGTAGTTATCAGCTGGTTTGGTTTTGTTGGTTTTTTTTTTTTTTTTTTTAAGATACAAATATTGGCATGCTCACACACTCTTGAAGAAATGCTGCTGTTTGCAGTGGGCTTTTAAAAGTATGAGGATTTATAACCTCATGTATTCCAAGAAGTCCACGTACTGCTTTAAGTACATGGAAAACACTTATAGTTTTGTTTGATGTGTCAGTATTGCATACAGTATAAACTGTACCATTATAGTCCTTGCATATCTCCCCTTTGCTGAGAATACTGTTGAGCCCCTTAGGAAAAGGGGCTATACTGAATAAAATGCAGTGCAGCATTTAGATTGCTTTGGTTTGGTTCCTAGCTCTGTTATTTGGGCACATCTCTTCACCTGAGTTTCCACGTTCTAAGATAGGAATGCTGATGCTGATATTTGTAATGTGCTTTGAGATTTAGAGCTAGAAAATGCTACCCAAGAGGTAGGTAATGTTCAAAGATTGACAGATTTGATAAATATTTTTGGTCTCCGCTGCATGGTTGGATACTGATAGTGGCATTAGAGAAATGAAGTCAGAGTACAAATAACATTTGTACCAATATTCTGCTTAGTGTAATGTTGCATTAAGAAGTTTATCTGATTTCTAAATTTACAATGTGTTTATTTCTAAAAGATTTTGACAAAATGAAATGTTTATCTATTTCTATTTTTTTTAGCTACATCTTGGGCCAACTGAAATATCAGGCAAAAAAGGAGTTAAAATATTATGTGTTAGTAGTATTATTATAGTAGTATAATTAGTTTCCATTCACGTAATTTTAAGATCTTAAGAAATTAACTCCAAAGACCGGCTTAAATTAGAAAAGTGTCAACTGTGTGAGAGTCATTTCCCCACTTTTTTCAGAGTGAGCTCTGTAAATTCAGATATGCAGATGAGTTGTTAAGTCTGTTGAAAAAACAATTACTTTTGAGACTCTTTTTGAAACTCTTATATCTGATTTTTCCTATTTAGTTTCTGCAAGCATTTAAAAAAAAAAAAAAAGAAAAAAGAAAAAAAGTGAGGTGTCACCACAGAAAAGAAGGCTATTAAAAAGCTTTTTACAGAGTTTCATCTCTTGGAGAGTTTTGAATGAGCATCCTTCTCTAGACCTTTACTCTTGCAAATTAGACCTTGAAAACTTGCTAGGGATTTTGAGTCATTTGATAGGATTGTTCCGTTGGGCTGAAAATATCACTGTTGTTAGACTTGTGATCCAGCAGAAGAAAACTTTCTCATGACCATCAAAATGAAGACTTCCTTTTAAACTGCGCTGAGGATGGAATGGCTTTGTTACCTTTTTGTTGTTTACTTTTTAGCAGAACAAGACCCTATTCTGCCTGTCACTAAATGCTTAGTCTCAGTGGCTGATGTATTAAAAAATGGCCTTCACTTAAATATTATAAAAATCTGTTCTTTTTACAAGTGCAATGTAATTTACATCCTGTTTTTTTCCTAAGGGTTGCTAGAAGTCTTCATAAGACTCTTAATTAGTCAATCAATAATGTCCAATTCTGTACATTTTGTTTTCTTTCACAGTTATTTTATTTCTAGCTGTACAGCCCTGAGGACTTTTGATTATAAGATCTTCTGACTACAACTTATGAGCTTAATAGCCATCACGCTGTATTTATGATCCTGTATCACACTTCAGGGAAAGCTTCTGTAGCTTGCTTGCTGGCTTTGTTTGCAGTAGTCAAAGCCCTGGAGACGACAGCATTTAACTGTGCTTTGAAATTGCTGAAGTGTGTTGTTCCACCAGATTGGGTGGCCTACACAGCAACTCTAATAACAAATGGCTCTGGGTTTTTTCGTGGGGAAGTAACCGCACATGCATTGTGTTAAGGTTGCCTTCTGACTATTAGGCAGTAATTTCTGAAGAAAAGAGCCTGCTGTTCTCTCACTTCTGAAATGAAACATGAGTATAACCTGGAATGAACCCGTGTCTTATGTTTTTATTCATTGTTTGTTGACCCTGTGGTCAACCCTCTGTCACTATGATTAATCATTCAGACTCCAGTTGTCCAAAAAGACAATTCAAACCTTTTCTGCAAGAGAAAATGGAGGGTGGAAGGAAATAAAACAAAGTATTAATGAAACAAAACGGGTTAATCTTTGACATGATAATTTATACCTGGGCTAGCAAACCAACAGAAGTACTCTTGTACGCGAATGATTAATAGCTGCTATGGTTGCATCTGTGACAAGTGATTAATAAAGTTTGTGATTAAAAAAAATACTTCCTTTTCTTTTCCTTAAGTGTGCAAATCTTGGAACTCCAATTCTGTCTGCACGGTGGTTCAATTATAACGCAGACCTATTTGTAATTCAGATGTCACCCACCATTAGTCATGCAAACGTCTTCAAAATGGAGTTCACTTGATCTGTTAAGTACTAAAGAACTGGGAAATCTAGCATGTCCCCAAAAGACTTTCTAGCCTATGGGGAAAAAAAAATCTGAGATGCAGCTGTTTCTTCAGAAGCACGTAACCTATCAGCATGGAATTTGTTACATATAAAAATAGTATTCTGAGACTGTATGAACTAGTTACCAGATGCAAATTGAAGCTGTAAAGTCCATCTGTACTTCATAGTTAGAGCAATGACTAGCATTAAATCTCAAACCTATCTAGACAAAGCTGTGGTTTTATTTTTTTTTCCCAGAAGTTAGACCATGCTATGAAAAGGTACGTAACCTGAATGGAAATAATTCACAGAGCTGTAACGTTACAGCTTCAATCAAGTACTGCTTTTTAAATCCATACATTCCCTTCTCCAAAAGTTAACCGTATTAGATGAAAATTTGCAAAAATTTGTTTACAATGCTCCCTGCAAAATGAAGTCTTTCAGAGCTCATTTGCAAATGCATCACATACCAAGTCCTAGACTATTCAGATTGGCATAGAATAATTAAATGGGTGTGTTGAGATGCAATTATAAAGGAAGGTAAGAACAGCAGCAGTGATTCAGACTAAAGGTTCAGTTAACTCTGTATCCACTCTCCCAACAAGTGGGTGGATGGTAGCAGATGCCTAGGGAAACAGGAGTGAGGAGGGAATAGTTCTTTCTTTGTTATACTTCACCAGTTGCTAGTAATCTGTAGCTTCCTGAGCTGGAATTTGAATTCAGACCATAATGTTTAATGGCTACCAATATATCATAACCACTTTTTAAACCCATTTGTATGTTGGCCCCCATGGCATTCTGTGGCAGTTACCTTCACAGTTTCAAATATGAATTGCATGTTTTACCATTTTAAACTTGCTGTGTGAGCATTTCTTTGCCTTTCCTTCTAGTTCCTATTTCATGAGGAATAGTGAATAACCTTTCTTTATGTCTGTTTACTGTTCATGATTTTGTAGACCAGTTTCATATTTCCTTTAGGTCATCTCTTTCAAGATGAAAACTTTTAGTCACTTTGTCTTTTCTCCCATGTGGCACACATTCTAATTCTCATTTTTAACATGGGGGATTAGTATCTGAGATAGATCCATCATGGATTTACACAGCAGTGTAATGATGTATTTAGGGTTTGTTCCAAATTTGTTTCTTAGTAATTCTAGACATTCTTTCTGGCTGCCCCCAAGCCCAGAACTGGCATTTTCAAAGCAGCATCTACAATGACTACAAATTACTTTCTTCAGCGGTAATAGCTAGTATACATAATGTGAGAGGATTGTCTTGTTGCTTTTTGTTTGTTATTTTTAATGCTTTGTACTTTATTTAATAATTTTCAACACTGATTTTCATCTTCTGATATTTTACTCATATGTTAGTAAAATGGTGTTTAATAATTTTGTGTCTCCCCATTTATGGGTAGCATACTTATTTTTCTTCTCTAAAGATATACAATGCTTAGCAGGAAAAAGAAAATTTAATCTAAAGCTCCTCATGGCACCCTCTTTGGCTTGTGTAATCTGCAATTTAGGGCTGTAGATTTACAGGCTTTACACTTTTCTAGAAGTCTAATAAGGTTGGACTGATGGATTGGCACAGAAACCATATTAAAGGTCCTTTTCTGGAAATACCACCTCAGCTGATCATAATTCGTTGCAATAACATGAAGTGAGATTTGTCTTTCATGCACTTAAAGATTAAAATGCATAGAGAAAGCGGCACTCACTCTAAAGTGGCAAAGTGTCATCGAGAAATTTGTATGAAAGCTAACAAATTATTTCTTCCTTTTTAGCCATTAATCGCATATGTAAGAAGAGGGCATTGTCCCGCTGATTTATGGTAATGTAATTGCTAGCTTCAGGTAGAGGTTTTTTGAACAATATTTGTTTTATTTGTTTGTAAATGTTTTGGTTGTCCTGAAACATTTTTTTCAAATTATTTTTTACCAGCCAGTAAAAACTACCTTTGGTAAGACAAGACACTTACGTTGACACGAAACAGAACATTTTGTTTTAATTTTGATAATTTCAGAAGTAGGAGTTTAGAAATTATTAAATTGAGAAAGGGAGATCTAAGAAGAGGAAGTTGGCATGGTTCTCAGTGTATCTGCTGGTGCAGTTGTGAAGATATCTGTGTTGCCTTCGAGATCCAAGTTCTAATCCTCCTACTGAAACTATTGCTTTTACAAATAATGATGTTTTCATTATCTCTCTGGAGAAGTGAATTACAGTTAGAATTTGAAACACTCATCAGAAGAAAGGGAAGGACCTAAGTTTGAGTCAGTATTCCAATATGTAGCTTTTTAACTAAATATAAGAGCTTCAGCAAAGGCATTTGAGAGAAGCATATGCTAAAACAGTTGAGTAGTGTGTGCTCACTTGGTATTTCATCAATAAATTCACCTTCTAATATTAGGCTGTGTTTTCCTTTTCTTCTTCAGACCAGTTTCTTTCCTAAAACAACATGATTTCCAAAACATAACCTCATTTACTTTTCAGGATGAAGTAGAAGCTTTTGATGCCTTGACCATTTAAATATTATTGATCTTGCTTGTTCATTATCCTACTAAGCTAGGGAGAAAAGGTTCAGCACTCAGCCAAAGAAAATGCAGACTCAAGTGGGCCTTTAGTTTGTATGTTGAAAACTCCACAAAAGTTTATACCATCATGTCTCATTCAGAGTTTACTTCTGCCAGAAGCAGCCTGCCTTGTTATTTTTTCAGTAAGGTATCTTCAAACAAACCGTGAAGTGGTATTAAACCCTATAGGTCTTTAGGTCTGTAAGTCTCTGGGCTCTTTAAGCTGTGTAACCACTGACAGTGATTACTGGAGAAACAAAAAGGGAAGAAGGGTCCCTTCGTTTCCCTCTGGTAGTAGCGTTATTTGGTCTACAGCATTACTTTAAAACAGGAACCTTCCAGGAGTATTTCTTTCTTTCTAAATAAACATGTGTCACTGTACTTGCAGAGACCATAGTATTTACATTTAGCTGTTGATATTTTAATTAACAATTTAAGCATGTTGTTTGCCCTGCGAGTTCAATGGGAAAAACTCTACAAATAAACAGCAGTTCCCTTTTGGACAATGTCTCTGTAAATTAGCTTACTTTGTCAATAAAGCGCATGCCTATCAGCCCCTTCAAGGCAGCAGGGGGCAAGGATGTTCATTTACTTAAGCAGTAGGTTATACTATTAGCGTGTGTGATTGCTGTTAATTAGGATATGTGTAGATGTCTCTGTGCTGCACAGTTTGTAATATAAAAGCTTTAAACATTTAGGCTATTAATGAAGTCAGTAAACGGTTCTATTAGGAGACTTTTTTTGTTTTTATTACTTCATGTCTGTTTTGCTATTATTTATTATAATAACAGTACAGTAGTCAAAATATAACCAATATAAGGGCTATACAGAAACAGTAAAGCAGAGTTTTTGCCTTGAAGAGTCTGCAGGAGAAGGGACTGTATGTACCACTGTTTGTCCTGTAAGTCTGAAACAGGAATGCATGTATAGTCCAGCTATGAATTATAACTAACTTCCATCATTTCCATTTGATATTCAGTTCAGTGTTTAAATATGCTTTTCATATCCCTTTGACTTGACAAAATTTAAGCATTTGCTTAGTTTTCTAAATCCATCATAAATGGTCTCACTTGCGTTTTCTTGTAAACAAGGTTATGTGAGTATATATTTGAAAGACCAGACTGTATGAATATGCATTTCTAATTTAAATTTTAAAACCAAATGTCTATAGCAAATCCTGAATTAATAACGTCTGTGCTGTGCTGTGCTATTAGCCACATATAACCTCTCTCTGACATCAGTAGCAGGGTCAATTCAAACTCTTGTCACAGTGAGCATGTCTTTCAAATATATAATCTAAAGGCATGTTTCTGTTTACATGGAAAAGATCAGCTGAAGGGAAATATTGTTCTACAAAGATAAACAATAGAATTTTTTATGAAAATTCATCCATTACTTGAAAACAAAGTTGTAGAATTAGAAGTCTCGCATCCTACTCATGGTACCATAATATAAGCACCTTAATGTAAGTTAGTATTTTGTCTGTCAAAGCATCGCAGAGAAGGAAAGCAAGACAGTGCAATTGGTATTTGGACTAGCAGAAAGGGAAGCGCTTTTCTGAGCTCATGGTGGTCAGAATGTCTAAATGAGCTTGGAAATATATGTTCACGGACTCTACCTTACTGCATCCCAAGGAAGAATATAACATGCCCAGTTTTAAACTATATGGATGCAACCCTAGAAAAGAATATGGTGATGTGTTTACTACCGTTATTGGTAAAATTCAATTCTCCTCATTGGGGCTGAGATTAAACCTTAAAGTTTTAATTCTGCTCTTACCAAATGGCCCCAGCAATACCACCCTCAATTTCACTGGAAATGGTGTGAAACATTAAAGGCCAGAGTGCACAGAAGTTAAGAGAAGTGGATTTTCATCAGCTTTAGGTCATCTTTTTATAGGAATGTTGAGCTTGGACTTGAATTTATACCAGGATTTCTAAACTGTCACAAACACACTATGAACAATGAAAATGCAGTAAGGATGGAGTCAGTTTCCTGAATGTAAGAAGTAACAATATTTTGGGAAATTCTGTCTTGTTCTGTGGAAAAATGATTTCTCTGATTAAGTAACCACATTTTCTCAGATTGCCAGTAGTAAAAACACAAAAACAAGAAAAAACCAAACTTGCTTGCAGAGATTTTGTTTTTTAATAATAATATTGCAAGAATCCAACAGCCCCCCCGCCCCCCAACCCAAAGTGCAACATTTTGTGGTATAAATATAAATTAGGAAGTGCAGGAGTTATTCCATGTTTGAGACCTTGACACAAAGCAATACCAGGGTTTCTGGGTTTGCATGTGTAAGCTGGTATACAGGGAAGAAAACAGTTGGAAAATTTTGTTAATTGTAGCAACCATCTTCCAGTTGCGACATCGGGACACTGGTATCCTTTATTGCTCAGTGCATCCTCTGTCAGGGTGGTTTTGAGATGTGACAGTAAACCAAATTTCTCCTAGAAGTTGCTAGGCATCAGTCTCACCAGAGCTCTTATGAAATTTTCAGCCAGGGCCAGGCGCAGCAGCAGATGTGTTTGCAAAGGAAGTTTTCCAGCCATCAACAGCTTTGCTGAGCTTGTACTTCGGCTGAGCTGCTGAAAAAATGCTGGGCAGAACTTCAAAGCCATATTGTGGAATTCGGAAGATAAACAGGGTCTTTTTGAGCTCAGGAAGGATGACTAAATTTCAGAAGACAACCAAGAGCATTAAATATTCCCACAATTAGGGTTAAAACTCCACTCCCTCAGACCTTGTGTTGAGACTCAGTGCTCAGAAATTGAAGAACATGACCAGTGTGAGACAAAGAAAATAGATAGAAATACTGTAAGCCATCAGTACACTTGAAGGACTTTTTTTTTAGTCTATACAGATGGCCATTTCATTTCAACAAAAACAAAACAATATTTTTTGAGACCCGTATTCTGAAACAATAGTCGCTCACCTTTTGATAGACTCTTTTAAGTCATAGAGTTAATTTGCTTACAAACTTCACACGAAATTGAACTCAACTGCTAGTGAAATGCAGAGTGGCAATATCTAGGTAGTTTCTGAAAATACTTTTCCGTATACATATTTTGCCCAGTAACTTTGTCTTAGGTTCCATAAACAAATGCTGCAGTATTGAGTCAGTATGATCTACAAAAAAGTCTTAGATTATGCATTGTAGCTAGTCCAGCTATATCTATACACAAGTCATCATGGCATTGATCATAATCTCTTAAGAAGAGATGGGTTTATACTTTCTAGGATGAGTGGAGAAATTATTTTTGCATGGATCAGTGAAGATCTCAATAACTTCCATAAGGCTTTCTCTCCTTATGCAGAAGATGCAGGGACTGTTCTGACAACATAAGAAGAGAACAGATTATTGGAAACTGTTCTAGCATACCTTCTAAGAACAAATTTCTGAGTATATTTCCTTTGTTAAGAAATCTGAACACATGGAGAATTATACAGAGACTGCAGAAATTTTGCACAAAAGTCTACTGTAGTCTTACCTGTTAGAACAAATACAGATTGCTTGATTACAACAATAAGCTAAATAGTATTTTGTGTTTTTCAGGATATTATTGACAGTTAAAAATCATAACCTTGATAGGAAAAGCAGCTTTGTGTATTCACACAATAAAGTAACTCTGCTTTAAATTTGAGATGAGAATGATACTCTGTTTGAAAAGTAATTTTTTTTGTGTGGTTTCTCAGTGGAGTTTCTCAGCATGGTTTCTCATCCATGCTCAATGAGCAGTGTTTTCACTGAAACACTGGTGCTCATTGAGAAACCACCAAAAAAAATGAGTGTCCAGGCTGTGAAGTACCATTCCCAATACTTCTACAGCACTACTAAATGGATGAGAAATGGTCCATTGTCTACTTAACTGTTTTTAGTACAGCAGTGTAACTCTATTAGAAATGTTTGACTAAACATAAATTGTTTGAACTTTTACAGTGTATTAGCAGCTTATAATTTTATCTTTGAAAAGCTGCCATCTGTATGCAAATATAAGGAAAATGAGAACACTTGCTCCTATCCAGTATTGTAACTTAGTTCATGCATTTTACAAGGAAGTATGCTATAGATGAGAGAGCTTTCAAGACCAAATGCTATATAGCCAAGTTTTCAATCACTTCCCTGACAAAATAGTTTCAGAACTACAGAAGACACTTCATTTTATCACCCCTGAATATGTAGGAACGTGGAAGCAAGTCTCACGAAGTGGATATATGTGTATTCTTCAGCTGAAATGGTCTTAATATGTTTTCCTAATACAAGAAATTATCTTTTTGAGAACTGACCTATTGCATATTTATTGTATTTTCATGTGGAGCTTTTTTATTCTCCTCTTTATTTAGCCTTTTCTCTTTGCTGACTCCCCATCCTTTGAGTAATGTGTACTGCTTTTGCTTCTTGGAAGTCAGAGGAAACATAGAGATAGAACTGATATAAAAGACTGTGAGAATAAGACTGAGCTGAAAGTTGTTGGAGTTGACTCAGCTGATATAAACTGGTAGACAGATGAATATATAGGGAAGTGGATGTGCTTGAATGTTCTTGTAGAACTTCAAGGGCAAAATTTGTCTTTCATGAAACACTGGGAAGTTGAGTAACAGGTAACTGTGGTGTAAAAATTCACTCAGAAACAGCAAAAGGAGCTTTTGAATAATTACACAGATGAAAACACGGAATGGTTCTGTTTTCTGTGATTTAGAAGTAGGAGCAGCCTTGTAATTTCCAGGAACCTGATTTATACGTTTTGAGCTCCTAAGGGAGTCTAGTTCTTCATTTCATACCCAAATTGTTGCAGGTACACCTGGGATACAGAAGCAAACTGTGTTCTTGGAAATGCTGATCAAACCCATACCAACTTCACTGACAATAAAAACAGAAAAACTTATTTTAACATTCTGCTGTAACACTCAGATCCTACTTCATACACAGCCTCCTACGTGGCTCTTATAAACACTTGTAATATTTAAGTTTCTTCCAGATGCATCCATGACTTTGGTTTTCAGAGTCATTTTTGCTTTACTATTGCATGCTATCAAAGCAGCAGGAAGTTAACATTACGTTATCTGAAACACATAATCTGCCAAGCCAGATCAAGCCATGGAATCCATTGGCTTAGATTTCTTCTTTAACTGACCAGTCCCTGATGATTCAGAGGCATATGAAATGTCTGTGATGCTTGTTTAGGCCTTAGGTCAGCAAGTTACCTTCGATCAGCATCCGATTTTAGAAGTCTTTGAGAATTCTGTGCTTTATATGACCCTAGCTAGTTGTTCATATTGATATTTTGCTCTAAAACTGAGGCATGCTTTAGAGCAGTTTTGATGTGCTGTTCCATAATTTCCACCATAGCAATGGTTAATCATAAAGTTAAACAAAAGAACTGTCCTGGTTTCAGCTGGGATAGAGTTAATTTTCTTCCTAGTAGCTGGTATAGTGCTGTGTTTTGGATTTAGGATTAGGATAATGTTGGTAACACAGGGATGTTTTCGTTACTGCTGAGCAGTGCTCACACAGAGTCAAGGCCTTTTCTGCCTCTCACCCCACCCCACCAGCGAGTAGGCTGGGGGTGCACAAGAAGCTGGGAGGGGACACGGCTGGGACAGCTGACCCCAACTGACCAAAGGGCTATCCCACACCATATGATGTCATGCTCAGCATAGAAAGCTGGGGAAGAAGAAGGAAGGGAGAAACGTTCAGAGTGGTGACATTTTGTCTTCCGAAGTAACCGTTACGCGTGATGGAGCCCTGCTTTCCTGGAGATGGCTGAACACTGCCTGCCCATGGGGAGGAGTGAATGAATTCCTTGCTTTGCTTTGCTTTGCTTGTGTGCGCGGCTTTTGGTTTACCTATTAAACTGTCTTTATCTCAACCCATGGGTTTTCTCACTTTACTCTTTCGAGTCTCTCCCCCATCCCACTGTGGGGGTAGTGAGCGAGCGGCTGTGTGGTATTTAGCTGCTGGCTGGGGTAAACCACAACAAGAAATTAGAAAGCAAGAGAAAGAAGTCAACTAATGCTCTGTACATTGATAAAAATATTTTACAGATCTGTTATCGCTACAGAGGATTACCATTTAACTAGCAGCAGTTGTTTGAAATCAGTCAGTAAATGGAAATACTTCACAGCTAACTTCTGAAATGAGAAGCACCTGCTAACTGCATATTACATCTTCAAATGAAAAATCACATTTTTCATGTCTTCTCTAACATTTGTGGTATTGAATTACTGACTTCATTTTCTGACCTTAAATAGGACATCCTGACACCTGGTCAGCTTGTGATAGTGATTAATTAGTATTAATGTACTTGTTCGGTGTTCTGTCAGGGATGACTGGGTACGGGCTGTTAAACTTGTGATCTTCCGCTTTCACACAGACCAGCACTCAGAGGGCAAATAGGAACAGAGGGAAGAGGATTTGTCGGTTTGCTTTGTTATATCTCAAATGAGCAACTGTGTAAGGCGTGTCAGAATTTTTTTAGTTCCATTGGAGTTTTGGGTCACGTCTTCATAGAATATAAATCTGGGTAGTTCTGCTTTGTCAGTACAGTCACCACATTGTAGAAGTTGAAGATCAATCCATAATCATCAGTAACTCTACATTAGACTTATTTGTTGCTTTTTATATCAACTCTCCTCCAAACTTAAGAGTTCTGATTTCAGTCCTCAGGGTTCCTTTATTTTTTTTTTCTTTTTTAAATAAAAGCAGTATAGCATAAGATCAGAAGAATAGGACTTGGAGGATCTATAGGTTATTTCTAGCTTTTTCATAAACCTTTTGTAGGACTTTGCATCAATTATCTTTACCTTATAGTAAAGAAATGCTGATGAAAAAGGGCTTACAGTCCCCAATATTATTATTTATTTTTACATTACATTTTGTCTAAATTAGTTCGGTGGGCCTATCCATGTTGTATGTATTGCTGTATGTAAGCACTAAGTAGGTTGTTACCATCCTGAGGCATGTAAACATACAACATGGATTTAGTTTCAAAATATTTTGTAAACAAATGTATACAAAGTACATAAAAGTCCTTGGAATATGTTGTTTCACAAAATCAACAAAAGGGTGTATCAAAGTTGTAATCACTGTAGTATATGGCAGTATTAATATAACACAATTTTGTATAATATGAAAGCATGTTTTTCTCTTCCTTAACTTTGTCACCAAAACCCACTTTTGATGGTTATCAACTTTCTATATGTTTATTATTGTGCAATGCTAAGTAAACTGCAGATGGATAAAATCAGTTTTCAAAGACCCATTTTCAGATGAAAGTATTAAGTTATGCTGATAGTGATCACTGCACTCTTTTCTAATGTAAAAAGTATCTTTGGTCTTGCAATGTTAAAAGTATCCTCAATTCCTTTTGCCTTAAAAGAGGGCAGTGAGGGGGAGGGAGGACAAAATCATCCCATCATATTCCGCTACTATCAGCATCAAAAGTATAATCAAACCCCTGAGATAGCATTGCCACAGCTACATTGTAGACTGGTTAAATAAAATATATGTCTCATAGTCAAGAGAACCTAGAGATTTGGGGTTGACAATTAATGTGATGAAGCCGATTTTCATAAAGTGCTGAGTACCTTTTCTCTGTAAATCATACTTGTTTGGGTCAGTTCAAGATTGGTATCCAAATCCTAAAGCAATGTCACTACTGAAATTTCTCTCCATAACATAAGAAAATAGCAGTGATATTGTTCAACCCCGTTTCAGAAGGACACAAGAACCCTGAGATAAGTTTATTTGTGACTCTCACTAGTACTAAGTTTTAGTGAGTGGATTAGTCACCAGGTAAACTTCCATCTGTCTGTAGCCTCCAACTTTGTGGCTTAATGCTGTTCATTTGTGATAATCACAGGAAAATTCTAGATCAGATATTCTTGTACTTTGTAAGCGACTGCCTTTGGGTGCAAGGAAATGAGTCATACTAATCACGACTGCTGCGGTGTAACACCAGGCCCCGTTGTCTGTTCCTAATGCACCCAGCAGACTTAAACCCCTGTATTTCAGTTCTCTTAAAAGCACTTCCTCTTGGCATCACCAAATCAGAAAAGGATTAAAAAGGGTACAACATGTAATTCTTAGTTGGTTTTGATAGATTTTTACATAGAGGAGGTAACAGATACTTCAGAATCGTCAAGACTATCAGACTAGGGAGAAATTAATTCTGGGGAAAAGGTTTCTTAAAAGCATGAAGCAACTTATACATGGAGATTGATTTGTGGAGCTTGCAGGCCTGCTTTACTTCAGCTCCACTGAACTATCTCCAGGTATGACATTTTACCGTTCTTGACAGAGAAATGAGTGCTGATGGAAATGTAAATATCTTGGAAGAAACAGAAGTTGTAACAATTAGTTTGACAGAGTAGGCTTTAGAGGTGGAAGTGTCTTCCGTGTTTAGACAGGAAGCCATGCTGCAGAGGGGGAGCGCTCCAGCGTTACTGTTTCCCTGGTGCCTTTCACAGTTAACTAAAACATGTAAATGGCAACGAGTAGGTAAGACTTAGTGTCAGCTTCTTAAAGTTTAGTTATGAGTAGCTACCTCATAATGAAAAATGTCTGTTTAGATTTCAAAAATTGTCTTGATGCTGTTTAACATCTTTTCACACTGCACACTGTATGTCATTCAGCTTTTTATTGTTCTGATTTCAGTCATGTGGAAGTGCTAAAGTTAAAAACAGAGTACAGCCACAAAGATTAGTTACTTTTCCATCCCCTACTAAGAAGCATGCTTAACGTGGTCTCTTTCCAAGCATATATGTACAAGTAAATGCTGACATGAATAAAATTCTTCAGAGTAACTGAATTCTTCCCGTTGGCTACTAAGGAATAATGATGTATAAATATGATTCGTCATTGGAAATGACAGTTGGAGAAATTGGGTCATTTGTTAAGCTAGATCTAGTAACCAGACCCAGACTTATTTTTCAGATGGTATAGAAGATTACTGTGTGTTAAAAGAAAAATCATGAAAAAGAGGCAGTGATGGCAGGGGTGACTGTTACAGAAGTTATCATCTTCTGACTTAGAAGGTTGATTTTATTTTTATCATATTGTGCAGTCCCCCCTATCTGGTGTGTAACATCAGTAGAGAAGTTTCTCTCTTCTTCCTCATTGATCATCCCTGATACATGGTTGAACACCTTATTCGTGTAAATCCGTCTGAAGTGTTCCACATTGGCTTCACCCCATTGTTAGAAAGCTGGCGTGGTGCCTTTGAGTTGGGATCTAAAACTTATCAAGAATGTGCTCCCCTCAGATTCTTTAACGTACATTGTGAGAGGCCCTTTTTATAGTATCTAATGAGCTGTCCCACAAATGCACTGAACATTGTCATCAATCACTTCAAGGTGCTCCTTACTCACTTTTCCTTTTCCTCCAAGAGACAGCTAAGTGAGAATATTTGAGTCCAGCAAGAAAAGTGATCCCTATGTAAGCAGCCTTTTTCAAGGCTATGAGAAGGATGAATATGATTTGTCTAAGACACCAGTGAGCAGGTTCTGCTTATATAAAGTGTAGTACTTCATGGTCACCTTCCCCTTATTGAGGAATTATTATCTTTGAAATTATCAGACAGGCACTCTAGCACTGAGAGCACAGAATTTCATTTCTTGTGTCCCCAGATGTTGTCTCTATGTTATAACCAGTCAAGACGATACAGGAATTTCATAGATGTCACAGGCTGTAGGAGGTCATAGCCAACAAATTATTTTTATTCTTACAGTTGTGTAAAATGTTTGACATATTAAATATTAGCAGTAAGTAAAACATGAAAACTCAGATGTGGACTGCATCATTACTGGAACAATCCCATTTTCCTCCCAAAATTAAAGATAACACAGCTAAGTATTTCCAGTTAATGCACAGAGAGTTAAAAATTTCAGTCCTAGTTCTGCCATCAGGATTTTGTTGTTTGGACTAAAAAATGTAATTTATTCAGTTTTAGTTTCTTTCTTTAAAAGGAGGATAACACTTGCCCTGTAGGGGATTAAAGGAACGTTAGCTTCTAAAAAGGTATAAGCAGTTGTAGCAAGAACAGTAAAGGGACTTCCCAGCATCAGCTGCTGTTTGCTTAGTTTCCTCTACCTCTTGATTAGGGTAGTCAAAAAAGTGATGCTTAATAATCAGATTAGGGGATAGTTTCTAAATTTGTACAATTATTTGTTCAAATGAAACCTTGGTTTGCAAACTGGGTAGTGAATGACCATCTAACTAAGAGGCAGAGGTGAACAAAATTGACCAATACAGTTAGGGAACTAAAATGAAAAGTGTCCTTTCTGTACAAGAATTGTTGTTTTAACTGATGGCCTGCATAACAGTGATATATCTTAGTCACTGAATGAAGAAATGTTTGTCCTACAACAAAGCCCCAGAGCCCATAATTCATACCGTTTTGTGCTGTACCAAATAATGTCAAATTTGGGAATGGAATAATACAGTCTTACTGTTCCTGCATGTTTTCTGGGTTGCCACTATTGGTAGTCTTCTCAAAGAAAAAGGGCTGCAAGTTTTAGATTTAAAGGAGGTTATGTCTAGATTCCTGTAATTGCTAAATATCTATGTCCATATATAACTACATAAATGACTTTTAAAATCTAATCCATTACCTCTTTCTAATCACTGCAAACTACTAGTGATAAAAGTTCAGATCTATATATTGCTTCATGTCAAGTAAAGATCTATTGTTTGAAATAGTCAATCTTAAAAGACTGATGGAGTTCACTGGATTTCAGATGATAAAGGTAAAGATTTTGTTTAGGCTCATAGGTGACCAGTTCATTGAGGTTTTATTAAGCAATTAAAACAGTTACCATTTTTCTTTGATCTTTTAGACCAGTACCCTCTGTCCAGTTTTGTCTTCAGTGAATAGAATTTTGCAATGTTGGCCTGCTATTGAACCACCAGTAATAGGTACCTTCAGAAGTAGCTGAATGACTGCTAATTTATTTTATATTTTAATTTGATCTTGTTAAGGTTTGGTGATTTATTTCCGACGTTGCCATTCTGCGTGTTTCCGAGAATGGTGAAATTCTCTGTGATAGAAGATGATTTGGAAAACTTCCAAGCATTGCATAAAGGGGCTGTGTCTTACGGATGTTATAGTCAGGCTTTGTGACATAAGGATATCCTGTACGTTCCTCAGTAGACCTTTAAGTGCTAGTTTTGTCTAATAAAGTCCTACATTTTTTGATAGCTGCTGGTTAGATATATTTTTCTCTTCTTGTGTAGCAGAAATCAAGCTGAGGAAGGAGGAGCACAGCTTCCTAGGGCCATTGCAGAGATAGTGGACCAATGTTACCTGATAGATGAGGAGATACTTTAATACATAATAGGTTGATCCTCACACTTGATTTTTAATCACTGTATGTTTTGCAGTTGAATGAAGGTAATGCATCTTATGAGCAGCTTGCATGTAGCATAGGTAGGAAACAATCACACAGAAAAGAGTTATAGAATATCATAGTGGCAGCTCACACTGTGGCACTGCTAGCTGACCTGCGCTCCATTTTCCCCAATTACGAGTTGTTGGTCAGTTGTCATGTTATATGAGCAGTTTCTGTTTCACCTCTTTATCACTGAAACACTTTTTAAGTTGCTAATGCAAATGATTTGGATGGGTGATACTACATTCTCATTCAAGCATGGATTAAGTTTGTTATGTTTAAAATGGTGAAAATGCAAAATTTCTTCTAATAGTAAGAATAATCTACAGATATTTCCCTGTTTCAGATTGCTGCAAGGGAGTATTTTATTTTGCCTTAAAAGTGGTAACAGTTGAATTGAAGGCAGTGAGATCAAATGTGAGAAGAATATACCAGCATTATAAATGCCGTTTCTTTTTTTCTTTTTAAGTGCTAGATACATAAATGGATTAGCTAACAAAGATGATTGAAGTGTGGTTTTGGATGCCAGCCTACATATTGTGATATGCAGCTTGGCCAACAAAAAAAAAAGGGGGGGGGGGGGCTTTAGCCCCTTAGGCAAAGCTAATGTTGATGCTAATTAATTCAATGGACCTTGGATTAGACCCACTTTCCTCAGGGAGGTATTTGTCCTCATTCTTCACTCGTGCAGTTTGTATTCAAACTACTGTATCTTTCTGTCACTATGAACAAAGTTACCTTTAAAAAGTCATCTATGAATATCATCATGGAGACTGACTTTTATCTTAACCCTCTGGGTCAACAGTATAAAAAATAAGAGCATTTGGATTCAGGTCTCTTTGACCTTTTCAGACTACATGAATCTGCTTAATTTTTTTACAGCTGAAAATCATTTTACAGGAGAAAAAACCAATTATTGCAGAATAGATCTAAGTAGTAGAATGTGATTGTTGAAAATGGGGATATCACCCTTTAATTACCATTGTCAAAAGAAGATTATTTAACTACATTGCATTATCTACATGTGCTTTTTTCCCACAGTATTATTAACACCATTGTGATTTGTTAACAAAATATTACAGGGAAACTAACCTGCTAGGAGGTATTCTGGGAGATTAGTGTGTTGCCTAGTGCTGTTCGTTCTTACTGCCTGGACACTACTGCAGTAAATGATCGGCCGTAACTATCTTTTTTCCTGCCTTCACTGTTGCACTTTGAATTGTGCTGTAGCTCAGAGCCATTTCCTGTTCATTCGTATTCCACCAGATTATACAATTAGCTGGTTGGTGCACCCTTGTTAGCCAGATAGATTATTTCCATTTGGATTCCATCATTTTACTGAAAACTCATGAAAATGCAGATTGAGAAGCTTAGCAGATGAAATAAATAAATAGAAGTAAGGATATGTAGCTTATCTATCGCTCACCTCAGACTAGCCTTGCAGCTTCTTCAGAGAACGCTGTCCCAGCATGAGGAAACTCTCAGTCAGTTTTAGTTACATCTTGTCACAGACACAATAAATCCTTGGGGAATCCAGATCCACTTAGTGTTTCATAGTCAGAAAAAAAGCCCTAGTGTACCAAAGGGAACTATGTGCACTGTTAGCAGTTGATACTGTGTCTCTAAATGCTAAAGCGTTTACTGCACAACAGTGTAATTACCTAGCCAGGTATATTTGACAGTATAATCGAATGTTTTCTTAAGGCTCTCATGAAAGATTTTGTTCTGTTAGCTAATTTACTGTGCACATTCATACCATGATTATCACAGAAGTACCTAGTACACATCTCCCACATTGCATTAGGTTTCAGTAAAGATTGTGGAAGGCTCCTTTCTTTTTTGAAGAGAGCCCCAAAAGATAAATGTCTAATACAATTTTAGTCAGTAACTTTGGGTCTCCCGAGTGTTGTGTCTGTTCCTTTTGCTGTGCCTTGATTTCTCTACAGATCATTCAATGTAAAATACAGAGGATTAATGAAATCATATTTATTAAGAACTCAGAAGTAAGAAGATATGAAAAATAGTAAATAGGAGTAAGCAAAGACTGCAGAACTTTGCACTTCGGTTTGGTTTTGTCCCCTAACTTCAACGTGTGGAAGAAAGAGCAGAGTAGGGAATGTAGCCCTACAGGATCCGTTTCTGACTGTAAATTTACTCACACAGCTCTGGGTGATGCACGAGAGTGTCTCCAGTGAAAGCTGCTGAGCTTGTCATCTTCGCTAACCCTGATGCTGCATCCTGTAGTCCCACACTGCTCTTTGGTCTCTCCTGTGGGCAGCCAGCTCGTGACATGTACTGCTTATAATCAAAGAGAAGGCAAAAAAAAGGAAAGAGAAGTAACAGAACTAAGATTGTCTTCTCATTTCTCTCTCTGTGTTGTCGCGTGACCTGAGGCCACTCTTGGGTGTGTCTGCCCTGCAGCATCTAACTGCCCCCAGTCAGCTGTGGCGCAGCAGTCACTGTGCTGGAGCACAGACATGCCCAAACTAGCACAGTCTCTTCAGGAGCCAGGGGCCAGCTAGGTATAAAAGCTATTAAAAATCCATACGTGTGCGGTTTTGTCCTTTGACTAATCCAGACATTTAGATTTGGTCTCTGGAGCTATTCTAGGAATTGAAACTTAAGTCATTAATGCACAGTGCTGATAATACCATGACTAAATTAATTTGTGATTTTATGTTAAGTAAATAAATAAAATAATAATCCTTACCAAAGGAAAAAACATAATAAAACCAATGTCTTCCAATGTATGGGGACCCCTGGCTTAGCCACTCTTCTTCACAATGGTTTTTTTCAGTGCAAAGAGGAGGATGATCCAGCAGACTGGATTAGTAATAAATTTCCTGGGTACATTTATGGAAGGGGGAGGTACGTACTAGGAGCAGGCTGAGAAAAATTTCATACACTCATTAATACGTCTAAAGATCAGTTCTGAGATAGGATGCTAAATAGTTGTTTTATACCTAAGAATATGATCATATTTATTTATGTATTTTAGTAAAATTCTGAATATACAATTCCCTGTTTACTTTGAACATGTATTATTGATATTGGGGTAGGGAATGTCATTGCATGAGTTTAACTACTTTCAGAAAGGCAAAGATTTTTAGCTAATGAAAGATGTTTATTTTCTTTCAAGCACCTTTATCAGAACTTGCAATAAAAATAGTATTACACTTATAATCCTTACAGACATGATTTATCTTAAAAGCAAACAAAGGTACAAGAAACTTTGGGCTCCCTCACTTTCTAAGCCTTTTTATGGCTTAAAAAAAAAATTAAAGTCATAGCTACATAATCTGACTTAAAGGAACAGGAATGAAACCAGCAGTCTTTCACCTACAGGCTGTTTATTCAAATTCAGTCCAGACTAGAAGAGTCATAAAGTGATTACAAGGCGCTGGGGTTTGTGTTAGGTGCATGGGGTGGCTCTGAGTCCCCGCTGGCTTCCATAGGTGCATGTGTACCTTTGCAGGGCCCCCACTGCCATACCCTCCTCTTCAGTCTAGCCAGTTTCAGAGAGAAAGGCCAAAAAGGATTAGGTTGGGTGGCTTGAATCATCACTGCAGTTTTAGAGAAGAGGCTGTCACAGAGGGGAATTGCAAAGATACTTTCACTCTTATTACATATGTTTTTACTGAACTTACAAAGCTGCCAAACCAACTACTTTTCTGAGCCCTGAAACTGTGTGAGCATGTGTGCACACATGTGCGCACATATCTTTTTTTCCTTACAGATGCTGTTTTCCTCATGCTAGAAAGACTTGGTACAGCTGCTGCGTTGTCATTTTTTTATCACATTGCTCTATACTTTGATTGCATCTTTTTCAAGTGTCTCCTGCTAAGCACAGGAAAAAAGGCATTTCTAAATATATTCAGTTAAGGAATTATTTTTGAGTCAAATAGCTACTTATATCCATTCCCTAAAGATGCTATTGTATGTAAGGCAAAATACTAGAAGTAATGAAGACAGATATTGATTATCACCCCCAAAAAGAGCTGGAAGAAAACAGCAGAAGCTGTCCAGCTGAAATTGTACCATATCAACTCCTGCAGGGTATTTTCATTTTCATCACTGCTGCTGTTCTTTCCTTCACTTTTTTTTTTTTTTTTTTAATTTTAAATTTGTGTCTTGCACAGGATAGAGTAATGGTGTTTTGGGAATTAATCTCTGATATATTTTGCAAGCTGTAAACAGTAGCCTCTTCATAGTTCCATTGTAACTTGTCTCAAAATGGAGGGGGAGCTAGAAGAATGGGGTTTGAGACCTTAATCACTCTTATTTTGCTCTTGTATTATAATGTCTTTTAAAAACTTACTTTGGTTTAACATAGTCTGCTATGCTGTCATAGGATAGAAAAAGGGAGCAAGTTATCTTAGTCATAGTACAGTGGAAGAAAAATACAGTAATGATATTTAAATAGACAATGACTTTATGGGCCCCTTTTCATTAAAACTGTACAGCAGGAACAAATACCTTACCTAGAGTACAGGTTTTTTAGTCCTTCTGCACTGTCACATTATCATATTTAGAAAAAGCAGGGGGAATTCTCTCCATCTCAGCATTAGAGGAACCACTACCACAAAGGTTGCAGGGCTGGCCACAAGTTTCTTGCTGGAGTAGGTACTGCAGTCCACCTTCTGATGCTTTTTGTCTTCTCTTCACTCTCTTTCCTTCAGCAGAGACATCCTCAGTTCCTTGTGGTGCTTTGGAGGCTAAGTGTGGCCCTTTTAGCCAAGTGTCCACACTTGTATCGGTGCACAAGGATGCACAAACGTAATATGAGTGGGTTAAACTGTTAGTACAGATTAAGATTATTTTGGTGTGAAGAGTAGTCAAAAGCAATTAGGCATATATTTTCACCTGCAACAGAGGCAATGCAGTGCTCTTCTGGAATGTGAATGCCAGGGATTTCCATGGGGTGTTATATGGGATATATGTACATGTTGGATGGGTGGCTGGTAGCTGAAGTGGTAAAAACAATAGATAAAGAAGGAAGCTGTAAGAGCCTGAGCATCTGAGAGAACCTCCTATGAGACCCAGAAATACAGCTTTGTGTGTGGGTTCTGCCAGATAACTCCTTGTTAGTGTCTGAGCAAAAAAAAAAAAAAAAGGCATTTCTACTAGTGTTCTCTTGCTAAATGGATTACTAAAAAATCTGAGTTCTGTCTAGTTGCTACTCAAAACATGCAGCTGTAGCATCCACACCAGCTATTTTATTTACAAGGTGTCCAAAAGAAAGCCAGATAAAGCAACAGTAAGGGAAAGGGGTTGCCTGTACACTATACTTCATCAGCTTCATAACCCTGTCATATCTAGAAACCTGGTCTTTTACACTATTTGTCCCAATGGGGAGATGGGATCAGCAATTGTTATCAGCAAATGGCTAGGAAAGTCATTGCCATTGCGATTACATAGATGTGCGAGAACCACTCATCTCCAGCATTGTTTAGAAATATCCAGTCTTGTGCAACAGTGATGTGGAGCTCTGGGCATGTTATGTCCTGTCCTCAGGTATCAGCATAGGATGCAGCTAAGGAGGGCCACAGTCCTCCTGACAACGCTTGCCAAAGTGCTCCCACTGCTACTGCAGTTCCAGATAAGTGGTCAAAATAACCCCTTGTATTCCAGCAACTTGGACTGTGGAGCAGTAATTGAATTATATTGATGCTATGGTAGTTGTGGTTCCTTTTTTATTTCTTTGTAATAATTGTTATGATTTTGTATTACGTTATACCTGGCACAGACTCCAAGAGTTGGTGATTCCACTTCCCTAGTTATAGTCCTATCAATTAAATGTGTTTTGAGTACTATCTTTGGAACAAAGCGTTGAATTTCATAGTGCAGGTTTAATTTCATAGTGCGATTGTTTTATTTCTACTTCATCTTGTTGGAGTTGCTGAACATAGAAGGTGTAGAACAAACCAACAAACAAGAAAGGTTTAACTTTAAAATTTACACTTGTATAGTTAGAAAAAATTGAATATGAGGAAAAATTCTGGGGCCTGCTACAAGTGTAAACAAGCTCTTGGCTTTTCACAGAAAACCACGGAGTTACTGTCTGTTCACATTGTTGTAACAAAGATCCAAAACTGGCTGAGGCTCTTGAGGGAGCCTGGATTTCTCCTTCCCAGTCTGTTTCCTGCTGTTCCCATTTGCAGGTCGTGCCAATAGTGAGGCTGTGTATGTATTCCCGATAGATGCGCATGTGCACGTACACACACACGCACACCATTCACGTGCTCGGATACACAGATCAACACAGAGCATTGTCTTTATTGGCACCCACAGCACTAACATGAACAACATCGCCCACTCCTGCTCCTCCTCTCCAAATCATTAGGAAGTTGAGTATTTAGTGTATGCGTGTGCATATACACACACACACATACAAATATATATTTATAAACTCTCTCTGTCTTGATGCACAGACACTCTCATATTTGTACAGCCCTCAAACCGTAGGCTATAAAACCATGCAGAATTGATGCCCTGGCCCTTCCATCTCCAGCCTGGGCTTTTTCCAGTTTCTAGTCTCCTTGTGCTTGTCAGCTACTGCAGCTTGATTGAAGTTCTCACTTCCTCAGGTGTCTTAAGCCCTACACTGGCCCATAAGTCCACACAGAATCCAAGGCCAGAACCTAAGCCCTGTTTATCCTGTCTCCGTCTCCAGCCTCACATCTTTCCTGGACTTACTGGCTAGTCGAGCCTGAAGTTTGCTAGTGAATCACACACACACAAACACACCAGAGAGCAAAGTTACACAGAAAATAGGTGGATGGAATTTCATAAGACTGCAGTTCTCAGGCACAGGACTTGGCCACACAAGTACACTGAACAGCACCTTGTTTGTATGCAACCGGCCTTTCTTTTTTTTTTTTCTTTTTATAGTAACCCTTCTCTCCATCTTCCCATGCTTGCATCTGCCCCGTCCACCTTGATCGTAAGCATGCCTTTGCATGTTCCCATAAACTGCTTAAAACATCCCATAAATCTTGCACAGTCCCACAACCCCCCTGCAATAAAATCAGTCATTCCTATGAGACTCAGTAATCTTGTTTCCACCCTTTCTTATCAGTTATTGAATGTTATGTGAGTGGCGAGATGGAAGGAACCATGCAAGTGGCTGAAGTGCAATAGGAAGCTTTTCAGTTCAAGGTCGTAAGTACGAAACTTTCCCAAGCTGGCAGTGACCAAAAGCCTTAACCATCTGAAAGCAAGATCACCCAGTAATGACAGAGATTGGAAGCAGGAATGTAGAAAGACGTGAAAAGCTTTTGAAATTGCCCTTGCGGGCTAATGCTGTTACTCCAGTGAATAAGTCTCTTGAAGGCTGTGAGTCTGTGGCCATTTATCTGGTAGGCTTGCTATTCATCTCCTTTAAGTGTAGTGTAAATGCACTGTATTAGGGTCATGATGAGAGCAAATGTAAAACGTTTAAATATTAGAAATGAGTTAGCCAGCTATCCAGCAGGAAAGTACAGACTATTGCAAGCACAAACACAAAGAAAGCAGGGAAACAAAAGGTAACATTTGGAAAGAGGTGGCTGCACTGGGACTTGTGATCTTACAAACAAGTCTGTTAAGGAGGAGGGACTGTTTGATGGTATATAGGACAGCTTTTCTCTTGCAAAATAAGGAGAAAATATTGGGTATTCTTTTAAAAAGATTTCTACCTGCTTGCAAAATATTTTAAAGACACAAAAAGCAAGAATGCACAGAAACAAAATCATGTCTAGATTACTCAAAAGTTTAAAATATTGATAAGTAGGAAATTGTGATAGAACAGACTGAGGAAAAGTCATGCTGCTTCTATTTCTGAAGGCTTAAGAAGGAAATACTGAGAGAATGGACAGTAGAGATGAAAGGGTTGGAATATAACACTTGGAGTATATTTTAGTATTGAGACAGATAAAATGATCCAGATTATCTTGCCTTAATGTCTGTAAAGAAAAAATGAGATAAGGAGGAAGAGCTTGCAAACAGTACTGGCAAAACGCAGACATTTGTTCATATTTCACCATTGAAACAACACCTCTCATCTCCACCTGTGATGAGGATCTAAAATCTGAGTCCAAATCCAGATATCAGTTTGACATTTAGAGTTTGTTTCTTTAGCAGAAATGGGAACCTCAAATCTACACACAACATTTGGAAGTATGAAATCCATATGTAAAATAGGAGATAGACTTTTCTTCCTGCCTTCTTTCTACGAGAAAGGAAGAGAGAGTAGTTGAATGGCTTTTATTATTTTTAAGGAGCAGTGTTTTAATTAAAACCTGGGAAAACTTGTATGAAAGAGGATATGGTGCTCCAGAATGTATTGGGTGGAGGTTTTACTGTCCTGTTCCTTTCTGCTAGGTTAAGGAAATGAATCTTAGTTTATTTCTGGAATAATAGAATAGTTCATGGGCCTCTGATGGTTGTCTGGTCCATCTTGCTCCTCAGAGTAGGATGGAGTTAGCTAACGTTTTCAGTGTCTTGTCCAGTCTAGTTCTGAATATCTCCAAAGACGGAGATACCACAGTCTCTCTAGGCAAATTATGCCAATGTTTGAATGATGATGCCAAGGAGGAGTTAGTTGTAATTTTAATTGCAAATCAAAACTAATCTGGAGAAGGAGCTTAACAATATTTGAGATCAGAGCCTTCCTCAATTGGCATAAGATCTGGATTTTCAACAAAATATATTAAATCTTCTTCATCATTGCTTGGTTCGAAGGCACTAGTTTAACTGTGTCAGCGTAAAATTCTTCTTTACAAAGGATGCAAGTTACTCTTGTTTCTAAACTGGAGTAAGATGTAGTGGTGCATATCATCTCTAATTTGAGGGTTTGTATTGCTATGGCCGCAGAGTACATCTGGCTGTTACTTTTCAGACAGTTTTCTCTGAGAACATGAGCATTACTTGGAAAGAAACATCTTTCTTTAGAAACAGTGAGACTTTTCTATTTTTTTTCCTCCACAAAGTGTTTCAATACCCTTCATTAAAATTTTTGCTGAAAAAAATCCAAAATTCTTGTTCAAAGAATATTGGAATTTTTCACTTATGAAAAATAATCTGTAACTGAAGATTTTAAGAGATTTTTTTAATAATTTGAAGACAATTGTAAAGAACTTTACATACAAAATGAATAGTTTTACATATAATTATCAAGAAGGCATCTTCCCCGAAATGTGTTATTTTTCCTCACTTTCAACAAATCATATTAAAAAGTTTTGGTGATGTGACAGGATTTTTTTTTTAACGATTAAAATGTTTATATATAGAAATCTTACTCCTTATTTTGTCAATTACATAGTGAAAGCTATTTCTGTTTGAAAAACTAAGAAATACTTTTATGTAACATCACAGACATCTGAATGAATGAGGCAAATGCCTACCAATTCTCAGTGTACTGCCAATGCTTATGGGAAGTGAAGTTTTTCAAGGCCCTTGCTCGTCAGAGATGTCAAGGGAATGTCAGATACCAGTACTCAAGCTATGTAAATAAGGCAAAGTATATATTAAAGCTGTTTAAGTAAATTCATTTGAGTATCAGAAACAATGCTGTAAAGTTTTATCAGCTTCTCATTTAAATAGTCTAGGCAGATTGGGGCACTAACACAGTGATTTGCTTTTCAGTTACCTGGACACAGCACACCATTGCACCACGTAGATTTATTTGTGGTTGCAGAAAGAAAGATTGAAAGCGTGAACATCAGAGGCCGTAATCTCACAAAGCAAATGAGAAGAGCCCTGAATATACTATATTTTAAATGTTCCAACTTTTGAGCCATGACTGCATTGTATATGACTTTCTGTTTTTGTAGGCCCTCACAGGGTAGCACCTGTCTGTCTGGTATCTAGCAGCAGATGGATCTGGTCTTAAGAAGAACATTTTATGGGGTATTTACGAATGTGAACAGGGGGACTGATATCTGTAGGCTTCCAGTGTAGAGAAAAGAGAAACACAGATTTTATTCAGAGCCAAAGCCAAAATTACTCTCTTGAGAATTCTCTGACTTGGTTGAATATAGAAAGGGGCAGGAGAGACATGAGTTAAAGTTAACATTTATGGATATCTTCTTGTTCCATTTTACAGTCATATATTAAACCATGTAAACTGAGAAGAGGAAACCCATTCCTCAACTACTAGAATCATAATAATGCATGAGTTTTGCCAAGAAAAAAGGGATAGGGATCTGTAAAAATGTAGCTCAACTTAAAAGAAAATGCAAAGCATGTTGAAGAAGAGCAGTACTGTTGGTTTTATTCCCTACACTTTAAAATGTTCCTGACTTGGGTTCTGACTTTGCAATCCTTTGATTTTTCCAGAATGTATTTAGACAGGAGGCTTCGTGGTCAACAAATAAACTGTCTTAATTAGTACAGTTTTTAATTTAATAAAAGCAGATTTTTCACAACTGATTTTTTTCAGTGGGCCATGTACCCACTTTTGGTAAAACATTAGGTGAAACAGCACTCTCAGGTTCTAAGTTTGAAAACCTGAAAACAAAAAATAGCACTTGTCTGGGCTGTAGCTAAGCTAAAGGTGTTCTGACATTCTCTGACATGATCCTTTTGCAGGTTTTTCATGCGTACAGTGATCACAAGCCTCTTGGCTCACCTGTGCTGGGCCTCTCATCACAGAGAGGCCCATTTCTGTAGCAAATTAAATGGTCATCAGGTCAGAAAGGGAACCCCTCCATAGCACAGTCCTACCAGTTATGGGTGAAGAGAGTGGTAGGGAACATCCTTGAAAGCCCACATCCCAGCAGATATCCCCATTCCTTCTTGTTTTCTGTCTGCTTCAGAGACAAAACCACACCTTAAATAGAAAGTAAAAACCACCTCATTTATAGCCAGCATTGAACAGGAATATTCTTGAAATCCTGCAAAGGATGGGAGAACTTCTCACATATGAAGTTGTAATCATAAAGGATTGGTAAATCTTAGCTGTAATCCAACAGCATATAGCTTGGTTAAAGCTATGTATATCATTTAATAAGCAATGTATTTAAATAAGCAATGTGTATCACCACTGACTGGAAAAAGTATGAGAGATTCTCCTCCCAGTTGTACATTTCAGTATCTTTCAAAAACTTGAAAGTTTGAGAATCTTGAGAATTTTGTTATGTGAATGCCTTATGGTATTCCTTAGGGTATATCTTCTTCGGAGATGTGCACAACCTGTATTTGCTATTCTGTTTTCTGGACAGCAGCTTTGCTAAGCTTTGAAAAGAGGATGTTAGCATTTTTAAAGCCTTTTTTCCCCTTTTTATTATATGAATCAGTGTTCTTGAAGGAGTCAAAGTTCAATCCTCCTGCTGCATTACAATGCCTTTCAGTCTAATATTAGAGAGCGAGTCCCATTTTACTTTGTAATACGAAGCTTCACTTCGGCATTAATTTCATTCGGAAAGCAGCTGCACTTATAATAGATTCCTTTTAAGCAAAATGGAAAATATACATTTATCAAATGACTTTCTTCCAGTAATGCTGCAGCAGTCTTTATTGCATCAAAGTTGTCAGCAATCAGCCCATCTTTCTGAATAAAGATGTGCCAAATCATAGAAGCAAGCTTTATATTGAATAAGCAATAAGTGAATTCTATGGTAGGTGGACAGACAGACGCTATCTCAGCTTTTACAATATGATGTATTTATTTATGCCCACATCACATAGCTTTAGCAAATGACTATTGGGGAATATTTCCTACATGGACATAGCAAGTGACGTTATCAAAATAAAAATCACGCTTTTCGAAGTGTTTTGCCTAGGAGACTAATAACACCTTATTACAAATGAAATAATTTTAAAATCAGCCTTAACAGCTTTATCTTTCTCTGCTGAGACTTTCTTTCTTTTTTTCTTCCAATGTGGTTATTTTATGACTTACATTTTCAGCAGAACATCAGTTTCACAGTCTGGTTCAGCACAGCTTTGTTCTGTTTGTCTTTGTAACTAAAGCAACGTTTAGATTGCATTTTTATTTTGGGGGGTTGTTTTTACTGCTTGGTAAAATGCTAGGTCCAATTGAAATGTTAATTCAATTATAAATTTGTAAGTTTAATTCTGAATATTCTGTGGGTCAGAATGGGGTATTGGTTTGTTTACAGTTTTGCAAAGCTTTTTTTCATTAGTTCCTTTACAATGGGGGACAGAAATGACCATGATTGAGTCTTCCATATGAAAGGGTAAGAAAAATCAGGACCCAGCTGAAAGTACTAAACAAGGCCATGTATTGTATCCCTGTTCTTTGTGTCCACCCCTTCCCCATTCTATGGGAAGAAGAGAAGTAAAACAGAACAACTGTACAGGGTTTTTATTTGGTGTTTCCACACACAAAATTATGGCTTTGAGACAATACAGCTTTATGAATAGGATTTAAAATCCTCACTCTGCCAGTGATGAGTTGTGTAACCTTCAACTAGTTCCCTAAGCCTTCCTTTGGACTACAATTAGTTTGGAGGACTTTTTGACCAGTTTATAGCTCTCTGCTATTTTTTTTTTTAACATGCGGAGCTTCAACAGTTCCCATTGACTTAAGCTCAAACTTCATTCTGTAAGCAGTCTTCAGATTTACCCCAAAAGAAAATAAAATTCAACTGGTCTCCAGATTTGCTGTAAACATTGAAAATATTTGTCACCTCTGTGCCTCAGTTTTTCCATTTGTACAATAGGATGCATCTGTTTTGTAGAGAATGCTGGAAGCAAAGATGAAAATGAAGTATGAATGACAGTTGTCTGTAGGATGATGCAAATATTTTTGGAATGTGAAGGATAAAAGATTAAGTTTTAAAAATACTAATTTGCAATATAGTTAAAGAGATTTAACCGTTTTGCACATAAGGTTAAGTAATAGGACATAAGAAAGTCTTTTTAAGAATTATGTAATTGTGCATGGACAGGCAGATGAAAATTGTTTTTCTTTCAGGTGTGTAAATTGCTGCTCTTCTTCTTTCCTTCATTTGTCTGAGATCTATCTACTAGGTGGATTAACTTAGATTTTCCATTTGTTGCAAAAAACACAGAGGAATTAACAGATTGTGCATTTATTTGATGGGCCTGAACTCTTCATCCAGCCTGTAATCTGCTTTTTTAAAATGACATATTTCACTTTCTCCACAGTAGAATGACTTTGGCAAGGTTCCAAATTCTTGGGATACAACTCTAAGGTGGTTCTGTTCATTTTCTTAATTATTCAGTTCTGACAAGAAAAGAGAGAAAGCTAAGAAGCTTTCCTATATTAATTTTGCCATATATCAATTTTCAAGCAGAGGACTGCAACTGTATACAAATCATCCCCAAGTGCAGCTGAAGTTTCAAAGCAGGCTGATACAGCCTCTGAATCATGTTACTGAGGTTAGGCCCCTTCCAGGAAATATTTACAGAAATTCTATGGGAAATATTTGCATCCGTGAAGTTGTGTGCATGTACGTCTGGCAGGGGGACCTAAATGAGCATTTGTTTTCCATATTGTTGAAGTTTCATAAGACAAATGTACTTCATTCTTACCTGATGTGCTTGGTACTGATTTTCAGCTTCAGACTTCTAGAGTTTACCTCTAGGGGAAAATGTGGTCTGATTTTCCAAACTTGTTAAGAGATACAGATCCTGCTGAACTAACTGGGCATGCTGTATTTTTGTGCCTGAAAATAAACCTTTTCTGTAGATCCCGGTTGGCCTCAACTTGCCTGTGCGTGTGTATGGACAAGCTTTTCTTCCTTCCACAATGCGCTAAAGATTACACTGAGGGACTACGTAAGCATTTAATATGGTTTCTGCATAGGTGTATAAGTACTTGTATGAATTTTACTTCAAATTAAAGACTGAGTGTGAATTTAGATATTCAGCATTTTAAGTACTTCTGGAGATAGTTTATTCAAGGCTTTTTGCAGTGGTTCTGAACAAATAGCTCCATGAACTAATAATAGTCATCCTCATGTGTTCAACTTGGAAGTACTGATAACGATTTGGTTTACTACTATATATTAGAGAGCAACTTCTTAAAAAATACTGTATTAAAAATGGTGTGCGTGACTACTGTAAACGAGTAGAGAAAACCACACGCACACTGAAATAACAAATACACCTCAGTAAAAAGAATTATAGAATACATTGTTGTAGAGAAAAAGTGACTTGGGTATTTAAGGATATTTGACTTAGTGTGTAAGTATGGACTTTTTTTTTCTTTTTTTTTAATGTTTCAAAGTTTTTCAGGTGAATTTTATGTATATTTCTATGCGTCTTCTAAACATATTCTTCTGAAGAGTATTTCCCTTTGCTATTTCCATGTTATTGATAGTGGTTTACACAGATCTTTCAGAAGGCATGAATAGGACCTAGCAATAGTATCTACTTGAAAGGGATAGTTTTTAGTCTATAGTGTATCTATATATATGTGAAACCTTGGGCATTTGCTTTCACCATCAAATTAGTTCAATTTGTAGGGCTCAGGGATACAACACTGGTCTCTCAGTTTATTTCACAAAGAATAACTATACAGTATTGAAACGCCACTGGTGATACACATAGCACAGTAAAGGAGGCTTCAGTCAGGTACAATCAGACTGAAACACAAATTATCTTGGCATCAAAGAGTGCGTTTCCCATTGATCCTCTTTCATGTCGTTAAAGTAGTCAAACAATATAGAAGTCTGCATCATGCCTCCCTGCATCACGTATGTAAATAAATAGGGAGATTCAGTCTCTGGTTGTTAGCTAGATGATTAGAGACAGAGAAATGGAAATTAAATATCCAATGAATTTGGGTGCCTTTGAAATACAGGTGAATTAAGAACTGAATTTGCCTCCTACTTGAAAAGATGTGATCTTCCTCCCTTAAAGCTCCCTAGGGCATGTCTACATTCTTTTCATATTTCTGATTCCTAAAAAGAACTTCTATCAGTGATGGCAAGAACAGCTGAAACTTTCACAATACAACCCCCGCTCCAACAAACAACCAATCCAAAAAAAGCAGGATACTTTTAGACAAGGAATTCATGAGATTTGCGATATCTTTCAGTTTTTGTCTGTCTTCCTTCACTGTTTCCCCAGTCCCATTCTTGCTCTGATCTCACTGGGGAGCTAAGCCAACAGGGATTTCACTTTGTGATGAAGATTGCACTGTCGCTTGGAGCTGGGACTCCCACCCTTTTTGGATAATGCGGGTGGATTCCCTTCATCCTTCACGGGGGGAAAGACTCTTCAGCGAAGTATAACAATCTTCCTAACTCCATCTCTCCAGGGCCTCACAGACTGCCTTTGACTGCACACTGACAGCAAATCTATTCCAGTACTTTGGGGAGAAAAGGAATTAACATTAGCCCAGGGAAAGGGATAATGTGACATCCTTTTAGTCCTATTCCTTCCACACTTCTAGTGCTGTGATAGTCTTATTAATGCTGAGAAACTGAGAAGGTAGGGAATGGAGATGATAGAAACAAAGAGGCTGATCTGAGGGTGGCACTGAGCAGGTTTTAAGGCAAGCGTCTGAGCTGTTATGATAGTATCGGCACTGCCTGGAGTTGTATGTATTGAACATCCTTAAATTTTTCCCCATATAATAGCTTTAGAACATCCCAACACTTTTTTTCCCCACAGTGGATGTGTGTGGAAAAACGGGAGTGGATGTGTATCAATACCTAGCTGCTTGTGATGGTTTTGGACCCTGTGTATTGGCAGGGTTGTCCTGGTTTCAGCTGAGATAGAGTTAATTTTCTTTATAGTGGCCGGTATGGGGCTGTGTTTTGGATTTGTGCTGAAAACAGTGTTTATAATACAGAGATGTTTTAGTTGTTGCTGCACTAGTCAAGGACTTTTCAGCTTCCCCTGCTCTGCCAGGTGCAGAAGAAGCTGGGAGGGGGCACAGCTGGGACAGCTGACCCCAACTGACCAAAGGGCTATTCCATACCATATGGCATCATGCTCAGTATATAAAGTTGGGGAAGAAGAGGGAAGGGGGGACATTTGGAGTGATGAGTGATGGCATTTGTCTTCCCAAGTAACTGTTACACATGATGGAGCCCTGCTTTCCTGGAGATGGCTGAACACCTGCCTGCCCATGGGAAGGAGTGAATGAATTCCTTGCTTTGCTTTGCTTGCGTGCATGGCTTTTGTTTTCCCTATTAAACTGTCTTTATCTCAACCCTCAAGTTTTCTTACTTTTGCTCTTCCAATTCTCTCCCCCATCCCACCGAGGGGGAGTGAGCAAGCGGCTGTGTGGTGCTTAGTTGCCGGCTGGGGCTAAACCATGACAAGGGTCCAAGTTGACCTTCTGCTTTTTAGAGGTTCCCAAAATTTGCCTACATTTTGTCCTGTTAGTATGTTCTGTGCCATTCTTTACCATTGTGTCTGGGAAGTTTGATAGCATGGGGTTTTTTTATAAGTTACTTTCTTTACTGTAAGCCTAGATGACAAACCAGCCATGTCACTATTCAGACATTAAAGAGGAATCTTACAGCAATAAAGAAACCTTACCTGTACAGTGTAAACTTAAAAACACAAATGTTAAAGTCCAAGATTTGAGGACCTGAATTCAAATCCAAACTTATGTCATCAGTTTTAAGTGATTTAGCTGGTTTTGTTACATGTTATACTGTCATGCAAGAATTATATACAAGAAGAAATTTAGACAGGCCAAACTCAATTTTTATCGGCAGAGCTCCAGCAGCTTTTGCTTCACGTGCTGTAAACACCTAGTTCATGCTAACCGATCTTGTCAGCATTGTTAAACCTTCACAGCCACTGCTATATGGTGGCTCCAAAGAATAGCATTACATATATTATAATGCTGTCTTTTGGTCTGGCAGAGGGATACAGCAGACCAGAGGTGAGCTGATCTAGCAGACTTTTATGAGAAATTTTACAGCACCTCACTGAATTGCTCTGGATCATTAGTCCTGTAGTCTCCTTACTGTGTACAAAACACTGTATGTTTACATTGACTTAGTTTTGTAAATACTAACACTGTTTTTTTACATACCTCTAGATTACAGATGGTTTAACAATAATTGTCTTACAACTGCACTGAATAATATTACTCCTGCTTTCTGAAGGATACAGAATGTGCTCGCGCTGAATGTGATCTGGGTTCGTCCCAGCGACAGGCACAACTCTTTGCTCGCTTTTGTGGTATGCGTTTGTGGCACGTTGGCAGAGCTGATAGTTGTAGCACAGGAGACAGTCTCAGAGGCAGTTGTGTGCCTTTATACCCACAAACTCTTATGAATAGCTTCATAGCCGTAAAAGATTTTCATCTTTTAAGGGTTAAAGGTAGTTGAAGGGTTATTGAATTAAGCCTTGTGACATCTTGGTGTGGGTTAACCCCAGTAGGCAGCTAAGTCCCACACAGCCGTTTGCTCACCACCGCCCTGAGCAGGATGGGGGATTATGGGTTGAGATAAAGACAGTTTAGTAAGTAAAGCAAAGCTGCATGTGCAAGTAAAGCGAAATAAGGAATTGATTCACTACTTCCCATTGGCAGGCAGTTGTTCAGCCATTTCCTCTTCAACATGCCTAACGGTTACTTGGGAAGACAAATGCCATAACGTCCCCCCCTCCCTCCTTCTTCCCCAGCTTTCTATGCTGAGCATGACGTCACATGGTGTGGGATAGCCCTTTGGTCAGCTGGGGTCAGCTGTCCCAGCCGTGTCCCCTCCCAGCTTCTTGTGCACCCCCAGCCTACTCGCTGGTGGGGCAGGGTGGGGCAGTGCTATTGCACTGCTCAGCAAAAGCTAAAACCTCTTTGTGTTATCAACACTGTTTAGGCCAAAGATCCAAAACACAGCACCATATGAGCTGTTATGAGGAAATTTAACTCCGTCTCAGCCAAAACCAGTACACATCTTTATCTTTTATTCTATATAAAAAATAACTCGAATCAAATGAATGTTTTAGCTGTGCTTTATTCTGCAACATAACTCAGACTTCTCACTTACACTTAAATGTTAGACTAGTTTTCAAATGTCTACTTTCTTTTCTAGTGAAATTAGTAGAACAGAATAATATAATACCAAGATACCTAGTGGCAGCAGGTTTTGTATTTTCTGTTTTGAGGAAGAGCTCTGAGGCTTGTCCTACATTCCTGAGAAGTAAAAGTAGCTTTTACATGAAGGAAAAAAAAAAGCAAATAAAGAAATTACAGAAACTTTGAATGCAGCCTTGTAGAGCATGTGCTCCAGATAACTAATTTTTAGGTATTATTTTTTGTATACCCCAGTTGTCTTAGCAATTCTATGCAAGTTTTGAGCTCTGTGTGGAATTCGTAGCACTTTGCTGTCTTAAGTGCCAGATCTGTAGGTTGCTAGATGCAGCTGAGTGCTATTAATTGTTCTAGAATTGGGCACAGCAAAATTGTGCTTATTAAGTTAGAGACTAAAAGAAAAAATCAAGCATTGATTGTGCCAGCTGATTATTGTGTGTTAGAAGAGCAATCTATGTTTGTTAAGCGATTATTCCATAATAGGATGATAAATGAAAGAAAATATGGATAATCTTATTTATCTTTTTATTTGACTCTCTCCCTTTGAAAAAATTAAATGAATGTAGAGGTTGAATATTCTGAATCAAATTTCTAATAAGCCATGACTGCTACTCACAGTGACATTTTTTCCCCTACTGGGAATAATGTTATATATCTTTCCTTTTTCAAAGAAAAGACTGAAAGGGTACAACAACTTCTTATGATTTTCTGCAAGTTACTATGCATTTATTATGATTGTGACATTGAAGTCTATACTCTTTTTTGACACAAGAAAGGAAAAAGTGTAAGTAAAATGTTGGTTTAAAAAGTATTAAATCCAGAATTCTGACAGCATTGCACAATTAGCTCTTACATTAAGCATTTATGACAGCTACAAATTCACAGCATGGTTTCTGAGGCAGTAACAAATGGGGGGGGAACCAAAACCAGAATGAGTGCAATTGACATTTTATAGTCAGAACAAAGGGTTGAAAGTGTATGGCTTGTATACAACTACTTATGTATTATATATTAGCCCCTTAAACTAGAACAAAACTCTATATCATCCCTTAAAGAGGCTTCATGCAGTTAATTATTAGTAAATTAAGTCCTTCAATCATTCTGAAAGTTGAAGAACATTAAATTATATAGTGCTTACCAAGTGATGGACAAAATCTGTCTTAATTTACACGCTGGAGTCATTGGTGTTCAAGAGGTTGTGAATCAGGGCAGAGTCTGGCCCTCTTAATAATTAAAGTAGAACAAAAATAAAGAGCTCATTCGGAATGTCACTGTGAATCTGCAAAGCCTTATGGTATAGAACTGTACACCTCCAGGAACACAGTGCCATGTAGCAGTATGACAGAGAGGAGAGGAAAACTCACTCCACTTCAGGGGCTTTCTTGAATAAAAATTATTTGTATGGATGTTCTGCAGTTTTGCTGTGAGCCTTGGGGAATGCCTTTGATGCACTTGATTAGGGAACAAGATCTCAACCTTGTAGACTCAGTAAGATCTTCACATGTTTAAATACAGATAATTAGTCTCAGTTCTCTTCTTTTTCTTTTTTTTTTTTTTTAAACTTACACCCTCATGTGTTTTTTTTTTTTCTTTCTTGTACTATTCATTGATTATAAGAGTTTGTTTAATTGCCAGTGTAATACCCTGTTCCTAATTTAGGCAGTATAAATGACCATGTCTAATTTTTATTTTGGAATATAAGGTGTTATATATTTTAAAAGAGATTTTAAAAGGGAGTAGAAAATTCATTCACATCTATCTATGTAGTGTAATGGAGTGAAGTGCAGAGATCCCTAATCTAGCTCCAAGCATGCTGACGTATGCAGTATCATGGTGAGATACTAGCTCAGGAGCAGCCTAGCCAAGTTGGGAAGTAGGTGTGTCCTCACATAACCTGGAAAAAGTATAAGCTTCTGCTGGCATCCACATTTGCTACATCTCCTCTGACATGAGCTTTTCAGCAGGATAAACTTGATGTGCAGAAGGCTGTATTCAGTTCCAGTGGCATAGTTCACAGGTATGCACTGTATGCAGGGATGGGGAAAAGATTAGTGGGAGTGGTTACCCTGGGCATAGCCAACAAGATGGATGTCATTATTTAGAATGTCTGAAAATTGTATGATGAGCCCTGGGATTCAGTACATGGTTATCCATCATGAGAGTGCTTTGGCCTACAGACTTACTTTAGTCCATGATTCTTTGCTGTCCTAAAAGATGGTGTATTCTGCCAAATACTCACATAAATGCAGCTATGTGGGTGGGTAAATACGTGTGGCTAAGCCATTTTTTTCTATCATCATGGATGAAAGCTTGATTTTCAGCCTTGTTGAGCACAGTTTTGCTCTGATTACTCAGCTCTAAGAGGCATTGGCCCAAGGTAAATTTTGAGCAAAGCGTATTCCACCATATCTGGAAAATGTTCCGATAGTTTTAATTCTCTCTCTGTTGGCAGACTTGTTACTGACTGGTTCAAATTATTTAACTATGGAGTTACCCATTTTGCATATCTGTAAATAAATTCTCTTTCTCAGAGAGGTGTTGAAAAGATAATTCACTTGATTATTTCATGGACTTCAGACCTAATGAGAAATATATAAGGAGTATATTAGTCTCTGATTCCTGTTTTTCAGTATGTGCCCATCTTGTGTATGGGAGGAAGAGGATCGGAGAAAGGTTCAGAAGTCTGTCATGCTACTGTCTGAGGGACTTTTTTATGAAGCCATTTCAAAGTGGTTTTGTAGAGAATGTCCAGTATGTTAATTCTATGTCAGAGCATTATGCAGGGAATGTAACGGGAGTTTACTGTGCTTATTTCTGTGCCAGGATGTGTGCTAGTGTTGAGGTGTCAAATCCGCAGATCAGAGTCTTACCTTCAATCGTTCTACTCTGGCACAGGTTAAAATGAAACAACACACCCATCCTCCCAAAAAACCCCAATGAAAACTGCTGGTTGTGTTCCACTCTGATGCGCCAGTTCAAAATGGCTTTCTGTCTCACTCCACTGGTTTCTTGGAGGTGGGGATTGATCTGTGAATCTCTTGCATGATATGTTTGAAATATTTATCTGAGGTTGAACTGTCAGGTGGTGTCCAACTCATTCATTACTAGGCAGCAGAGGGAGGCCAGGCTGTCAGGAAGTTACCATTTTCATAAGATATGGCTCTGCGTTGATATTTATGGACAGCAGGTTCTATGCTTTGTTAAACTTTGCAACTGGAAGAGCTAGTTGCAAGGTATTTGATTTAAATGCTGAAAATGGTAAACTGAAGGCAACAGTAAATTATATCCAAACAATGTTAGCATTGTCGTTATCTGTAATATTAGTGGTCTTTTTTTTCTTGTTTCTCTTTGCACCTTTTTTCTTAGATTTTTTTTTTTTTTTACTTTCCTTTTCCCTAATTTGCTTTTGCCCTAAGTTTTTCTTCTCTAAATATGTCAGTGGCTGGCTTGCAACCCAGTGTAATTGGTATCTGGTAAATGACCTGTGTTTTGTTTCTTGATCTGAATACTCCCTGATCTACCTGAGCTGAGTGAAACATGCCTTCGGGGTGTTTACAAAGTTTGCCATGATCAAAGAATCGAGGACTTTTCTCATGGTGCAACCAATAAACACTTGTCTTACCTCCTATGAATTGTAAGTTCAGTTTTGCTGCAGATTAGTAGTAAGAAATAAACCATCAGATGAAATCAGACATGTCATTTTTCCTGTTGTGTGCTCTCTCTTACACCAACATTATGCCATGATACAATACTACTGTCTGTTCTGTGGGAACACGGTGCTACATACAGGCAAGACTGAAAGGTTTCATTATATTTTGGATTCCAGGAGCGTGACAGACATTTTTACATTATACAAACTACGTAAAATTGTAGTTCTTAAATGTTTTCATTGTCTGGAAGGCACATCTTATAACTGTGGGATAGGAATGTTATCTTTAGGTCAAATTACTGTGTGCTGAAGCATGACCCAATTTTCAGTTTAATGTGAATCCTATTTTTGGTTTTGCAAAAAAAAATATAAGAAATACCCATTGACTGTGAGGTGCTTATTTCAGTTTTATTAAAGAGCTGCTGATTGCAAGTTATGGGATGCTATAAAATTGAAACTGCCTTATTTAAAAGCATTCTTGCTTGTGGATGGTATAAAGGTTGATTTTGTCGCTGTGTAGATATTGTGTGAGGTTATTTAGATAGTCGTTCTTCATCTGCAGATATTTTCTGTTCTTTCTCTTAAAAAAAAAGTCCTGACACTTTTACATTTTGACAGTTAATCTTTAATTCTTCACTATACCAATTAACTGTGAACTATTAGAGAAACAATAAGCCATGAATCATCAGCTACAAGTAGGCAGAGAGTTTAATAGTCAAGAGATTGAGCATTTCTTAATCTTATATACACTCAACATCAAAGTGAATAAATCCAAGGTTAAAAAGAAAGGCTATCACATTCCCCACTGGTTTTGAAAACAACTTATTTCTTTCTGTCTTGTTCATCTGCTAATACAACACAACAAAAGGACGGACCCGATTCTGCAATCCTTGATTTGTACATGAAGCTCTTATTTCAATATTAGTCACACTAAGTAGATTATATTATTAATAGACTTTATTCACAGTATACAAACAAAATTCATGAGAACAAACAGCCTACTTCTGTAAACTTTTAGTTCTGTGGAGAGTCCTCATGAAAATGAATACTCCCATTTCAAGGGTATTCTGTGTGGCAGTACAGCTATTCAATTAAGAACCTTTGAAACCTTTAAAAGCTTGTACTCTGCCTAACTATGAGCATATAAATAGTCTTTGGCTTTCATAGAGTTACTCATCTATCAGAAGTTAGGCTGGAGTTCGTGTGTATTGCTGGATCAGTGCCAGACTCTCCTGCATCTTGCAGAACAAAGTTACTAGATCAAAAGGCTGAAGACATTTCTGTGGTCAGAACTGCACAGGAATTGGGCTGCTTTGCCTTAAAGAGTTTGAAAATGATTGGTTAGTGCAGTACTTCCTAAATACAGTTAACAACTACAGAAGGTTATATAGAAAGAATAGTTCAGATTATACTTATAATTAAAACGGTTGCCACATGCTAAACAGAATTGGATGCTATGCATTTATAAAAAGCTAACTGTCTTTAGAGCAAGTAGCTACAATTCAGACAGGGAAAATGCAATTGGAAGAGTTTCACAAATGCGGTGTCTGTAAGGCAGGGGTTTTTTTATACACAGCTGTAGAGCATTTCACTCTAATAGGGTGCCTGCAATGGAGCTGACTTTCAGATCAGTGGGTATGTTCTGCCTGGCTGGCACTTTTTTAAAATTCGAAGTGAAGCAGCCTCAAATTTGGATTTCTTCACCTTCACACGAGATCGGTAAGCAGAGGTAGGCTGGTATATTCTGGAGAATATTTTTCTGCAGGAAAATACTCATCAAAAGTGACAGTCTGAAGGAGAAAGGAGTAAATGAAAAAGACTTTCAAACCTAAATTTGGAAATGTTTTCAGTTGCTAAAAGATATTACACAAATGGTTCAAAGAAGCCTTGCATCTGTCAAAATAATCCATTTTGGTGGTCTTTGAACATTTGATGGGAGGTGGCTTAGTTCAGAGTAATTTCTTATTTCATAATCCATAACTAATTTGCCAAATTAGCATATTTTACATATGTCTGTGCAAACACTAACAAAATATTCAGTCCAACATTGAAGTAGGAGAAAGATTGAATTTAGAAGTTGGTATATACAATCATAGAATCGTTTCAGTTGGAAAAGGCCTTTAAAATCATCAAGTCCAACCATTAACCTAGCACTGCCAAGTCCACCACTAAACCATGTCCCTAAGCACCACATCTACACATCTTTTAAATACCTTCAGGGATGGTGACCCAACCGCTTCCCTGGGCAGCCTGTTCCAATGCTTGACAACCCTTTGGTGAAGAAATTTTTCCTAATATCCAGTCTAAACCTCCCCTGGCACAACTTGAGGCCATTTCCTCTTGTCCTATGGCTTGTTACCTGGGAGAAGAGACCGACCCCCACCTCTCTACAGCCTCCTTTCAGGTAGTTGTAGAGAGCAATAAGGTCTCCCCTGAGCCCCCTTCTCTCCAGGCTAAACAACCCCAGCTCCCTCAGCCGCTCCTCATAAGACTTCTGCTCCAGACCCTTCACCAGCTTCGTTGCTCTTCTTTGGACATGCTCCAGGAATATCATTAAGTAGCATCCATCTAGATACTTTACAAAGAAATGGTGAGACTTCTAATTTTAGGAGGTTTAGATATTTTTAGTTTTGATAGTAAATGTTTCAGACAACTCTTGCGATAATGCACCCGAGGCCAGTGCTACTTCCTTACCATTATCTTTCTCAGACATTTTTAGAATAATTGTAGGAAATTCTGGTAGTGTTTCCTTGCTCAGGTATTCCAAGAAAAAAAAATATTTAATCCGAAAACCCACAGGAATCAATAACATTCTGCTATTGTTCTTTTACCAGAGCAGTTTGTTGCCAATAAAATTTCCTCAATACCACTAAGGTTCTAATGTGTTTAAATAAATTAAATAGGAGAATTAATCAAATTCTACTCTGTATCATTAGGAGTAATGAATAGCTAAAAATCCTACTCTGTTGGAAATGTAGAATTCCTTAATTCAAATTTCAGTATCAATAATGCTGATATAGGGGAAACAAGTAAAAGGTGTTAAGGGGCCTGTTAAGAATCATTAAGTGATCTAGTTCCACAAAGATAAAAGCAAATGTTAAGATAGAATTTTATCTCTATTACGTTACTAATTTACTATCACATTAGTTATGAACCAGAATGGAAACATTTTCTTCTGATCAGGATGACAGTAATCAGAGTACAGGCTTGGAAGGGACCTGAAAAATTCTTCTGGATCATCCACGATCTCAGGGCAGAATGTTCCGGTTTGGTATTTCTTTGCAGTGAAACGTCCTCCCAGTTGATACATTTTCAAGAAGTCTATCAGTGCAAAAGAACGAAGACTTTTTCTCAAAAATCCCCAATTATCTATTTCTCCAACAGTCTGTGAGAATATTTGTAATCACTCCTACTTAAAAACTAACCAACTCTCCAAGAGTATAATTTATACTGATCTTCCTTTAGCCTGCAGTCTATCAAGATTTACTCTGAATTACCAGTTTACCGTTAGGTATTGCGACGGAGTTTCTGTGTATTTAAAGTAATGGAAGCTTTGGAAGAAGGAGTTGAAAGGAGGAGTGACAAGGTGGTGGGCAGTGTTTAAAGTAAACACGTGTATTTACATGCATTCTTTGCTTTGTGATCCAAATCCAGTGGGGAGAAAACAGGTGTTACGTTCATGTTTAGGGCACACATTCTTCTAGGTTGGTGATTTCTATAGTAAACTGGGATCCCAGAAGCTCTTATTGTTGTCCATCTTTACTACAACTTTTTTTTAGGGTCAGTATCCTGAGAACCTTGTCTACACAGAAGGCTACTATATTCCATGACTAGTAGTTTCAAATCCAGGGTGAGCACAAAATAGAGTAGGGCGCTATTTCTTTTCTTTTACTGTCTGAATGGAAATTCGTAGACTGTGGTTGGTATTATGAGATTATGAGAAAGAGGCAAGAATAAATCATATAAAAGGATACAGAAGTACTCGGTAGGTCTATCAATGTGCTTTTATACTCTGGAAGAATGATTTCCATAAAATACTGGTGGAAAGGGAGGAGGAGGTGGAGAAATGAGTCCTTCGGGAGATGGTCTGTGCTGTCAGGAGAAGTTGCTGAAGCACTAAATGCCGTTTGGAAAACACACAGAGAACTGAGGTAGAAACTTCCTGACCTAGGTAACCTAGACCAGACCTAGAAACGTATTAATCCAGAGAGTTATGCTGTGGCTTAGCAATGGAGGATCATTTCTTATTTTATTTGCTGACTATTTCTTCATGTTTGCTATTTATGAAAAAGTTTTTTACAGTTGCATGGAAAGTCCAGCAGTTTACAGCAAAAAAATAAGTTTATGTTCCCTAACTCATCTTGAAGTTTGGACCTTAAACTCAAGCCCTTTGTGTGTGGTGAGGACCTTCATCCTACTCCCCAACTAATGCCATCATTGAGCTCTTTTTTTAAACAGTTATTGAATTGTATTGACAGAAATATTACTATGATGCTGAATTACTGGCTGTTTGTTTGGGGTATTGCTTTTGTCACAGAAAGATTTTCTGTTCTTTTATTGAGAGATTTACCATCTTGTAATGATGCAGTAAGAAACTGTATTTTTAAAATCAGATGCAATGATACTTTTCATCAACATTCATATTATAGTTTTTTAGCAATTTCTGAAGAGTGGCGGTAGATAGCTGGCCTGAGATGTAGAGCTACCTGCTGCTATTCAGGGAACAAAGATAAAAAGCTTTAGCCGATGTATTTCTGAAATACACTTTTCTGTTTTAATAACAAGCTGATACATAGTGACACTCTGTCAGTTCTAAAAAAATCTATGTCATCCTCCCTTCCCTTTTCTCCTGGGGTGATGTTACACAGAGTGTTTAAATTGTAATATAATTTGTAATGGGATAGTGTGTGTCATTGTATAAGTACTGTACACATTTCCTATCTTCCAGACTACCAGAAAATTATAGCAGTGTCATATAAATAGAAAAGCCTAATACAAGAATTTTCAAGTCACTGAAGAGACTAGGAAATGGCCTCATGGGATGTTTTTCTGATCTAGTCTGACCAATCTGACCAATCCAGACTTTCAACACCTGCAATGTTACATGAAGATAAGACATCAGAAGTTTAAAAAAAAAAAAAACAACAAAACAAATGTAATGAACATGGTTGTTGTAGTTTTTGTTGCAGCTGCTACAACACTGAGCAATTTAGTAAGGCCTATAGGATTAGGATTTAGCAGTATAGTTTGGCAAATACAGTATAATGCCATTTAAAACTCTGCCATGTCTTCACCAAATCATCATGTTATAAAGCAACACCATGCATGGCATTACAAGGTAAATATCACCACATTCCATCATCAGCTCACCAAGTCTATGCTCCAGCATATTAACATAGCTGAAAATGAAAAATTGCTTGTCAGTCCTGTTTAAAAAACAAATAAACAAAACAAAAAAACAAACAGAAAAAGACGTGAAAGTGCAGTCAATAGGAATTCTGCTGTTGTCGTCAGTGGAACCAGCTGACTCCCACGGACTCCCAGCATATATAAAGTTCTCTTCTTGCTGCCTTTTCATTAAGTCGGGTCCAGTACCTTCTGTCTTTGATGTTTTCTATACTAATTTCAGTGATGCAGTTTCTAGAACAGCCCCTCAAGTAGCTGAAGACCAGCAAATTGGCCTAGGCATGAGAAAAAGTTGTTTAAAAGCAGGAGGATGGAAATTTTTCTTGTTGGCTTTTCCAAAAGAAAACATATCATACTTCCAGAGTGTATCATTACATTATTGTCATGTGAATTAGCACCTACACTTCTCAGTGGGGAATTCACATCTCTGAACTCCTTCTGTGGGTTCTTTACAAACACAAACAGGCATTGGTTACACAGGTAACTTTTGAGTATTTTGATTATATTCTGTGCGACCATAATGTTTAGAAATTACCTATGCAGTTTTTAAAAGTAAAGCTGAGATTGAAAAGCAGTGCAGTATCCCAACCTATTCCTCTTGCCACATTGGTAGAAGGAACTTTGGGAAACGGTGCTGAGAGAGAAGAGACGAGCACCCATTCTAGGGAATGCTGTTAGTATTTCATAACCTTTGTTGCGGGCTAACACTTCAAATAGCAAAAGTAGTAAGGAAAAAACACTTTATTTTCATTTGTATATGTGCATAATTGTGAGCTTACAGAGGGGATTTAGAATTTAAACATATTCTTGAATATGAGAACTCAATGGCAAAGTCTACCCTTCAGCTTATACAGTTGCAAACTCCAAAATACATTTCCAACCACTTTGTATTCATATGTCAAAGCCTGAAAACACAATGAAGCACTTGAATTTTGGCCTTCAGGGAGCACTGCTCTGTCATCTTGGGTCCTGCAACACTTTCCAGTGATGCCTCATTAGCGTGGAACTGTTTACAAGTAGTGATTCACTGTGGAGAGGAAGGAGGGGCAATGGGCTGTGAACACATGATATGATAAGGGCTAGAATACATTGACATAGGAGTTGACATACTGGTATTTCGTCCCAGGGCTCAAGCTTAGTCATTCCGTGAATAAGGCTGTAAAGACATGACTGTTAGAGTTTCACTTAGTCTATAAACGCTGGTTTAGTGAAGACTGGTTTTACAGCAAGAGATATATGGCAGGGTCCAAACTCATCTGAAGATTTGACATAGATCTTAACTGCACCTTCTCCTTTTAAAGCAAGTGTCCCCAAAAGGACCTTGAATTTCAGAGGCAAAGCTCTACTAAGACACCTGCTAGAATCATGAAATTGCAATCAGCTTGGTAAGATAACAATCAAAGGATTGTACCTTGCAGGGGCTGTTATTTCCTCCACGCTTTCAGTCCAGCAACTCATTGGCAACAAGTTCATTACATGTGCTCAGGTTCTTTGGAAAATTCCCCTTATCCGTCTTACTTCTGAGACCTAGTTTTGTTCCTTGTTTTATTTAGCGATTTCCTCCTCTCTGCTTGAACCATAGATTCTACCAGTCCGAATGTCTCACTTGCCCCAGTGCAAAAATGGTCACCCATCCACCCCCACCCCCAATCTCAGCTGCATGCAGAGGAAGACCCATCCAATCCCCTCTTCCTTTCAGTGGGTTACACCTGCCCCAGAAGCAGCAGCCAGAAAAATGGAACATGGTCTCCCACCTTACCACCCATTCATTCACACTTTAAGGAGGATAACATATGATGCACAGCAGATTATAAATAAGCAATAAACTCATGCCATCTATCAAGGGGCGGAACATTAAAAGTGTTGCTAGTTGAGAATAAATCATAATGTTTATGTCCTGTCTGCATCAAAAGGACTAATCTACAAAGAGGGTAATGGTGAATTTTTGTAACTGTTTGCTTTTTTTTGTTCAAATACAAAGCACACATTATGAATCTGAGTGTTGATGACTGTTCCTTTGGGGGAAAAAATATGGCCATATAAAGTCAAGTCTTTACCAGGGTTCTTGTGGGTAAAACCAGCTTCATTCACAAGGGTATGCTCTTACCAGCGCCAAAACTAAATAATTATTTCTAAAGCTGAATCATACAATCAAATAGAAGTTAAGTAGCTTCCATGTTACTTTGCTCACAACACATAGCAGCTATGAATCTTGATCCAGATTGTCGGTGATGTAAATCAATATAGATCTATCAAGGTCAGCAGAGGGTCTAGGTTCCTATCAGCTTAGCTGTGTATTGGAACTGGACATGTAGTAGTGGACTCCCAGACTTTTTGGGGCAATAGAGTTTGCAGTAGAAAAAGTGAACCCAAAATATATGTCATATTAAGTTTTAATCCTGTGCTCTTTCTTCTTTTTAGAAGTGGTTCACTCAGTCTCCTAATCACAGTGTATTATGTTGCTGCTTCACAATCACACTCCAAATGCAAATCACTTCATTGGTTTCTTAGTGACAGCAAGCCCTGTCAGCAGTAGGTACTTTGAATATGCCAATAAGATTTTAACTGCTTTGAAATGGTTGCAAGGGACACTGTTTCGGGAGATTACAATCAGGGCATTCCATCAGAGGGCTGCTAAAATAGCTGTGCTTTACTTCCACCAGCCTATATGCAATGCGCTAATAAGTGATTACTGTCTTTGTATCTTTATGTTTGAGGACTAGGTAGAGCATTTCATTCAGTGAACAATGATTGTGTCTTCTCAAGGCATATGCAGCTTCATTAATATTAATGAAGCTTGCATGCATGCATCAGAAAGGGCTTATACCCTATATAATCACTATTTATCTAGGCAAATTTAGCTTCATCATTGTCTATTTACTAAAAATAAGACTTCTGCAGTTGATTTATAACTTCTGCCTGTTTGTGTTGCGAACAGTTACCATTGTCTTGATCTCTGAGGCTATAAAGCCACCTTATGCTCATTTAAGAGAAGGAAGCTAACTCTGACCTTTACAAAAAGGATGTCCATTTGGCAGTTGTCCATCTGTCATTTGGAGAACCTGTGGACAAAGAAGGTGAAAGCTTAGAGATTAACACAGAAGTTCAACACATTTTGTTATCGTTTTCCTGTGATTCTAGTTCTACATTTTAAGTGTAGTGTAAAATGCCATGCGTGAAATTGCAGTGGAGATCAGAAGGGAGCAAATGCTATTCAGAGCACTTTCTACACTACAAGTGCTTCTGACAAGCCCGTTCCTTTCATTCAGTTTGAACTATTGGCTCAGCCAGCTGAGTTTTTATTTAAGCATTTAGAAATTATATTTGTAAAGAAGAGATGAGAAAGGGGAATCTGCCTTTAAAGTACTGAAAACTGTTCAGTGACATCACAAGTTCTTAATATGTGTCGTCACATGTAATTTTGATATGTATATAAACACAAAATAATTTTTCTAAGTTCTTTTCACCAGTTTAATTTTAAAAAATAATCTATAGACTTTAAAAAACTACCTTTTTTTAAATGAAGTTGAATATCAGCCAAGATTCAGTGGTACCTGTAATAGAAAATGAAGTGATGGACCTTTCTGAAATATAGTCAGATGGCCATACCTGTAGCCATTGGCTCACCTAATGTAAGCCATCCCATCAAGACAGACAATGATATTAAGTAGCAAACTGTATAATATTTGGGAATTGCAGTGAATAAATAGCTGAATCTCAGCTGCCATTGCAATATCCTGGGAAAAAGGACATATGTAATTCTTGGGTGTGTAACTAGAGGAAAACTAAGTAGCAGAGGGACAATACGTTGATTCTGTATATATAGCTTATAGGCCTACTAATTCTCTCCAGATTTTAAATAAATAGAAGAATAATTATGAGGACGATCAGGTACTGAAAAACACGCCTTATGGTGAAAGATTCCAGGAATTCAATCTGGTGAATAGCACTTCTGAAAATAGCTCCGTATTTTTTAAATCTCCAAGATCCACATTACTCTAATATTGCTACAAGGTATACATCTGGTCACATCTTTTAATGAAGCACCTCATTTTTTCTAAAAAAAAAATAGGCACATTCAATCTTTTCATTCTGAAAAAGAGAGATGTAGAGTACCTGCTCTTGTCTGTCTAAATAAACCCCATGCAAATCTGCCTGCATGCAGTACATGGAAGAAGCTCAAGTTCAAGTCTGACAAGGTATATGCATGGGGTTGTCATTAACTTAATTTTAACAACAGAAAAACTCTTTGGATTTGTCCTTTTCTGACTCTGAATAAGTTTCTTCATTATTCCATGCTTCAGCTGCCAATATTTAAAAGGGATGTAATATATTGAAACTAATCTGTCCTGTTTCTTGAAGTTCTGGAGTTTCTGGGACTACAGCTTTGGGAGATTCTACCCTTTCTTAATAAATCCATTTTAAGCAGATGGTAAAGCTAGTGTAGTCCCTAAGCATGAGAGGCTGAAAACAGAATTTCTCCTTCAAATTTAAAGGAAGACCTCTGTGATCATCTGCTATTATTTTATTCTTCAAATAAATTTCTTTTATTCCTCACTTATATAATCCTTTGTTACACTATGAATAGAGTCTGACAAAATACTGTGGTCTCTTGGATCAGTTGCTTTGCCTCTGGGTCCGTCAGCTTCCAAGACTTCCAGGTTTCCATATCATGGCCTATTTATACCATTCCCAATTGTCCCAACCTGAGGCTATTCTTTCAGGGACAAAGGCTTTACCAGCAGCTCATTTAGCATAATTTTAAATGCCTTATAGCCTTTTGGAGCACTCTGCTCTTTATAGGCCATCTGATTGAATTCCAGATATCTTTTAAGTAAGTCCAACTACTTGTTTTAGCCGTCTTTCACAGAGAGACATTTCTGAGTTCATACTATTCTAACTTTAGCTTTTCATTTAGGTAACAGTACTTTACTATGCCAAACCTTTTCTATTCAGCAGTTTCCTTCTGCAAATTCACACCCTTCTATTTCTTTAGAAGAACGTCCCTTGTATTAGTGTTCTTGTGGATAAACCATCCCTCATGTTACATGCGTAACAGACAAAAATGGTGTCTTGCCCCCAAATGCCTTTGGTGTTCAAATGTTCTCTGCAGTATCCTGCTATGAGAAAGCTTTCTTTTGATACAGCTTGACAGCTGGAGACAATTCCCTCTTTCTTGATCTTTGTCTTAGCCTGATCTTTCAGATGCTCCTATAGATTTTATTGTCTAATCTCCGTTAGGCATCTTGAAGAGCACTTTTTGATACTCTGGAAACCAGGCTAAGAACCCCAGCACCTGGGTGCGTGGTGTTGGGATGTCCCGGTTTGTAGATCTGCACACCCTAAGGCAAGGAACACCTCACTCTTACCTAATCATTTTGGAATCACCCTTGACTCAAGGTAGGTTAAAGTCAAGCACAAAGAAAACGAGTTTTTCACAGTATCCAAAACCCCCCAAATGTTTGTAAAGGATGTAAGTGAAAAAATGAAAACAAGCAAAGCAATGACCCATTTTACTTCAAAACACACTTTACTTACCCTAAAATTACATCAGATAGCTTTCTCTGTCTTTATCCAAGGACTTTCTTCACACTAGTATGGCAGGGGTAACGTCTTTCTACATTATTTGTGTCTTATATTGGGGTAAATATTCACTGCACCTTAAGATAACATAAGTCCAGGCTGCTGTGATTTTGCCCTCACTTCTGGTCATGTTTGTGCTTTGTTCTGGTCGTGCATCCCAGGAGGTAAGCCCAGACAGGGAGCCAAGGCAAATAAGAACAACCTTATTAAAAAAAGCGTATCAGAGGGACCAGAATCCTGTACTTAAAGGACTTCCTTTAGAATTTTTACTCTGGAAACATAGTGAACAAAGACTAATAGTCAAATTGCATTTCCAGTTTGTAACAGCAAAAGACAAAAATAATATTGTTCTTGTGAATCATGAGGTGTCACCTGCTATTGTATTTCAAGATGGTTACCTAATATTGTACCTAATGCTTAATTTTTTCCATGGTTTTTTTTTCCCCAATCTTTTTCACTTAGTTACTGCTTTACTTTCAGTCAGAGAAATTGGAATTTTAGAATTAGATCCAGATTTTCTGTGCATCTACTTAAGTCTCCTTTAATTTTACAATAATTGTGAGTTCAGTAGAATTATTAAAAATTAAATATCTCATAAATAATTGATACAGACAAGGATACATATGTAAAAGCTAACAGATATGTGAAAGTACGTACTATATGCTTTACATGATCAACAACAAACTAGGAGCTCCAAAGGTCTAGAAATTTTTCAAAAATCAGATGCAAGCAGATACTGCTTTGACTTACAGGGTTTGATTTAATTAATTTAACTAGAATGAGGTCACATTCCAAAACAAACTAGATGGATTCATTGTGGATAAGCACTGCATGCTGTGCACACAATCACTTTCCAGGTCTGAAAATAGATTCACCCATGCGGGTAAGTTTGGAGCCATTATTCATCATTATTATTACTTTTTTTTTAATAGTACACAAAAAGAGAACTGAGGCTCTTTATGTATGAAGGGAAACATATTATTCTCAGGATTATTTACAGTCTAACAGTATACATTTAGAAAGGAGTGGCACAAAAATGAAATAAAATAAATCTCTGACCTTTTCTGTCTGCCTTACTTTTTAAAAATTCTTTGCCTGTTTTCTGTTACTGCTTCTACTAGGTCCTAAGCTTCCAAAAAGATCTTCCCCCCATACAAAGAGCACCTACTGCTTATCACTGCACACAAAATCTTGCATGTTCCCTGTTTCTTCTGTACTTGATTGTACTTTGAGTATTTATATAGTGTCCTCTTGTCATTCCACTCTTTTGGAGACTGGAACTCTGACCCTTTATTTTCCAGAACTGGTGAGTGTTCACAGTTCTTTCTTGGTTTTGTGTCCCTCCCTTTGTCTTGTAATACATGAAGGAGGACTCTGCCCATATTAGAGATTCCACTACGTAGGAAAGAGACTAATTTTGCAGTGGTTCACTAAATTACTTTGAGACCAATGACACTTCTAGCACATTACTTGAGGATGTGCTTGCAAATGAGAAAGTGTAGTAGTCCAACCTATTTTTTCTTGTTGCAGTGAAAAAGGCACAGTCCTGATATTTAAGCTGATGCCTTAAAACATACTAATTTATTAGGAGAGTGGGTGTGTGTGTCTATTTAATGGGCTTACCCAAAGCTACTATCTCTTAATTTGATACAAGGCCTTGACAGAGGATTAATTCCTTAGATCTAATATTGAAATTTACTACAAGGTACTATCTTCTTTGTGCATCTTTGGGGGAGTTTGCCCTTTTCCCCCCTCTCTAAGCTCTAACTGTAAAGCACACTGCAGTTCTTATCAAGACAGCACAAGTTCATTCTGAAATCAATACTAGATATGAAGTGCCTTTCTAGCCACCTCCCAGTGATTATAGATCTCACTGCTTTTGACAATCTGCTTGACTATGGAGGCTAATGGTGCTTTAAAGAATTTTAAAATTTAGGCAGGAAAATTCATTGTACAACTTGATGATATAAAGCTGGATCCTTAGATATTGACATAATCTTTTTGAATCTATAATTTCTCAGTGCTATAACAAATAGGAATAAGTGGAGCATATTTTTCAATCAGCGTGGGTTAGCTACTGATATTATTTCTGCGGTCATATGGTAGAAATAAACCTCTGCTATACTATGTTATGCAATTACAAGTGAAATTACTAGTGAAAATTTTCTAGGCAGTGAAGTCCTAATTGGGTAAAGAAATAAAAGAGGATTCATCATCTGAAGTATTCAGAGCATTACATTTTACATACTCTTGAGAGAGGCTAACCAACGTGCAAAGCAGTGAAGAAACAGACTTCACTAAGGCTGTGGGAGTAGTGCTTGAAGCTCTGAGAATGAAAGCAGTCAGTTTTCATGTGCTGGTTTGGTTCTGGAAGTTCTTCCAAAATGGAAACTGTGGACCAGCTGCTTTGAATCAGGTAAGCCAAACTTAAGCCACAAGCAAGGTCTTCGTCTTCAGTGCCGCAGGCACTGGGAGACGTGGTGAAGAGGAGGAGTCTAAAGCACCTTTTGGAGGAGGGTATTTCCTAGTGAGATGAGTCTTCTTGCCTTGGGCATTCATTTTACAGTTGTGAAAAGAGAATTCAATCTCTGCTGAATCACTCCAGCCCCAGCACAGAAAATCTCGTGTTTTCCTTCAATGGTTCGAACTTGCTTATGGTTTTCTTTCTAGATTATTCCCAGCAGTCACAGACATTGTCTTACCAATATATTTATCCTGTTGTATTTATTGCAGTGGTGCGGACTATGATGCTCAACTCTTGGCTAAACCTTCCTTTTTTCTTGACTAAATGTTAAAAGAAATTGATCAAGGATGATTTTTAATTATAAAAGTGCTTTGAAAAGATTTTTTTTCACCTGTATAATTAGAAGACATTTTAAAAGAAAATTTTCTAGTCAATTAGTCCCTAATTAGTCCCCGTTTTACAAATTAACCTTTTCTTAAAATAACAGGATGATTTAATGCAAGAGTTATTCTGCTTATTTCAGTTTGTACTGCAAGTCCTCTCTTCCACAAATATACATCCCTCCTAAGTCAATAGGAGATAGGATTTAAGTTAATAGGTTTTTGTTCCCTAAAGCTTAACTTAAGCTTATATGTTGACTATGTAACACTGGAATACTAAGGCTGTTCCCAGGACTTTGGTTTGAGCTCTGGCTTCATTCTTGCTCCAAACCTTGTTGCACTGTGGTCCTGAAATCAGTGTATTGACTCTCCATGAAATTAAGGGTGCCACATAAAATCTGGTTGCCAGTTTTTCAGACTCTTCATGATTTTGCTCTCTGTTTATTGGAGTCAGCCCTCCTGTATCGCTTAGTGGCCAAGCCTACTCTCACCTGTGTTTACACAGCTCTGCTTGTGACTGTGTCTGATTCTGTCCTTTCTCTGGTGTAGAAAAGCTAAAATTTCCTTGGAGTCAGTGGAGTTAGACAAGTGTAAGAGAAGTCTGCATTGTAAGAAGATAGGACTGTACTTGGCTGTTGGTTATAGAGATTTAAGTGCACAGAGCCCATAGCCTTCTCTTGTGTACGCTGCAGCTGCAGAGTGAGTCTTTCCAGGGGTGTTTGGGGTCCGTGCTGCTTGTGTGCTCTGCCCCATCGCAGATGCTTCTTTGTTCTTTGAACTGACTTCTTAGTATAGCTGTCTGTTCTAAGGAAGTGGGGAAGTGAAATGGTAATTGGTTTTAATGACTTTTTTATTGCATGGATTTTAATTTGAAACAATCATAGTTCATATTTTAGGGTACTACGTAAAAATGTATTGTTCATTATGACAGTGTTCAATAGTACATTGTATTAATCATTGACTGAATGAAGTACTGCCATTAAAGTCTGCCTGTATTTACAACTATACATTTTTACTGCCTTTAGGTCAATGTATATGACTTGTGACTAATAAGATAGAAAATCATAAACAATAATAACAGCAACTGAAATACTTGCCATTCTCAGCCAAGTTTCATTACTGAGAAGGGGATTTTTAGAGACAGGAAGGGCAGTTAAGCATCCAGTTTCTGTTGAAAGCGCATAGAAGTTGAGTTCCTTAACTTTCACTTACTTTTGCCTATGAGAAGTTTCTGTTTAATATTGTTGCTGAACACTGCCCATGTACATTGGCAGCCTTAACAGCTTTGAGGCCAGATTCCTTTCTTGAAGGTGAACGCATGATGCTCATTCTGTCTCCCACTGTGGTTGTATGTTGACATGGGAGGGGAATGGGGAAGGGCAGTGGTGCCCCATCTCTGCTCTGCCAAGGTGGCGTTGTGGTTCAGTTGCTTTTAATGCTGCAATGCTGCTGAGAACTGAGTTTGGAAGAAAATCCTTGGGGAATACTGATTTTGTTCTGTATTTGAGAAAATCTGCCGTGTATGAAAAGGTCCTAGGACTCTGGTTTGCATCTCTCTCCTATCCTTAGGAAAGGCAGTATCATTTGACTGTAGTTGGACAAACAGGTCTTTCCGAAAGGGGTATTACGTTGTCTGCTATGAAGAGAGATGATGGTTGTAGGCAACCTGAATTGAGTTGGAGTTCGGTTACCTGCAGGGAAAATGCTGACTGAGCTGGATATTGAAAGCACCTCAGGAAGCTCAGGTGAGAAAGCTGGTCTGCATATTACTCCAAGTTATCCTGAAGAGAAAACCACAGCTAATGGTTCTGCTTTAAATTATCCCTTTCTGCAGCCAATGATAATTTTGAAGTGGCTTAGAACAGGAGCTGGCCTTTTATTAATTTACTTTTTTGATTTGTAATGGTAAGCCAGATTTAGGCGTAACTATGAGCAAGCTCTATTGAAATGAGAAGTCTGGGGCTGGCTGGTAGTTAAGTGGACTTATTTACATTTAGAGAGTTCTAGACAGAATTAATGATTGGAGCATTTGTTTTTCTTCAACCTGTCTCCTACAGGCATTAGCTTGTATTACTAAAGAAAGAAACAAAATGCAGGTTAACAAGACTCTTGTTTAAGAGGTGGTTAAGACTGAAAACAGCAGAAGTATTGAAAAACTGACTAATCACAATTTAAAATATTTACCTGATGAATATAGTAATGCCTGTCATCTTAGAGATATACACTGCCTCTACACTGGTTTTCCCACCATATTCATTCAGGGTGAAATTTTGTCCAGCACACACGCCTGTTTATTTAGTGAAACAATCAAGGAGGAAAAGAGAGGAACAAATACAGTGCATCTCCTTGTTAAGGACCCAGGCTTCTCTAGCTTCCAGTTTCTATTAGAAACTCCAGGTCGTTCAGTACTGTGTACATTGTATTTAGGAATAAGTGCACTTTTCAGACTTTCTGCTCAGGGCCAAATAAGCTCTTTTAAAGAACTGCAGTAAGAGTGGCACTCCCTTGTTTCCACCCTTTTGGAGTGAAGTGACTTTATATGCTGCATGCTGAGCTGTTATAGTTGGGTCAGTGCAAAGGTAGATATCTCACCGTGATTACCAACAGTGATTTTTCAAAAAGTGAATTTAACATGGCAGTCAAGAATAAAACAGCATGAAAAATTGTAATTTGTCTGACCAAAAGATGCAGTTAAATGGAAGAGAAATATATGTCATTAATTAAGTATAGTTGATTTAGCTGACAGTGGTAGAAATTTGAGAATATTTTTATTATGCTCTCATTCTTCTATGTTCATTCTTCAATGCAAGTACTATACTTGGAACTAATTTTCATCTATTACACATTTCATAATACTATTAGTCTGATTAATTAATGCATAATACATCCTGGAGACTAATTTGTTTACTCCTAGTGGGCTCATTAGGGCTTGCTATATGAATGTGAGATTAGATTTTAAAGTGAGCCAACTTCTAAAGATTGAATCATATGTCTGCTTTGCAGTAAACTGGCAAATGAAAATCTGGTAATCTATATACCTTGTAAATATGCAGAAGTGTGTTAAAAGTTTACTGGAGCTAGACGCGTAGCTAGACGCTTCTTGCAACTAAAAAAATATATTTGCTTATGATAGCTATAGTTTTATATATTTCAAACCGAAATACTGATTTATTAGGACAATTTGCCACTGCTGTGAATCTGAGTGGAGTAGTACATGCATTTTTGGTTTGCATTCAAATTCATGCTGTATTCTCATAGGTTTTCACCTTTGTTATTTTACTTTTTAATGATATTGTCTAACCAGAATGAATGGATAACTCTGCACTGAAGCTAAACATTCACCAAATACAGTAAAATTTGGGAGAGTTCCCCTGAGTGCTGTGAGTCAGTCTAGATTTTGTTGCCCGCTGCTGTATAATAGTGTCACGTTGTTATAACTTTTTGCCCAACTGACCTAAGAGGAACTTTCTTTTTTTAAGTCCTGTTTTTTTGTATTAGCATGAACTCTAAATGTTTTGTAATACTGGTGCAAGCAGTGTTAGAGAATTGAGTATCATTACTGAAAGAGCCAGAGTGGTGGCTCCTTTAGGAGTATATATACTTATGTCATTATATATAAGTTCTCATATATATGTGTGTGTGTATCTATATACTGTACATATATTTATAAAAATACCTTACTCATTACTAGCCTCCTAGTTCTGAACCAGTCATTAAAGCTGATTTCTATGTTTTCTGTTTTCTATCTGTTAGCCTTTTCAATAGAAGAGGTAGCAGGTCAATGCTTTCCTAAAAGTTGTGTCTTAGGCCGGTATTCTCTGCAGACAGGTGACTTACAAACACTCAAGTTAGTTATGGTTAGTAACCACAAGTTCTGAAATAAATCATTATGAACATGTCTTTCATTTCCAAAACTTGGATTGGAAAACTTCCCAGAACAGGCTGTGTAATGAGACTTCCTGCTTTCTGTCAACTATACCTTTCTTACTGTGAAAATACTCTTCACAGTATTGGGAACCTCATGTTTGAGCTATGCCTCGATTAGGAAGATGTGAATCCACAAAATGAAGCTAATGAGTTAACCGAGTTTTTCTTTCATCCCTCTTCACAAAGAGTTCAAGTTAAAATAGCAATAACTTAGAGGGCTTTGAGTTCTGCAGTTGTGCAGCTGATTTATCTGTCTTTATTCTTCTTTCAGGAGGAATATTTGCATTCCTCTTCATGCTACTGTGAAATCACAGATGGTCTTGAAGTTTTTAGGTGGTGTCCCATTCTCTCTTTTCATCTTTTTTCTTCTTGTCACACAACCTTTTATCTCACTGAACAGAGATGATCTACAAATCAGTCTTTAGACTGAAATCTTAGCCCTGCCAAAGGAATTAGGAGGTTTGTTATTTCTTTTAGAGTCTAGATTTTGAGTTTTAGCCTTTTGTTGGTAGTAAAATTTGCCATGGATTTGTGCCTTTCATTTATTTCGTGGACGCTTACCAGAAACAGCTATGGTTTATGACCACTAAAGGAAGTCCATTTTCTGAATCATCCTGGTAAGATCAGCATATTGCTTCACACGTGTTATATGTTTTAGTAAATATGTTAAGTTCGGATTTGAAAGAACTTCACCTTGTTATCGTGTAGCATATGTTTTGACAGGCACATATACAAACCACAGTATCTCCATCTTTTGCTAGTTGCTTGATGTTGTATTAATCGAATACACTGTGTAAATCTTTGGCACCAGTACTTTGTCATTGTACTTGAAACATAAGAGGTCTTGGAAAAAACTGAAGTGTTTCTTGAATTATGGAAAATGGAATTGCCCACTAATAGCTCTCAGTCTTACTAAGAGAGAGATTAATACAGAGTCTCCAGTCTTTCTGGGATAATAGCACGGATGCTTTTGTCTTGCAGAATTTCTCATTCTAAGTTTTGGAATAGAAAAGGGTTGACAAACTAACTCTATCTCTCTAAATTATCTCCATCCTCCTAAATCACTTTGTGAGCTGGATGTTCTTCTCCAGCAGATATTCTGGAATAGCCAATAAATAAGCAGTTCTGATTGAGACTGTCATAATTATATGCATAACCTGCAAATATGATCTCATCAACACTTTTATTCCAATTATTATACTTAAAGTCAATTATTATATAATTCAACTAAAATAATTGTGTATTTTGTTTAAAAACCCTATTTTTAAACATTTATTTACGTTTTATAAACCCTGAATTACACATTCCTTATAGAAATACATCACTGAAAATCAGCTAGACAATAATCAATATTTCTGGAATGTCACTACACTCAAGATTGATGGCCACTTTGTAAAAAAAAAAATTCTTGAGGATTGTGCTGTGTTCATTCCTCTGGGTTATTATCCTTTTGGGTCATTCTAGAGGCATTCCAAGAGGTGCCTGCACTGGAAATAGTACTATTGTGCCAAGGAAATGTAAGGAATAAGCTGATGTCCTAACTACTCAATATGGTTCAAAATCTTGTGTTCACAAAATTCCCTTGTTTCTTACTGCCTCCAAACTCCAGCTTCAGCAAAAGAGACATAAAAACCCACCTCTGCTCTGACGTTTGAATTTCTACTTCATAACTGCTGTAGTATACAAATGATCTTGGTTTATGTTAAGAATGAAGTTTGGGACCAAGTTTATGCACCTCTGATACATTAGCAGCTACCCAGCAAATACATCAAGAGGCATGTTCGCTCTTTTAGATGTCAGAGTAGGCGTTGTGGAGTGAAACACATTTCTCAGACGCTTCTCCTTGACAACACTGTCGGAAACACTTAAGAGTTAAATCTTGATCCCTGGAATGCAATAGAGTTTTGTTCTTGACTTCAGCGGGAAGAGAATGTGCCCCTGAAAGCAGTTAGTGGAGTGCCCAGGACAAGCTAATTTGTTTTGCTAACACAGTTCAGCTATGTTAGAAAACACTTTTCAAAGAGAATTAAACTTTCCTCTGGTGTGGACAGGACTAATGAAACTTCCTTCAGAGCCCATCAGCACCATTCTTTTATAATCAACCAGAGGGACTGCTGTCTAGTGACAGGAGACACCGTCCAATCCTAATGGAAACCAGTAGCATCCGCTGTGTGAGTGGATAAGCAAAACCGACAAGTTAAGATGTCTTGAAAGCTCTTTTGCAGCGGCAGGTATTTTATGTGATTCAGAACAGGGTAGGCAAAGCTTCCCTTGATGAGTCTTCAGCATCTGTCCTTACCTGTAACTCCAGGGGGCCGAGTAAACTCCTTTACCTCAACAATACTGCTGCTTGTAATTTCAAGTAATAAGACTCTGGGAATATCTCTTGTGTGACAGTTTTAAAGAAATGAATTGTTTATTATTAAGGACTAATACCAAAACTACCAAACTACCTGAAACTATGTAGACGATAAGCTAAGCATGTAACTGTCCTTCAGCACTGTTGATTAAAGCTTAGATTATTTCAGCTGGTTAAAACAATTTGTCTTGCCATTGATATTCCTGTGGCAGAGACCAGAGCTCATGTGCAGAAAGCAATTCTAGCATCATCCAGAAGGTTACGTGTTCAGCGCTTGGTACTCTGTGCTGGGCTGCCCGCAAACATCAGGAAAGAAAGGGAAATTCAGCACTCTTCCTTCTGTTTTACCAGTTTGCAATCTTTTATTAAATTACATTGTATGTAATTAAATTGCATTGTATGTAATTATTGAGCAAGGAATTTTCTTGTTAAGTGGCTTTGGGAAGTAGATATTTATGTGTCACCTGCAAACATGTTTTAGCAAGCTGCAGGTTTCTACGGAGACATATGCCTTTATTCCTAGCCTGTGAGTGGAATATTTAGCACCAGCTAGAGTGAGTAGTGCAAAGAGGCTGTAGATGTGGAGTCACTTAGGAATGTACAATACTTAGAATAAGTATAATTTACAGGGTCCTGGGAATCTTCGACCTGCAGAATTGAAGGATCCATAAGCAAGCGAGCATACTGGGACATAAAACACTTCTGGCAGCTCCTAACCCATTGCATTGCTTAAAGCCAAATTGTTTCTGCTTCTCATTTTGTGTTGCTTAGATTTACCTCAGAGACGTATAGTAAGAGTAATAACTAATCATCTGTTTTTTCTTCTCTTCTTAATTCTAATTGACATGCAAACACTCACCACAAATTTTTCAGCCTTTTCCACCATTACAGCTAACAAAAAGGCATGAAATGTACATAAAGGCTAGCACTGCAGGATTTTTCTTTTTTTTTCCTCATTAACATTGCTGATGGAAAAAGAAAGTTTACTCCCCAGCTAATTACTTAGAAGCTTGTCCAATATTATTTTCAGACTAGCAGAAGCTGAGAAGTTATATTCATCCTTTGAGAAGAAGAATGCAGTGATTATATGGGATGAGAAAGAGTTTGAATAATTTTTAAAGAAGCATATTTAACAAGTCTTGTATTTGAGTTTGATATTATGGCAATGCATGTGTATTATACTGACAGAGGTGAAAAGCTATCCGTCTCTTATGGGATGGAGGTGCAGAGGCATATATCAGACAAAAGGGAGTGTGCGTTATAACATATACAGTAGTGACCCTTGTGATTAATTTAAGGGCACTGGTGGTATATGTTCTTGGAATTCTAAATTACACAATTGACTTAGAAAACCATACTCAATAATCTGATAAAAATTGCTTTATTCTGGAGATCACCTGTGCAGCTGATGAAAGCGTGTGTTTCCAAAGGAAAATTACTCTTTTTGTTTTTTAAACACGGAGTACAGGAAGTTGTAATGAGCATGTGCACACTAAACGGTTAATTTAATTAAGCTTCCATAAGCATAATGCAGGATGAATTCAAGGATAGTCAGCATTACCTCTGGCTGATTTCAGATATGTTGCACAAGATTAAAAGGACTTGATGTTTTCAATAGCAAGATGTCTTAGGCCACAGTTTCAGCACTGCTAATGAAAAAAAGTAGTATCTGTTCTGTCCCCTCTGTTCTCCAAGCTGGCCTTTCATTTTAGTCTTTTGCTCTCTGCCACTACAATCATTTGTGCAGCTGTGTTACAAAAGGGATAAGGGAGTTAATCTAGATAAAAAAAGGGAGTTAATCTAGATAAAAAATAATCTAGCATCATCTAATTTCAGAAAGCTTTCTTTTATTCATTTATCTTTTTTAATGATAGCAAGACCTTAAAAAGGCATTGTCAAATGCAAGAATGTTCATCCCCTAAGTTTAGACATAAATGCTGCCTCTTACACCAAAGGCATTGGATTTTGGCTCTTTCTGAAAGCAAAGCAGATTCCTTTCCATATTCTAGGGCATTTGTATGATATTGTATCAGAAAACCTACTGTTTAAATCATCAGTTGGCTTCCTATCCTAGTTTACTTCATATTACGTTAGTTTGTCAGCAGTTGGCTTTTTCTCCTACCACAGTTTCTAAAAGTTTCAACATATCAACACTGCAAACTGCCCCACATTACATTTCATATTACACAGCTCAATTTCCTTCGATACAGAGCGACAGTGCACTGCCATCAGCTCTATGCTGGATTCCTTCCAGAAGGAATTGTGCCGCGTCGGTGTGTGTGTGGCCGTGGTGCTGTATATGATGTGCGCTTCACAGCAGTTGTACTGTAGTTTACCGTTTGCCTGAGATCTGATAATCTCATGAGATTTTCTATAGAATTAGTCTGGTTTTAATTCATATCATGTTCTGAATTCTCTCAACTGCCTTATAGTACGTTCACCCAGAAAACAAGGTGACATAATGTGAATCCACCCAATATTGTAGCCACACGGATGAGTTTATAGTTGAAAGCACGTTACAAAAAGACTCTTTAAATTCAGGCAGGTTTTGTACAAACTTCCTGATAACGTCAGCGCCTAGTATGGATCAGACCTGCTGCCATGCAGATTGCTGCTCGCACTCTCCATTTGTGCAGCCCTTTGAAAGCCACTGCTTTTTTTTGCTGGTAGAAAGTAGTGAGTGTCATGGTTCATCTAATAGGTATTTCAGAATTGTTGAACACCATCGCTGAGCTCTGGGAGAACTGAGTGGATGTTTGAGCCTTCCCTGAAGCGGCCGAATCTGTAACAGGTGAATTGCTATGGCAATGAAGGAAAAATTTTCACTCTGATGTTATGTAAATCATTGAAGTCAGGTATAGCCCTGACTGACTAAAGCCACAGCAAATGTGGCCATTTACACCAATAAAGACAAGACTTTTCCTCTAATCTTGCAGTCTGTGTACTAAATTATGATGAACTCTAAATGGTGTAGCTAACAAGAAATACATCTTACGTGTTTCTTTTAATTTTAAAAGAACAGTCAGTTGAATCTGCTTTATTGCTTGATTTGCATCCTTTAATGTGTACTCTAAGTTAAAAACTTTTTTTTTTCTTTAAATCTGTTGAAATACTTTTTCACTCCCCGTACTTAATACTTTCACCTCCCTCCCAGGCCACCTTCTGTTTGTCATTGTGTGCATTGCACAAGGACAGCTTCAGACAAGCACTATTCCAAGCTTTAAACGAGAATCTGCTTAAAAATTCTCTTTGAGGAAAAAACATACGTAGAACATCATCCTTCGTAATCACATTAGTAAGAGACTAAAGTAATTTCTTATCGCCTTTGCAAATTAGGATTTTGTTAGCATGGTTTTTATTTCTTCCAAAGTTTGTCTTAATGAATACACCAATCTCAGTGAGTAAGAGAAAATGGTAGAAATGCTGTCAGAAGAATTTAATTACACTGAGCAGTAAGTATGCATGTTGACAATAATACATTTTTTTTACAGATAAACACTAGCTGTTGAGGTCACAAGGAAAAAAAAAGAATAAAGATGTGATTGTGTTGGGAATGATTTTTCTAAAGATTTTTGCATTTAAGAAATGTGAAGGTATGCTGTAATTTTGCTTATCAACCGGATCAATAATCCATTCCTGAAATGATTTCCAATTTCCCTTACTGTGATCTTGATTTGGGGGGAAGGTGGCAGGAGCAGGAGAAGGAGAGGGAACAGAAAAAAATATATTTTTCTGTCTGCTGATAGACTAGCAATCCCTGAATCTTCAATAAAATTGCAAAACTGGAAACATAACAGAGAATGTTCACGTTTATTCATTTTCTCAAGTACATGATTTATATAAAATAGTTACAATTTTTTTTCATGGCAAAATACCAGGCTTATTCTTCTTACTCAAAAAAAGAAAGAAAACACATTCATTTCAGAGGGAGCAAAACAGGGTCTGTATTTTTTTTAAAGGGGTTATGATTTTTAAAGAAAAATTCCACCCGTTAGGCTATGCTTCCTGTGCGTGCCAGGAATGCCTAGTAGGATATTTGAACTTAGGTAAGATTTTCAGAAGTAACTAATAATTTTGTGTTCTTCATTCTTCAGACGCTAAAAATTTGGCGCAAAAGTATCTTGATGCCCCAAAATGCATATTTTTAAGTTCTTTTTCCTTCTCCTCTCTCCAATATGAAAGTTTCTCAGAAAACCGTCTGTTAGTTTGCATAGCCAGATCTAGTTTCTTACACTAGTTAAGAGGATTTATCATCTGATAGATTTGCACATCAGTAACATTCTCCAGAACAATAGCTTTCTTCACTTTCTGGGGATCAAAGTCGGCCAGACTAGATTGTAACACACCAGAAATGTTTTTCAGTTGCAATGCTTGCAGTGAAAAGATTGAAAATGGAGCGCGTGCTGAACTCCCCCAGGCTTCTCACAAAAGTGCTTTGGGTTAAGCCCTTTTCCTGATAACTTCCTGCATCCTTTCAGAAGAAACTCAGCTATGGTCTTCGCTCGTCAGAAAGCGATGCCCTCTGTGCTCGCCAGAGTGGATGTGTGGCTACCCAGACGGAGCTCCCACAAAAACATGCGGCCACCCAGGTCTCGGGCTGCAGGGAGTGCCTGGGCCTCTCGCTGTTCACACATGGCAGCTGTGAAGACAGCTGTGTGAGGTGCGACCAGGTGGATGATTTGCTCTGCATGGTGGCAGAGCTACTGGAGGAGGTAGAAAGGTTAAGGAGCATCAGGGAGGCTGAGAAAGAGACAGACTGGTGGTGCCATGCTCTGACCCCCCTGAGACAGGAACAGGAGCAGCAGCAGCCAGCAGAGGTACTTAATGACTTCTTTGCCTCAGTCTTTAATAGCAGGGCCAATTGTTCTCTGGGTACCCAGCCCCCTGAGCTGGAAGATAGCAATGGGGACCAGAATGGAGCCCCCATAATCCAGGGGGAAATGGTGAGTGACCTGCTGTACTCACAAGTCTATGGGGCCTGATGAGATCCACCCGAGAGTACTGAAGGAGCTGGCAGATGTGCTCACCAAGCCCCTTTCCATCCTTTACCAGCAGTCCTGGCTAACTGGGGAGGTCCCTGCTGACTGGAGATTAGCTAATGTGACACCCATCTTCAAGAAGGGCCAGGAGGACCCAGGGAACTACAGGCCTGTCAGCCTGACCTTGGTGCTGGGGAAGCTGATGGAGCAGATCATCCTGAGTGCTATGACATGGCATGTAGAGAATAACCAAGGGATCAAGCCCAGCCAGCATGGGTTCAGGAAAGGCAGGTCCTGCTTGACCAACCTGATCTCCTTCTATGACAAGGTGACCCACCTAGTGGATGAGGGAAAGGCTGTGGATGTTGTCTATCTAGACTTCAGTAAAGCCTTTGACACGGTTTCCCACAGCATTCTCCTGGAGAAACTGGCTGCTCATGGCTTGGACGGGTGTACTCTTCGCTGGGTAAAGAACTGGCTGGATGGCCGGGCCCAAAGAGTGGTGGTGAATGGAGTTTACTCCAGTTGGCGGCCGGTCACAAGTGGTGTTCCCCAGGGCTCGGTGTTGGGGCCAGTTCTGTTTAATATCTTTATCAATGATCTGGACGAAGGGATCGAGTGCACCCTCAGTAAGTTTGCAGAAGACACCAAGTTGTGCGGGGGTATTGGTCTGCTTGAGGGTAGGAAGGCTCTGCAGAGGGACCTGGACAGGCTGGATCGATGGGCCGAGGTCAATTGTATGAGGTTTAACAAGGCCAAGTGTTGGGTCCTGCACTTGGGCCACAGCAACCCCATGCAACGCTACAGGCTTGGGGAAGAGTGGCTGGAAAGCTGCCTGGCAGAGAAGGACCTGGGGCTGTTTGTTGACAGCCGCCTGAATATGAGCCAGCAGTGTGCCCAGGCGGCCAAGAAAGCCAATGGCATCCTGGCTTGTATCAAAAATAGCGTGGCCAGCAGGACTAGGGAAGTGATCGTGCCCCTGTACCCCCAGCACTGGTGAGGCCGCACCTCGAATACTGTGTTCAGTTTTGGGTCCCTCACTCCAAGAGAGACATTGAGGTGCTGGAGCGTGTCCAGAGAAGGGCAATGAAGCTGGTGAAGGGTCTGGAGCAGAAGTCTTATGAGGAGCGGCTGAGGGAGCTGGGGTTGTTTAGCCTGGAGAAAAGGAGGCTCAGGGGAGACCTTATTGCTCTCTACAACTACCTGAAAGGAGGTTCACCTGTAGAGAGGTGGGGGTCGGTCTCTTCTCCCAGGTAACAAGTGATAGGATGAGAGGAAATGGCCTCAAGTTGCACCAGGGGAGGTTTAGACTGGACATTAGGAAATTTTACTTCACTGAAAGGGTTGTCAAGCATTGGAACAGGCTGCCCAGGGAAGTGGTTGAGTCGCCATCCCTGGAGGTATTTAAAAGACGTTTGGATGAGGTGCTTAGGGACATGGTGTAGTGGTGGTCTTGGTAGTGTTAGGTTTATGGTTGGACTCGATGATCTTAATGGTCTTTCCAACCTATACGATTCTGTGATTCTGTGATTCTGTCTGGGATGATTGCTGGTTTAACAGTGATTCTCAGAAAGTACTTCTTCCCAAATCCCCTGTGTTCCTACCTGTGTTGTAGCTTGTGGAGCTATATGGGGAGAGCATCCTGTTACACTCCAAATACTTTGGTGATACTGAGTTTCCCCAAATACTCTTCTGAAGTGTTTGGGTACCCAGTTCTTAAGAATCACTGCTTATGTAGGAATACTGTTTCATTTTCTGTTGTTTTCACTTCTACTGATAAATCCTTCTTACTACAGACTGAGATAAATTGTATTTATTTATAAAATTTGAAACTCTCAATCTTTGAAAAAGCTGTTGGCTAGGACTTGCAAGACATGCAGTTAACTATGTTTATCCAAAGTTTGAGTTTGGAACTTGCAGACAAACACCTAATCCCTATGGTCAGACTTCGTCATGGTACATACATACCATACATCGGCTAGTTGTATTCAGAGGAGAAAATTACAGGTTAGCCAAGCTATGTTAACCTTTTCATCCTCTTCATTTCTTAGTGGTTTTGTTACGTTTCATTTTGCTGATAAATCCTTTATCCTTTCTCCCATTTTTTAATCCTTCAAAGGTTTTCTGAATCTTTATCTCGGTCAAAAGGATTTGTTCCTTTTTCTTCTGTTTGCCCCCTCCTGGGAGTGCTAATACCCCATGAGCATGTACAGTTGCAATATTGCATATCTAGCCAGATGTGAAACAGGATCAGTGATTAATTGCTGATGGGCTAATGGCTTTGCAGTGGTTTAGCCAGCTGTGCAGCAGAGTCCCCTCTACACAGGGATGGGTAGTGCTGAACTGAGTCAAGTCCTTTTGCATTCCATTTGTGCCAATAATTTCCTTATCATGTTTTATACATTATCATCTGGAATTAATAGTAAATTCAGATGTGCTCATACACATGCCATGTAGATGCAGATACAGACATCTAAACAATGTGATATGCTGGAAGGATTGCTGGGAGGAACGTTAGTCTGATAAGAGCTTGCCTGGACACTACAGCTGGTAACAACACTTAGTTTTTTGCAAAGGGAAAATAGAAATCTGAAGTAAACACTGTCTTACTATAAGCATTTTATCTGGAGTTTACCTCGGAAAATTACGGAAAGTCAAAATACAGACACCGCAAAAACACACACACACATACAAAATTTTAAATTAGGTGCTACACCAGCATTCTGTTGAACAAAACCCTCCCTTTCCAAAAACGGAGCTTTGCTGAAAATCCCACATACAAGGTGAAGGACAGACTGAAGCATGCAGCCTGCTGATCCAATGCTTCAGTGAGAACAGATGGTATTCTGAAACAGTCCATTTGTGATCATTCCATAATAAAGATTAAAGTTGCATATTCCCCAACAGAGGTGCTTTTGGCAGCCTGCCAATTCACGAGCAAGTTCTTGGCCCTTCTCTTCCAGCATTTGACTCCTTTTTGGTTTTTTTTCAACTTATCTGAATCATATCATTTTTCCAATGATAAATCTTTCTATAGAAAGTCAAGATGAAGAAAAGGTTTTATATTGCATTGTTTTCCTGTTATAATAGTCATTAACTACAGTAGGAAATTGTTTTATTGTTCCAGACCATAATCTTACAGTAATGTTTTTAGTCATACACATGTTGGAGCTGTACTCTGTTTCCAAGGTGTGTGAGGTTGATAATTGCACAATGAATGCAGGGCATTCTCGCATTGCATTTGTCCTTGTGAGCTAGGAAATGTTGGGGTGTTGTAACAAGGCAGCAGCTGTAACTGACATTCTAATCACAGTTGGGAGTCTGATATAAATTAATTTCTTTTTTGTTTGTTTGTTTGTAAGTTGGCTACAAACTGTTATTTTACTGGTTATAGTGGAGCTCATACCCTTACGGGTTATCCCATCTGATAACCTGGGATAGCAACACTGAAAAAATAATAAGCTGCTTATAAATGCTACGTATACAGGTATTACATCACACTTTTAAGCTCAAAATGATCTGAATTTTCATGCATTTCCTGTAAAATTGAGAACTACATTTTCAAAGGTCCATTCTTTTCTGTTATTTTTTTATACGGCATGTCAGTTTTAGAACATTGTCCATGTATCATCTTATTGGTATTACATTTGAAATATATATCTATACGTATGCTGAAAAAAAAGTTTTTAAAGCAATGCTTGAACTATGAATGCACATGTCAGTGTATTATAATAATGCATAAACAAATAGGTAGTCAGGCCCTGATTCACTCAGAGTTGTTTGGAAGGCATCAAGTTCTTACTGTATTTTGATCAAAGTAGATGTTCATTAAAATTGAAACAAACGCGTGCTTTCACCCTTCCTCAATTACTGGCTGTTCAGTAACCATTCAGATGAGGAAGCTTTGTTTGAATTCTGTAATTCTTATAACACTTGCTGGAATTATGCCAATTTGCAATCTATGAGATGGAGAATACTGATACATACATCAAGGATGCAGTTAAGATTAACTAGTGTCTGTATGGGATGTACATCATAATACTCTGTGTTTCTCTCCATAAATACTGAGTTTCCTATTATGTTAGATAATGAATGTAAATGCCTTCTTACTGTAAATACCATATATTATCTCTGAAGAGATCTTCTGCCTTCCACTATTATTTTAGAAACCATTAGAGGAACCTTTTTAACATTTAATACTTGGTTGCATTGCTGTGTCAGTGGCAGTGATTGCCTCATCCTTGAGGCTGGTGGCTGTGATGCCAAAAATAAGAAATGTGAATGGTAGGACTTTTGTAAATAACACTGAATACTTTTTGAGAACATGGCCCAGCATAAAACAAAATGCCAAATAAACACGTTTGAAGCTCTGAAACAATAAGTAATTAAGAATTCTGCATACTGTCTTTACTGAAAGATATAAAAGGAAAGTAAAAAGTGCTTGGCTGCTTCTACAGAGAGTCTTGACTAGTATAGCTAAAATGATACTGTTTGGTTATAGTGCATGGGAGTGCAGAGTCAAATGTATTAGTTGTATTGTGTTATTGGAGGCAATTTTGTAGCTTGAATATACCATGACATGTTCATATCATCTCTGGGCAGGCAAAGAAATAATTCCAAGTAGTCCACAGCCTTAGAAAGCAAGGTCGCTAAATAAGATTAAAAGATCTTTGAAGGCAAGGCTTGAGTGAGAATTGTAATACTTTGTGCTGTTGAAGTAAATTCTGTTCAACGCTAATCAGTGGGAATTGTGACCATGTTAATAAAAATAGAATATGATAATTTATTAGGTTTCTCTCTGTGTGCTGTCATTTTCTCACCTAGAAGAAATAACCATTACTTTAGGTTAAAAGATTGAAACTGCTCACAACAGTCACATTTCTTCTGTTCTTTGACTGTCATAATCCAGAGATCCTTCATAGAATCATTCTATAACCGGTTCTCCATTTGTCTTAAGACACCATGTGAAGAGGTGCAAAAGTGCGTCACATGAGAACAGACTACACGTAAACAATGATGTTATCCAAAACTAGACTTTGATTCATGATGTCAGGATTCTTGCTGTGAAGTGCAGCATCCATGACCAGTGCTTCATTTCTTTTTTTCAAAGAGCTGAGTCCCTACTAAAATTGCAGTGGGCCACATCATAAGAGGATTCCATATGTTCTTCCTAACAATAAAAACATTTATAAACCTCTTTTTTTCCATAACACATGTATTTCCACATTGCAATTGGGAAAAGACCTGAACTTCAGTCACTTTGATGAGCTTATAGCATCACCACAGTACTTGAATGTACTTTACCTGGTTTAGTTTGTAAAAGTTGCTGACTTTGGCTGACTTTGCAGTGGCTCAAGTATCAGTAATGATCTTCATGCTAAAGCTAACACAAACACTACCCTCCAAAATGGAGCACGGTAAAGGTAGGATGATTATTTCCTTTCTCCTCTTAACTACCTGGTGAAGTCAAACTCTCATAGACTAGCACAGGCTGACTACTTTCTAAAGGCACGTGGGTTACTCTGGCTGGTTACTACTAGCAGGTAAGTACTGTGCTCTTCCCATCTCTTGTGACAATGATGACAGAATCATTGTCTTGTAACTCTGCCCAGAGGACGCTAACAGAAGAAAAGCTGGTGGTGTCTCTCCACCAGTGCAACCTCTTTTGTTCTCTTTTACAATGCTTCCTCGCAGAGCTCCTTCCTAAAAAGTTGTCCCTATCCCTCTCTCACTTTAAATGAGCACATGTGTTTTGTTACGTGTCCCTGAAATACATCATGATCATCAAAAGGACTGAGAACTTACGTATCCTGCCATGAAAACCGTGTCCTGCCATAGCTTAGTCTCTCTGTATGGTATAGAATAGTCTGGTCTACAGACTGAAACATTTAAATTCCTCCCAGTTACAACCTAGGAGAAGCTCTGAAAGTACCTGACAGCTCTGTTGGGCTGTACTTCTGGAGCAGTTAGCAAAAGTGTCACATGAAGTTAGCACATGAGCTGTATTAGAGAAACAGTATGTACATACATCTATGCAACATGTACTTGTGTGTACATTCATTTTTATTGTTAGGTGTGAAACTTGAATTTTTCTATTCCAATGCACACTTTGGCCTCTTCATGTTTCCTTTCTGCTTTTCTTTCTTGTATTTTTAAACCACTGTTAAATTATAGAAATACAGAAAGCAGTACTGCAGGATTAGTATTATGCTAGCAGATAGCAGCGTTCCCAGTTTCTGGATTTTGCGTTCTACTTTTTTTCTCTATTTCTGTAGCAGAAACCATTTGCTTTTGGAAACAAATGTAGTCACATTGGTATTACATGAATTTTTAAGTATGGCAATATTGTTAGTGTAATTCCTAGAGGTGTGTGCTATGTCTAAAGCCAGTAGTGATCTAAACAACTGAAACCTGGGTAAGAGCATGTCTTTGAAAATAACGTGTAAAGATAAATAGTTTGACACAGGCTCTTTGGTGAATTTAAAATCAGTTAAAGAGCAGTAGCAGATGTCTAGTAGAAGCAGGTCTGTTGAAATGGTTTATATCTTCTGAGATTTTTAGTCCTGCGTGTTTGGTTTGGAGCAGGGGGGAGGGAGGGAGTCACTGAATGCAGCAAAATAAACTGACTCTCCACATCTTCACCTGCTGTTACTCAGGGGGAGTGTGATGCTGTGACATCTTCCATACCTCTGTTTTGAAATTCATCTAAGGTTACTCAGAAGAGAGACTACTTGAGTATCTGCATCTAAATCTGGGGAGTGAATGGTTATCCTGTTTTGGGGGTGGGGGGAAAGGAAGGTTCACTGTTAGAAATAATTTTTTCATGTCCATGCAAAGCAATTGCATCTGTTCTCACACTTGGGCAGAGTTAGAGGAAGGATGTAAGACCGTCAGACTAAACAAAGCAGCAAGACTAAGTGGCAAGCAAAATGTTAGAGAAATACTTAACTATATGTTTGGTTTCTTTATTTAATCTTCTTTTTACTCCCTTATTTAGTACTTCAGTTCTCTCTCTCCTTTTTTTGACCGATTCATAATTTGTGTAATTTATATCCCAGTTTCCCTCACATTTTGAATTTTTCTTGATGTATACCTTTCAGTGTCTGAGTAGATGTAAAACTGATACAAATAAGGGAAAGCCCTGCTTCTCACTGGATTTAGCAATCAGTTAGGCAAATGTTTATATAAAGAGTACCTATATTCTTTCTGAGGTTTGGATATCTATGTAAAATCAAGACTGGAGTTTGTCTGTACCTTGAAGTAGACACTATTTAGCTACATTAAACAAAGTGTTTGCCAGGAACCTGCTGTGAAGCTTTCCCATGTGTGCTTCTGTTCTTCATACAAGAGGTATGTAACTAACTTTAAAGCAAAGTGATCTCACTGGGAAGGGCGGACCCAAGCTGTCAGTGGGAGATGCCCTTTGGGCAGTCACTGAGAGCACTGAAGAGTAACTAAAAATAGATGGATTTTGTTGCCTTCGTGTTTTACACTGAGTGTTAGTTATTGCAAGATGAATGGCAGTAGAGGCAAGACATTCCCCATTGCCTCTTTCTTGTGAAAGCTATTGAACAGCTTTTGAATGTGCCTGCATCATTCTTGGTTTGTTTTCTTTTAACTTGGGCTCGTTTCTCTCATCTCTGTGAGTTCATTACTACTGTGAGATCACTCTGTGCAAAGACTGATTTAATACATGGAGGTTGATCTTCAGCTGGTGTAAATCAGCCTTTAATGTTCTTGGGGTTTGACTGATTTACATCACATTATGATTCAGTCTTTACCTCCAGGCTTAAAATTTATAAGCCAAACAATTTATATTGCAACCATTTCACACTGTTTTACATAACAAATATTTTAAATCCACAGTCTCGTTTGGATCCTAATTTTTGCGTAAAGTTTTTAGTTATATCCAGGCAAATGACAACAGTGTTATTGATCGTGTGCTTTTCCAGACAGATTTTAATTCATGAAGTTCCTTTAAACTAAAGAAGCATCATGTTTGCTGCTGCATGCCTTTGTCCACTGCAGCTAATTACCAAGATGTGTGCATAAGAAAAAGCATTTCTGTTCTCATCATCCTTCCCTGGCTGTGATTCATTGCAGGTTGCCACAATTAAGTATTTCTAGCATCACAGTTCATTACTGCGTGAGTTTGATGTACAGAATCATTGTTTTCTTCCCTGTGCCTCTAGTTGAGAAGAGGAACAGACTGTAATTAGGAGGGAAGCCGCTTCTGTGGTACATGTGCACATGCGCAGTCTTGGAAATCAGCGGTGATAAAGAAGAGAATGCACAAAAATAAAGAATTTTAAATAGAATTATTAAAAGATATGATTTGAAGGTGATGACTGAAAAAATGATTTGAAAATGATGCTATATGAAAGATAACAGGCAGTTCATGCACCTAAGGTTAATTTTGTCCTAAAGAGATGAAGTAGGATTAAGAGTACTTATATCCAACTTGAATTAGCTGACAACTGGATTACAGAATATTTTGTGGACTGATAGATAGATTCAAAGAGATTGAATTCCAGTGCTGAGGAAGAGCAACTCCAAATCCAAGAGTTGAAATGTAAGAAATAGTAGCATGAGTCTCAAAATCATGTGGTATTTTCAGGTACAGTTCTGTCTCAGGTGTCCCTGCTAATCCGTTCGCCCTGCTCACCACTGGGTTGGTGCAAATGTGTGTTGAATTGCATCATAACCAGAATGACTGAAATTATTACAGTTAGAAACAAAATAACTGACTGTGGTGGCAAAAAGGAATGTCTGTTATTTTTAAAGCCAGATTGTTGCCCGATATGGCCCCGTAACAGCTATGCTGGTACCAGGGAACAGCCCTTCGAAGAGCTGCTGCCTGCCCGTTGCCCGACTTGTGCTAGAATGGCTGTTTGTGTGGCCCCGCAGAGAACTGCTGTGAGACCTCAAACTGATTGCTGGGGAAAGGTTTCTGGTTTGCGTATTGCTTTTATTTGCAGATTTCACTTAGCAGTCAGACAAAAAGATGTGCAGAAGTGTGGCCCCGTGATGGGAGCTGCCCAAAGAGCACGATTGTGGCAGCCCTGCCCGGCGCAGGGGGCTGGCGCCCAGCGGGCTGCTTTCCCCTTCCCCCTCTTAACCTCTCTTTTGCCCTAAGTTTTAAGGTTGTATTAAACAGTTGTGTATGATCTGCGTTTTACTTGGACTACACTTTTTCTTACTGAAGGAACTACGAGCCTGAAAGCCAGTCAGTTTTCCCGTGTCTAATCAAAGTATTAGATTACTAAATATGCAGTATCAGGTTTTGAACATCAGTGCTACTTACTCTTGTTTACTGCTGTTGTGGTTTGGTGGTTTCCATTACCAGTAATACAAGTAGATTGTATTCAGTGTAATCAGTAGAGATATTTTAGATTTTTTTTAAACACAAAATTAAGGAAGATAAACCCCAACATTTGCATTACTGCAGCATCAAAATTATAATTTTAATAGTCCAAAGTCAGTGCAAAAGATGTTTCATATACCAAACAGTGTTTCACCAATTTTCTTCATACTATTCTATGCTCAGTTATGACATGACTACTAATGCAAATACTATTTTTTCAAAACCCTGTGAGGATTATATTATTCTTATCAGTGTTAGATGTCCAAATATTAACTTTGAAAATGTCAGAAGATACACACAGTGAATATAATTTAATGATACCGAGAAGCCATAACATATTTAATGCCTGATTTTGAAGTTTTAAATTTTAAATTTGTCTTAATTAATGCCAGTTCCTATTTAATTGACACTGGGGTTTTTTTAATGGCATTGCCAGCCATTTTGCCAGTATTGTTGGCAAACAATAGTGTAATTTAATTTTAGAAAGTTTTTTACATGCATTATTTTACTTTTCCTTTCACGAAAGTTGTTCTCCTTGGAAAACAAACCAAACCAAACCAAAACAAAACAAAGGGAATCATGCTAAGCCTTTTTTGGCAGTTTGTAGGATCGCTGGTACCACTAATAGATAATATGAGGAAATTCTCCAATATTTTGCACACTAACTGAATGTTCATCAATCTGTTTTCTTTTGAGTCTACAACAGTAAGGATATATGTACTGATTTTTACAATCAGTTCATTGGGCTGCTGATACCACGTTAAAATCTTATCAGCACATTGAGAACTGTCTCTCAAAATGGAGTTTAGGCTAGATTCTAGACTCAGTATTTTTTGTTAAGGTAATCAGACGATTTCCATAATGTGGGCTGAGACTCACACATTTGATCTCACTGATAGAAAGGTTGTGGCTCAATTGGCCTTTCTGTAGCTTGTGTTACTGCTGTGACTCTGCAAGTCTTCATTTCTTCTTTCAATTTAAAGTCCCAGCTCTTGTGACAAAGTGATAATGAGCTGTACCATAGGTAGTTGTTTGCTCTGTTCAGGGTAACCTCTGTTAGACCCAAAATTTTGTTGAAGCCCCACAAGTAACAAATGAGAAAATCTCAGTGTCCAATTATGTGTATGGTACTAGTGTATTACATTATACAAAATATCAAAAAACCAGCACCAAAAATTATAATGATAATTAGTTTCCCCAGCTGTGCAGGAGAATTAGAAAGGCATTAGAAAGCAGGGGGGCATAGACTGGTCAGTGAAATGCTGTTGATTAGTGTCCTTAGGATGTGCATTTTTACTACTGGATTCAGTCCCAGAATTACTTAGCTCTGTTTTGTATAACACAGAGAACTTCAGCTCTCTTGTCCTTGATATAATAGAGCCTTACAGCGTCACAGTTTTAGCTGGTTAACCACTATAGAAAAGGAAGGTGTACATTTCATGAGTGTCCAATTGTAGCAGATCTGGTGCAAATCAGTAAAATGCTGCCTGCAAATTAAGCCATCAGTACTCTTTCTTGTATACTACTACTATTTTTTGAAGGGTGCAGGAGAAGATGGTGAAAATGAGTCCGATCTGTAGTTCCTAGCAGCTAAGTGGAGTTTTTCCAGTAGGTTCTAAATTGTAGCGGGATGTAAGATGGGAGCTGCAGAGGGGGAAAGGTAGGAAAAAGGAGGGTGCAGCAGGTGAACAGCAATACAGACTGATATGAATACAAATTAACTCAAGTTAGACATGGGCAGGATCTTAAAAGTGATGTAGGTGAACTCCATAAAAATTCACTATATGTTTCAGTAAGGTTCTTTGAAAATCATTCTGGCATAGAGTATATATTTTTAACACTTCACAGTGAGAGCAAAAGCTGAAGTATAAAGATTTAAAAATAATTTTTCTAAGGTCAAATTAAAAGATTTCTCAGGCTCCTCAACTAATCACACACTTATTTATTAAAAATCTATTTAAAGCATTCCATTGCTCTCCATAAATATTCATGTTTATTTTAATAAGTGCTTTACAGATTTATTTTAATTCCACCTAAAACCCTCCAGTGGCTAGAAAACTTCATATTCAAGTCCAGGTGTACAGACAAATCTGGAATGTATTTCCAAGATGTTGTAGCATAGTTATTAAGAGTATTATTAATGACAGCTATTTTTGTTGTTGTTTTTGATTGCCACAAGAGAACACAGAAGCCTGCAGCTGGAATTCTTTGAAGCAACATTCTATTCTTTAGGGGGCTGTTATTTCAATAAAAACAATGAAATCAGCTAGCATAGGTAATAAAATAATTATAGTAATATATTTTGGCTGTTAAGTGTTGAATCCCCTTAGCTAATCATCCACTTAAAGCTGTTACTCGAAGTGCCCTGGTTGCTTTTGCCTTAAACATCATGAATTCTTATTCACTGATAAATTCATTTTTAATAAATTCCTGCTGTGCTTTTCTGCTAGTGTTAATCTGAACACTATCAATAATGTAATGTATTGTTACCCCAAACTAGTAAAGCATATTTCCCATTGTCCCATCAATAATTACAGTCATTCCTTGACTTCTTTGTACCTGGTTACAACCGTACTTGAAGCTCACTTGCTTGCAGTTAGAAAAAGCTCATTGCTCACAAACAAGAGCAGTATTAGAGGAGATTTTGTTCCTGGGGTATTTAGAAAACCCTGCGTGTGAGCTGGCTGGACATCCTTCCAGCGTGTGCATCAACAGAAGTGCCCATCTTCCAGTACAGGGGAAGCATAATAATTACTGCTCTGAAACCAATATAAATTGCTCTCTCTGATTAATTTAAACTTTGCTTCATTTTTCTTTGTTGTGGCTTCTAATAAGCCCTTTAAATGACCAAAACCAAAACAGACAAAGGTTAATTTCTGTCTTAACTCGGAAAATAGTGTTGGTCCTGCTTAAGAGAAGAACTCTGGGTCTTCCTTTCTTTTATAGAGCAAGAGTCCAGGGAATCGGTAAAAAGTCTGATTCTAACTCCTCTTTACAGAATGACCGTATTTATATACAGAGATCAGAATTTGATCCTTCAGAATGTTATTGCTAAAGTACTACTGAATAAATTAATCATTATAGACTGACAACAGTCAGTCTGACAACAGTCACTGACAACAGTCAAACTCTGTCATCTTTAGAGAAAACATCATTTTTTGTGTTTTAAGATTGTTTCCCTTGAACTGACACAACTACTGATTTCCTCAGATATAGGACAGTAGAAAGCTATTCAGTGAAAGCTTTGTATGACACAGAAGAACACACGTATATATGGGGTATAGAATTAAGATACTATCCCCTTGTCTATCAATGTATGATCTCAAATCAATTTAAATCAGTAAAAAATGTTCCAAAGACTTCAGGAGACTTACAGTCAGATTTCATGGGCCGTGTCCAGCAAGAGGTATAAACATGAGTAAATCCAAGTATGTGAATGGTTCCACTGAGGTTCGCCCTTGCGTAAAGCAGTCTCATTCCTTTCCTCTCAGTCAGAGCCTTACAAGCACATGACAAAATGAAAAATCCCTCAGTGAAAAACTGTGGATCAGAAGCAACAATCGATATTGAAGTTGGTACTGCAATGTTAATTTTAGCTACTTTACTACTGTATTTTATCTCTCAGGCCACAAAAAGCAAGAGCTTCTAAAGTAGTAAATCTACTCAAGGGAAAAGGTGAATTTTCAAATAAGTGGAAAAGAGATTCCAGGATTCGGGCAATCCAGAATGTGGTTTCTTAGATGTATAGGCTTCATGATGATTGTAAGGGTTTGAAAAGGCTGGCAACTTGTAGAAGGGTGTTTGGGATGGCAGTTGGGTTTTTCTGTTTGTTTGTATGTTTGCTTGTGTTTTGCCTCGTAATGCTTAATAGTGGTGACTGTTTTCAGGCAGTTTCACTGGCTGGTACTCCTGACAAGTGCAGGGAAAATCTTTCCTTCAAGAGTTCTCTGAAACCAAGAAAAAACCATTGGCTTAGCCTGAATATTTTAAGGAAAAAAGCCAGTTGTCCTCTCATTAGGTATGTCAACTTTTGCACCCCAATTAAATTTTAAATAATCCTCAAAAATTGAGCAAAATCTGTGTTAGGCTATGACAGAATTGATATGTCATTGAAACCATTCTCTAGATCTCTGCTTTTAAATACTGACTGACCTAAAACTCAGGATGTTGGGAAGACTATTATTAAGGGATTTTGATGTCCATATTTCTCTCTTTTTTAAGGGTTTTTTTTTGTTTGTTTTCTTTTGGGAGGGATATAAATTAACATCTTTGGGGAGTTTCAGTCAGGGAGTGAATAGGAATGTAACCTCTGCACTGCATCATTTTATTCCTTTACGAATCACATTTTACTCACAGTGAATTACCAAAAATTGCCATCTTTTATGAAAAGGATTAAATTAAGCTATGTGCATAAAATACTTTAACAATTCCTATAGAATATAATGATGAGTGTTTTGACAAAAATGATCTTTTAAGGAAAGCCTTTAAAATAAAAAAAAAAACAGTTCTGTTTCTGCAAGGCTTTAATGGATGAAATATACTTGGGGGGTTTTTTTGCACTTCTGACTGTTAATACAAAATGTGGAGGTTTCTTTTTCTGTATCGTGCCTCTAAATCTATTATTAACTTACATATCTTGGTAGAGGCAATGTCGAGGTCTCCTTTAATATGAAAGTGAGGGAGTGGTGAGATTACGTGGTTATTGCCCCCAATGAATGAATTCTGCAATGCACAGTTTGAGATCACCTATAACATAAAAAGCAAAATAAATACATTCTTCTGCTCAGCTTTGATAACCCTCATAAAGAACCTGGAATATCATTCTTCCAGTCAAAGTTACTGTAAATAGTCTACTAATTGTTCATTTATAATTAATTTAATTTAAATAAGGAAGAGTTAAGATTTCTTGGAAATGTAAAACACTCTTCCAGTAATTAGTCTCCTTCAAAAATGGAAATTTAAAGTCTAATCTGATAAATGCAGGTGTGATTAAATTAAAGTAATGTTAGTAACTTAATTGACTTCATTGGTAATAATAAAAAGTTAAATACATATACAATTGTTCATGACTTTAAAATATAATCCGGTTATTTTAATAGTTTACAGAATGCCTTTCGTATTCAGTTATTTAATTTATAATTTTGTTGGGTAGAAAACTGCAATTTTTTATTTACTTTGCAGTAACAATACAACTGGCAAGAGAAAAGTTAATCATACATTATGCCATGTTTTTCTTAAAGCCTTTGCTCTAGAGAACATTTGATTACTGAGCATCACAGCTTTCATGTGCAAAAAGAAAAAAGCTCGAAAATGTACTCAAAAATATTTTATAGAGGGGAAATAAATAAAATTACAAAAGGTACTGGTTTGGAGGTTGCACTTTGTAAAGCCAGTATCACATTGTGAAACAGCTTGCTAATGGTTTTTGACTGCTTTTGTTCATCAGTATTTAATTCAAGGTTTCCTTTAAATCTCAGACCTTCTTTATTTTCTGTTTTGATAAATGTTGGAAATGGGAAACGCGGTAGTACAAGAAATACAAATTTGCAGGCCAGAGAGTGTGTGACTGGTGGTCAATTTAGGGATATCACTGCATAAAATCTTACATTAAGAAAAAATTAGAAAAAAGGCACTCTAAGCTCATTGTCAAACAGTACAGTACCCACAGACTTTTTCAGTCACCATGAAGCTTTTCCTCTCTTAAAATGCAGCAAAATCTGTTCACTTAGAAGCAAGAAAAAATTTCTGTAAGTGATGGATTTAACACACTGGATAACCTTTTCATTAGACAATTATGTGTTTCAGTCCATGGGATATGAAGTGTATATTTTTTGTAGTACGTCTTCAGATGTCAATGACCCTATTTCATGGAATATAAGTCACACTGTGAATTTAAAGATCTGAAGAAAATCAATAGATGAGACATTGAAGACTCTTATATCAACTGAAAATATTTTTTCATTTTTTCTCTCTCTTTTTTAATCTTCTTGCTGAAAGCTCAACCCAAACATCAAAAAATCATTGAAAGACTTGGATAATAATTACTAGAGTCTTGGATTTTACTGTAAAGAGCTTTTGTATCCTAGCAGTATTTGAAGTCCTAATCCACTAGGTACAATACCTCTGGTTAAGACACCAGTAATGTAAGAGAGAGTTAATCCATTGAGCAATAAAAAGTATTGCTCTACATGAATTTTGCAAATCTTCCCTTACCTTCACAATCAATAAAACCCAAATTGTACAGACACAATTCACATTAAACTAATTAGAGTAATTAACATAATTACATTTATAATTACATATGCATGCATTTGGTGTTAATAGTAGGGGAGACATTTTCACAAACATACCTTTCACTAGCGCCTTAATCAAAGTTACAGAAATTAGACTATCCTTTAATGTGCTTCCCCCCTATAATTCCCATATATGTGTGCAAAACAATCACCTTGTTCCTGTCTATTTCTCACCTGTCTCACAGATTTGAAAGTTCCGTTTTGGACATGTGGAATTGTAAGAGCAAGCCCCATTCTCACAAGTGCATGATTAGGCATTTAAACACGTTTCTCACAAAAAAAGACTGGATCACCATATGCACTGATGATACGTAATCCAACACGTTTAATCCTGAAAAAGATGCCGTTTATGAATGCTTTAGTGACTGTAGGGGTACAATTTTATATTCTCTTATTAAAGATTTGCAGACAGGCAGAGCTTTGGAGTTCTCTGCTTAATTCTCTTGTATGCATGGATATAAACTATGAAAATCACGTTAATAGTGAAACATGAGAGGAAATGAAGAATACAAAAAAGTGAAACAACAGCCCCAATCGAACTATCACAAATTTCAAGGACACTTATCCTGCCACTTAGTCAGAGTTAATAATCATTTAACCTTTTTGAATGAACAAAATACCAGCAAAAATGCAATTCTTAATAAAATACAAATTTAAACAGAAAATTTAAAGAAAAAAATCAGTGCAGGCATGCAGAGTAAATATTTATCAAATATGATTCATTCAGTTGGTTTCTACTCAGGAAACAGGGATTGTTGGAAGGACTCTGAAAGACAAATACGGATTTATTTCAGATAAATAATCATATCTATCTATGATGAAGCAAAAACCCAGTTTATGTATGATATTATTTTTTTAAAAATTGCATTTATATAGTAACGACTCAGAAGTTGTTGATAATTTTCATCATTGTAATTTCTTATTTTATTTTATTTTATTTTCTAGTTATAAATAATAAACAGTGAGGAGAACATCTTCAGTTTACAGAAAGTCTGTTTCTGGAGATATGTTTGTGTTACAATTAGATAGCATATTTTTATTTTAGTTGGTTGATACTGTATTTCTCAAGTAGAATTGTGCACATAAATTGATAAGAATTCATCTTAAGGCTATGTTCAGCTTAATGATACATATGAGAATGATTATGCATCTGAAAAACTGCTGTCAAGGTAATTAAAAAGTTAAAACAGTCTAAAAAAACAACCATAAGTCTCAGACTGAGTCGGCAAGCATTTTGGCTCAAAAATTTGTGCTTTACTTGTAATGATGGTTAGTTTTAAGAAACTATTCATATTTAACTTTCAGTTTTAATGCAGTATTGTTACAATTTCGTTCATTTTATAATGTGTCATTCTGCTTTCAGGTACTTCAGACAATATCTTAGAGGCTGTGTTTTTCTAATGAAAGGCCATATAGGGCAAGTAAGGTGTTAACACAACTCTGTAACACAACTCTGTAACTATGTACCACAACTCTGAGAACAAGTAAATCCACATTGTGACCAGCGACTACTAAACTAATATAATAAACGCCTGTAACAAATGTGTTTTAACGCACTCTGGTCAGATCTGTTGTTATGTCAAGCCTTCAAGCCCGACGTTGGGTGTCAAAAAGGACTGTCATGGTTTAACCCCAGTCGGCAACTAAGCACCACAGAGCCGCTCGCTCACCCTCCCCACTCCCGGTGGGATGGGGGAGAGAATTGGAAAAGCACAAGTAAGAAAACTCATGGGCTGAGATAAGAACAGTTTAATAATTGAAAAGAGAAAAAAAAAAAAAAAAGAATTGTAATGAAAAGGAAAATAACAAGAGAGAGAAGGGGGAACAAAACCCAGGGAAAAAAACAAAAAAACCCCCAAGTGATGAAACCCCCAAGTGATGCAACCGCTCACCACCCACCGACCAACGCCCAGCCCGTCCCCGAGCAGCAATCGCTGCCCCCCGGCCAGCTCCCCCAGTTCATATACTGACCATGACGCCATATGGCATGGCATAGCCCTTTGGCCAGTTGGGGTCAGCTGTCCTGGCTGTGCCCCCTCCCAGCTTCTTGTGCAGCTGGCAGAGCAGGGGAAGCTGACAAGTCCTTGACCAGTGTAAGCACTACTTAGCAACAACCAAAACATCAGTGTGTTATCAACTGGTGTTATTCTCACACCAAATCCAAACCACAGCACTATACCAGCTACTAGGAAGAAAATTAACTCTATCCCAGCTGAAACCAGGACAGAGGTACAGGCAAGTACTTAGGCTGCATAACAGTCATGGTGGGAACTTTGTGGAGAACATGGATTGCTATAAAACTGCTGCAAGATACACATAGTTTAGTGCTGCAAATTCTTCCAGCTGAGAATTTATAATGCAAAACTTCACTTTGAGAGTCAAATTGTATAACATGTAATAAAAAGTTGCCCTAGATTTGGAAATGCCATGAAGAACAATGTGAGCATCAGACAAAAGTGGGTAATGTTAAGGGAAAATATCTCAAACATATGTGGATGTGAAAACTGTGACCAAGGAAGATGAAGTAACTTGCTTAAGGTCAGAGTAGGACTCGGATCTCTTGTGCATCATCACTACGCTATACTTCTCATGCAACATCTCCTAAATCTTATATGCCCAAGTTACCCACTTCTGCTTATTCAGTTGATCTAATAAAATCTGTATACTTTTCAGTATTGATTGTGTAAGTGTGGCTTAATGGCAGAATCATTACTTTTTTAGTCTTTGAACTGCCAGCCCTTTCTATTCTCAAGTGAAATGCAGTTTCTTCAGTTCAGGACTGCCATTACTAATTGTTTTTAAATGTTGCTTGGATGGTTCTAGTTCAAAAAGTTTAGTTCTTCAGCAATATCTTATGGTTCTACACTCTTAGTAATTTGTTAAAACCTTATGTTCTGTGGCATGGCCAAAGCCAGAAAAGGGAAGCTGATAGAAAATCCTGGAACAAAAGCTAGCACTTAAATGATAACTTTCAGAAAATAGTGGCTTAATGGCTTTCTGCACTGCATATGAGCTGCACCTTTATGTCCATTTGTTCTTTGCATTGAACTGATGCATGTCTGGCGGCAACCGTAACTGAGTTTGCCTACCTATCTCACATCTATTCATGCAGTTTTGGAGGAAAGGTCAGATAAGGATAATATGTCAAAAGGGTATAATTAAGATTCAGAAAGATTAATACCTGTGGTATTTAGTGAAATTGCCTTCTAGTGGAATGCTCATCTATTACTTTGATATTTAACATTTCTGCTGTTAAAATGTTAGTGCTTGTAAAAGTACAAAATCAGGGGCAGACATTTGGTTTATATACTCTTTTTATACCAAAAAAGAACCCCATAGGACAAGCAATCAGGTTGGGTTTTCTACCTGGAATTCTTATGTGTAAGTCTTTCAGTATTTCCACTATAAATTTGTATTTGGTAAGGTTATTTAAGTTATGTCAATCAGTCTGACCAGTGGTGTCAATTTGAGAGGGTGGGGGAGAACAGACCAGTAACAGTATCTGAGATATGTGTAATGGTCTCTAGTGAAATGGAAATGATACATCTGTAGGATGAAGAGGAATAAATGTTATTTAATTCAACATGAAGAAAAAGATCTTTTTAACATGATTCAGCACATACTTAATACATAATTGAAAGCAGATGAGTAGCCTCACTGGAGTTTGTGGTACATAGGAGCTACAGTTCCTCCAACTATTCCAGCTACTGTACAAACACATAAAAGATGGCACACTTCCCAAAAAGTTCAGTTAAGATGAGAAGACTAGTGCAAACTGACACCCCAAAGGAGGTAAAGTTAAAATAGTAACTAGATAGGTATGAACATAATGAAGTCATAACTTTTTTTCTTACTCATTATGAGCATTGCAAATAGTTTTTTCTTACACACATTCTCTTCAAGTCTAAAAAAATATGCACAGTACACTGCTGAAAATTATAGCAAAACAATCAATTTGAACAAAAATCTACATCGTTTTCCTGAATTCTTGTCCATTTTTTAATCTTTAGTTTCTAAAGTAAATGAAAATTTTGCTTTATTGAGAAATAGATCCTTCAAGACTTTTACATGAATCATCCTTCTACAAATGGAGCTGATAATTAAATGAGTCATAGGTAGAAAACTTCTAGATTTACTCAGTAAAACTTCTACATGGCTTTGCGAGAGGTATAACAAGTATCAAGATTTTGAGTACTGGAAGTACTAAATATGCCGTATTAAATGTTGTATTACGCAACACATGCTACCATTAAATTAAAAAATTCCTATTAGTGTAACAATAGGATCTTAAACTGCATTCAAAGCAAGGAAATTTAGAGCTATCACTGACATCACCACTAGAATAAGTCATGTAAGAGTTTACAAGATGACACCCCCAAATTTCTGTGGTTCTGAAAAGAGTATAATTACTGTGAGTGTCATATCACTACTTTGTTGATTTAATTGTGGGTACATTTTATTTACCAAATTACAAATATATTTAGTTAATGTAATTAACAGTGTGTGTCTGTCCATCTTGGCCTGGGCCTGACCGTATTTCCAGCTGAGCACAGAAGGAGATTTGGAAGGTTCAGGACACTTCTGTTTTAAAAGAGCTTTCACTGGCTGTCTTCCAAAGCTTTGGGAATGTCTTTGTACTCAATTATCATGTAGGAAAATCATTTCTTTATCTGTTGGTAGAGTTTTAATTCTTTTCTTATACTGGGAAGAAGTGTTCAGCCTTCTAAAACTGAAATACAACTTTCTGTTTCTTTTCTGATTCTGAAAGGTATGATAATTAACTCATATAATCACATCATAAGCCACACCAATACATTTAGTAAACAGCTAAGATGGATGTAGACTAGACAAGGTTCTGTAGGGATTCAGAAGACAGTATCTCTAGGCATTTTTAAACAAGTACGTGATTTAGCTTACTGGAAGTTTCATTGTGTAAATCTGATGGTTGAATGTTACGTGATAGTACGTTCTTTTTCTGATCATTGAAAACAGATGTGAAATCAGGAACCAAAACAATTTGATGTCTTGTAAGACTCTGACAAAGCTAGTAACTTTGTATTCACATAAAAGACAAGGTTATCCCTCAGGCTATTGTGAGAACAATGTGCTGTTTGTTTGTAAGCGTGCTATAGACTCAGGATCCAGAAATATGTTTTGGGGTTTTTTCATATTTAAGTACATAGTCCTACTGAGTCTACTAAAATGATTCGCGTAAGAGTTTGTGGGATCACACCCAAAGATTTTTGCTGTTCTGTGTAATTACTATGTATGTTACATTCTAGACTACATTTTATTCTTCTGTATCTACAGATAGATTTTGCTGTAATCTGCAAGTCTCCTCTACATGTTAGGAATTGCAATTTAACCTAAGAGCTGCACTCACTGTTACTGAGTTTGTGACTGCACTTTAAAAAGTAGAATATATTTAGGGTTGCCTTCAGACCCACAGCTGCCACTTTCGCAGGAGTCTTATTGAGCCCACAATTTAATTGACATGTCTCGTAAAATTTCCCATTAAGCAACAGTATGTTGTTTTGTAACTACTAGACATTGCTTTGTTTAAAACGCATGGTAATTACTTACTCATCTTTTATGGCTTACTGGAAGAAAGTAACAGGAAGGCAATGAGTATTAAGGACTAAGAGAAGACTGAAAGAGAGAGGGTAAACTCAGAAATGGGAGAGAGAGAAATTTGTTCGGTATAAATGCAGGTGTGTTGTTTGCTGGTATTGCAGTTGGATGTAATGCACTATTGTGAGTACAGAGTCTTAAATGGAGATCACAGCTGAGTGGAGGAGAAAAAGTGGGAAAATATTGGGGGGGAGGGGTGCGATGAGGGATCAGCTATAGCAGGAAAGGGCCAAGGCAGTCATTAGAGCTCAAAGCGCATTTGATGTGATGGGTGCTGAAGATACAAGGAAAGTTAAAGGATTTGCAGCCCTTCTTGCTGCCATTTATGGTAGCAGTTTTGGAACAGAAGGGAGATACGAGGATGGGGCTATAGCCTGGAAGCAGTTCTGGACGCTGCATTACCCCTCAAGTATAAAAAAGGCCAGACATGCCTTTTGTTCTCTGCAGCTGGCCAGAAAAAAAAGTTGGAGCTGAACCTTTCTGTTTTAGACTTAAATAACACCGTGCTCCTCTGGAACTTCTAAATGCATATGGTAAAGCAAGTGATTAAACACCTTGTTTAATTTTACTTTAATTTGTCACCATTTGATGGGAAAATATAAATGTTCAGTGTCATAAATTGCTCATTTTTAAAAGTAAAACAGACTAGACAAAATAATTGGGGGAAACAAAAAAGGTTTAAGGTTCTTTCATTCAGTCTTTACTCAGGCAGAATTTCCAGTGAAGTGAGCAGTTCAGTAAGGATTGAGAGAGAAGGAAAAAATTTCTTTATTTTAGTGAATTTGATCTCTCTGAAAAGTAGCTAAAATCAAAACTCAAACTGAGTTTTTAATTGCTAAATATTTGCATAACGATAAGTTTTGTAAGTACACCTGCTCAGATAATGGATCTTTTTACCCCTCCCATTTAAGCAGAAACAAGAACTAGAAACACTATCCCATGCATCTTATCCATTTAGAATCACATATGCTTTACCTGCACATATGTAGGTTTTCTAAGTATGCAGCAATTGCTCTTTGAATTCCTTGAATACTTGCTGGTTTCCCATTGCCTGTATTATCTACTTAATTAACTAGTTGTGTTTCTTAACTTGTTATCAACTTTTTGTGTGTGTGTGTGGCAACAAAGGCAATTGCATTGAAGACTTAAGAAGCATGCAGAGGATTTTTGTCACTCATGAAGGCATGATTTGCCTTTGTAAACTGCAGGTATCAAAGCAGCTTTTCTATTCTGTTTGGACACACCGCGTAGTAACAGGGGGATGAGAGGCAGCTGTGCTTCAGACCACATGAGGTAATTTGCAGACACATTTTAATTGCCTTTTAGAGAGCATGAAGGAGTTCCAAATAGTCTAATGAGTTCCAGCAAACACCTGTGAAATGCTTTTAGACCACCATGTAAAACAGAAATTAAGAAATAAATAAAGCACAAATCTAGCATGTATATTCTAATGGAGGTTAGAGAGGCAAAATATATTTTCTTAAGTACTCACCACATTCTCTAAGACAAAAATTAAGAAAACAACAAACCGTTCTGTATTTTCATACCAACAAAAAGTTAAAGAGACAAATTTCAGCAAACGGTCTTTGTGGAACAGTTAATACAGGATCCTTAGGAGCAGAGGCTTGTTTGAGGTTGCATTATAAATAGTCTCAATGTATAAATGTATTTTTAATCATTATGTTGTAAGGTGTTGTAAGGTGTTCTTGAGTGCTTTTTCTCCCTTGAGGCTTAAAAATAACAGCAGAATCTCATTGCAAAGATCCTGCAAATGATTTAACATTAATTATATTTATGCCTATGCAGTGTTCTGTATAAATGTATTTTTGTTGGAATTGTGGGTTGAAACCCTCTGATGATAGTGAATTTGTTATTTATGTTTAATGTTTAACACTTCAATGGAAATAGTACATGAAATCCACAGTGAAGCTGATCCTTGAGGTGGAACCTTGGGTAACATGAGTTACTTACCCCCATTATGCTTCAGCTCTATAAAATACAACTTTATCATCCCTATCAAGAATGCCATGAGATTTTGAATGTGCAGAGACAAGTGCTTTTTCAAAGTAGATTGCTCAGAGAAAATGTTCAGAAATTTAGAAAAACGATTCCAAAACCAACACAATTGTAAGCCCTATAGAAGGTAGACATTATGGACATTGTTGTGTGGTGGCTTGTTTTTCAAAATCTATACCAGGACGATTTGCAGAAGGAGATATTTCTAAAATTTCTTTCTTTGGCCTTTAAAAAATGCCTGAAGGTAACTGCCTTTTTGCCTTCAAGAAATCCAGCAAGTTGATGGAAGTTATATAAGTTGTACATTAAATATACAGTAGAAGAATATCAATTTGACAAGAAAAAGTGTGTGTTTGACATTTTGCATTTCATCATTTGAACTTGCAAGACTGATTTGTGGCATGCAATAATGTTGTCTTAGGCCTCTTTGGAAATGTTATAGTTCTCAAATGATGAGAATGCTGAATGTTTGGCTTTATAGAGAAAGGAAGGAAAGTTTGCTGTTTGAATGACATGAATGAAATGGCAGTTCATCCCTAAAATAAGACATTGTGCTGTGAGGCTGCTGTATCATTACTTCCTTAGCAATGAAAAACTCCATTAAAAATCATCTCTACCGCACGCTTTGTCGTAACGTATATTCTTCCTCACTGGCAAGGACAAAACTGTTTGGGGTATATGAGTTGAAGGAAAGACTTTATATGTACGATGCATGCTGTTGCTTAGAAAAGATACTAAACTGAGGGAGAAAATGTAGAATATCCATTCCTCTCTTCTGATTAATCCTTCAGGATTAAGAATGTCCTCTTTTTTACAGATGAAGTTCAGACATGAGTAGGAGATAAATTATTCCATTCTTCATTTCTGACACAATAGAGGCAGACTTGAGGAAAAAAAAATTCTCTGTCGTGTACAAATTATACAATATCTTAGATGTGGAAATTTTTTTCTGGAACGATGTAAGTTTTCTCCTGTTGTGCAGGGACTAAAGGGGTACAATAGACAGCATCAAGAAAGCAACAAGGTAGGATTGAAGTGGCGTTATGACAGTCAGCACGTTACAGAATTGGCAGCACAGTGTAAATAGTTGCCAAATAAAGTCGCAGGGTAATCCAAAAGTCTTGGGATGGCATGGCAGCATGTGGTGACATGAGGGCTGAATTAAGGACATTACATAATAACTTCTAACTTACAAATTAAGTCTCATTAAAATCAGTATTAAACAGCAACAAACACTGCAATATAAGGAATAATCCCTTATGAAATCATAGAAACTGAAGGTGAGCCTCAACACATCAGGTATCAATAGTTCCAATAAAACTTAGAAGAGCCTAGCAAGAACATGTATTTCTTTCAGAAGTAAAATGCCACATCCTCTTTTGCATATAAAAAGGTCTCTAAATTTAAGAATGAGCAATGCTTTTTATTTTTGTGGAAACAGAAAAAGATCTGCATTGACCACTGGAGATGATTTAAAGTGTAGAAGCCCTGCGTTCATACAGAGCTATTTAAGAACAAGAAGTTTTTAAATTATAATCAGCTCAAAGAATCTTCATGGGAAAAAATTCTTTTAAAATGCTGTTTTATTGAAAACTCAATGTTTTATATTATTATTTTGTGAAATTTTGAAAGGGAACAATTAATCTGAATCACTTAAATTCCATTTAATCTCAGTATTAAAACATCTTACTTTGCTTGTAATATTTTAATATATTTTGTTTCATTTGTTAATATAATTCTTTATTTAGTATTAGGTATCCTATTTTACATTATATTACTTCCAAGTTATTTCTGCTCAGCATTTGAGTCCTTTGATAATGTTGCTTCAAACCTGATTTTTTAAGGTGTTTGCAAAAATACTGTCAATGATTTAATCATAAAACCCACACTGAGCAGTATGGATGTTGCAAATAATAAAGTAACATAGTAATAAAGATCTGCCTGAGAACATTGTGAGTCTTTTTAAGTTAAGGCTTCGTAAGGTATGTTCCAGGTACTCTGAAAACAGTAAACACTGCTAGAAATAATAATAGCCAGGGTTGTCATTTTTATACTCATTCTATCCTCATCTGCCTCCGTTTCGTTTTCCTTTCATTTTTATCTACTTATTCTGCCTGTTCTTTTTTCCTCTCCTTCCTTCCTTCTCTGTGCTTTGAAAAGATTCTCGTGTATGAAGACTGTTCTCTCTGTTCTTGTTTAAGAATCGAGGAACTGTTATGAAAGATTCTTCTCTTTCATCCACACATTTCTTTTGTTTACCCCCTCCTTCTCTGGCATGTCTGAACATCTTTTGCTGCCTTTCCTCCAGATTTTGTAAGGCATCAGAGCACACTTTGCTCCAGCCATATCTCTTTATATCTTCAAGAATTTTCACCCTCTTTCTCTTAGATACTTTTAAAAGGGCTAAGAACTGTGCAAACATTAAAGATCAATAAAACCATTATTCAAAATTTCGTTATAACATTATTCTAATCCCAAGATAATGAAACCATAGTTTTCCCCATAAGGAAACTGAAGCAGAGTGAGATTAAATTTGTTTTAAAATTGCTATGACTTTGATGTAGCCCATATAAGATATTTTTAGTATGACTTTTAAAAATACTTAAAACTTACTCATCCTCCTGATTCGTATTAGAGGTGTGCCTAATCATCAGCTCTGGAATTATGCTTTCAGTTGTCATCTCCCACAATCAAAACATGTTTTTGAAGAACTGGTCTGAAATAGCATAACCCTTGTGAATAAAAACTATTCTATGTGTGCCAAGGTAAATGTCTTCTGATAGGTTTTATTACCATTATGCACTTCTGGACGATTCTTGAAGAGAGGAATGTGTCTTGCTTGGACAGGCTTGCTTACCATCTCATGAAGACGAGGGGTCTGGCTCCAGGGTAATCCTGAGATTCTGCAGAAACTCAGAAGATCTACAGGATTCATTGGAGGGGGTGGGAAATCTGTAGGGATAAGGTGGTTAACTTTTGATTTCAAAGACAACCCTTACCACTTGTGAAGTACTTGAGATAGGCAGTTTTGTGAGGTAGGTAAGTTAATTATTTAAATAAATATGCATCTTTCTTTCCTCATATCTTTTAGAAGTGAGGGATTTATCTCATTGTCATCATAAATATCCTGCAACATTACCAAACACCATTCAATAACCATTACCTCCCCTTGATAATGGTAATTACCTCTTTTCAGGATAGTCTTAGGAGTTTCTTGCAGCCTGAATGTGCTGGAATACTAAGGAAAGCTTGACTTTTGTCTGTGTTTGCCCGCAAATCCTCTTTGTGTATGATGACTTTTGAATTTTTTTTTTAGGCTGTCCATGCTCAGTGCTTGGACAGTCATAAAGTGATTTAAGGGCTTTCAGTTTAAAAACGGTTGATATCTCCTAGTCATGTTTGTGAATAAAAATTGGAAGTTTGTTTTGAAACTGAAGTTTTCCCTTAGTTTTTTTCTCTGAAATTGCAGTAGAGTCTCTGTCAATATTTGATTACGGAGAGAAATATTCTTACTTGAGAACAGAGTTAAACAATAGTGGTAAGTATTTTGATATGCAAAAAGGCTAAATTTTACACTACATTAAATATAAACACAGATTTTCCTTGCTCCAGCCTTGCAAGGGACAGTTTGGGCTATGCTATTAAAAAAAACCCAAAACCAAAACAACGTTTTGTTTTTGTTTCCTTTAGTGTTTCCTTAATGACACCAAGCATATTTTGAGTGTCTTAGTTAAGTCGGTGTATAAATCTTGTTTACGTTACTCACTACTCTGTAATAATAGAAGGATATTCCTACTTTCAGAAAGATGTTGGCACTGATGGCTCTCTAGAGTCTGGGGACTGTGAAATTGAGTCTGGAAAAAAAATTCAAGCAGATTTATAGGTGTTGTCCAGGCTCTTAAACACTGAAGAATTGCTATCTTGTATTGGAATTCTGTTTAGCAAATCTCTCTCTGTTCCTGCTAAGTGGCAGGTGTACCTGTTCTACTTCTGAGGACTCATGAAAAGTAGAGATGATCTGGGAGGAGGGAATACTTTTCTATTAAAGGAGGAGCTGAAAAAAGGAAAATTCACCATTCAGATAGCCCAGTAAAGCCTTAAGTAAGCAAAGTAATCAACGACAAAGCAAAAAGCTTCAAGATTTCATATACTTTACTGAAATGTATAGCAGTAAAGGATTTGTAGCATGAGGATCTTGCGAGTATTCATCTCATAGTGTAGAAAGTGGGCAAACAGATAGAAGAACGTAAGGAAAAGTAATAGCCTGTTTTTATTCTAGGTCCTAACCTATATAGTTGTTAGTGAAGGGTGCACAAGATTGGGGGTGGAGGAGAGGGAGGAGGTGTTAAACCATGTAATAGTGAAGTTTAGGTTGATCTAGACACAGCATACTCTATATATGCATCCTTAAATAGGGAAGAATTACTTCATATGTAACAGTGCATAATTCCAAATTGTTACAACACAGTCCAGAGGTTTGTATACCTCCAAAGAGAGTACAGGAAAAAGCATCTGTTAGAATCAAAATTATATAATTCTTTACAAATTGTTTGTTAGGAATGAAATTTCTGATTGTGGTAAACGGAGGAAAATCTGCATTACTTGTTATGAACATGCCTCGCTTTTCCATGTGCTTCTTTATTGTGGTCTACCTACTATGGAGTTGCCCCAAAAGAAATCTTAAAAGAATGTAGTAGGGAAGAGAAAAAAAGGATTTGTCCTGCTTTGTTAAGGCATGTTCTCTATTTGGCTTCCCTCTGGCTAGAATGGATTAATCTTTCCAGGGTTAAAGCCTGGCATCAAAGAAGATCCCAGGTCCATACTGAAGATAGAGGGACTGAGTGAACTGGGTAAATGACTGCCCAGGGTGTCAGTGAAAAGCTGACAGTTTGGCAAAGGCTTATAGAGGGAGAAAGGTAGAAAATGAAGCAGAAGCCATCTGCTTCTCTTTACCACAGATGAAGCAAACTAGTGTAAGTGATAACCGTGTTTGCTGGCCTTTGCCTGTTCATACCTTTTGTCTCCCTACTTTATATTTTTGAGTAATGAGTAAACAATGTTTTTCTCTGAAGATCCACATCACTGCAAACTTGTCACAGACTCCTAGGCAGAAATCCTCATGGATGCCAAACCCCAACTGGAACTTGTTGTCACAGACGCCGTAGGGAAGTTCCTATGGAGGCCAAAAACCCAGCCGAGACATTGTCATTAACATGACTGGGAAGCAGACAGGTGTATTCCTGCATTAAAGGGTGCTTGGATTACACAGACCTCTGCTGAGCGCGGTACATGAAGCCAAGTGTCAGTCTTACACTAAAATGGAACCAGAGAGAGAGGTGCGGTTTAGAGAGAAGCTGCTGTTATACAGTCAGTCTAAATTAGGAGAAAGACAGAATATGAATTAGTAATCATTCATCATCTTTAGTAAAGAGTTCAATCATCTGACTGTTAAAAAAAAGTAACACGTTCTTCTATTAACAGCCACTTTATCACAAACATACATAATGTTTATAACAATATTTTAAGATGTGAACCCTCTCCCTCTACTTTAAAAAAAAAAAAAACAACCCTACTGTCATTCAGAAGAACAAAGTAAATGTTACTAAATGCTTTTAGTGAGAGCAGAGTATACGTAGAGCAAAAGCTTAGAGATGTTTCACACTTTTATCCCAAGGACTGCTTTTTACCTCTGCATGAAATGTTAAAAGCTGTAGTACAAATACAGCTGAACCACAAAGCCAGATGAATTTTATTTTAATCAAGGTAGAAAATTCGAGTTTCTAATTTACACGGGTAATATTGTAAAAAGTTTGTGAAAATAGGTCACTGTAGTGTTTGAATTGGAGTCAGACCTCTGCTGCTGGCCTTCCACCCTCAGACTTTTGGAATGCAGCATCAAGAATTTACAAATAATTAAGCCAAACCAAAATATAGTCTCTCATTGTCCAGAACAGGAGCCTCGTACTCGTATGGTCTTTATTTGTATAAAACAAGCTGTCCACATACAGTCCTCTACCCACCATTGATTACCTAATTACACAATCACTCCATCAGTAAATCAGCACATCTGTGACCCTACATGTCACTGCAGTAGCCCCCTCTGATTCCCCAGGAGCTTTGCTGAGGCGGTTCTGCTGACATAATATATTCATTATCCATTAGATCTGGCACACGCTCTGCAGTGCTCAATTACAATACAATCGAGCAGAGGGCCTGGTGTCAGCCGATGTAATGACTTTCTGATTATCTGTCTTTAAATGATGAATGAAATGAAAATGTACTATTCAAACCAAATGTAAGATTGCTAAAGATGCTAAATGAAAATTTTACGTATACACTTTATGGAAAGAGAAATGAGGTTAGAGGGTAAGGGCTTGCCTCACATTCAAAAATAAAAAGGTAGAAAACTTTTCTTAAACCACTGTAAAACCATCTGGTGGAATGATACTGTCTTCAAATTTGTGGTCTTGTGCCCATGCATTTTCTGACCATCTCAGATGTTTTCAGTCTCCCAATAATTCATTGGAAGGATTTAAATTTCAAGGATTTGTTCAATTAATTTCATCTTTTCCTTTTTTGTCAGAGTGACTTAGTTACTTGAGTTAACTTTGTGTGTAATAACAATTCTTTAGACTAAAAGTTGATTGTAATAGAAAGCTGTAATAATGAGTCACTTCCAACTTCATGTATTTTTTAATTTTATGTATTATGGGGAAAAAAATGCTCTACATGGTTTCACTTTAAAATACATGTCTATGTGGAACTCTATTTTATAGCTTATTGCTAAGGAGGTGTTTGGGAGTAACAGTCCTGGCCTCCATTTCATCTTCAGATAAGAAGATAAAAGATGTTCATGTTGTGCAATACCAATCTGTGAAACCTTAGATAATGAATGATGTAGATCACTGCCAGATATGGTTTCTTACATCATTTCTTAAAATAACAACTTTAAACAGTATGTAACCAAGTCTCAAAGAGTAGGCTGTTATCTCATAGAGTAAACACAACATATCAGTATGGGGAATAATATTTTAACTGAACAGTATCCTTCTAAGTAGCCTAAACCAAAATGAGAGATTTCAGTATATGCCAGGATTATAAATAGATGGGAGATTCAAAAGCATTCTGCTGTTCAAATAATTATGAAGCAGATGTTTGATGGTACAGTCGTTTCTGTTTCTGTTTACATCTTCAGTTATTTTAGTTATAATTGAAAATCCCATAAAGCTGCATGCTGGAGCGCTCTTTGAATCTTACTTAAATTATATCTTCCCATTTTACACTCTTAAGTTGAATATTTCAAGCTTTTGAGTGGTGTGCAGCTTTTCCAGGAAATGTAGCTCTATCTTTTCAACCATACTGCAACCAGTTGCAGGGCTAATTTTTTGCCAGCATACCATCATGGAAATTATTTAAGACTTTTATAATGCATCCAGATATGTTTATCAGCATCCTGATATCTCCATTCTAGTACCACTTTTAATACAAAATCATTTTGACCTGACACACACTGTGGACAAATGAATTTTGTTGCTTGTAAACCTTGTGTGCATATTCTAAGTATACATTACATGAGTAATAAATACAATTGCAATACAGAAGTCTATACTGAATGAAACCGAAGAAAGGCAGTGGCAACTCTCTGGAATTTGTAAAGATGTCCAGTTCAGTTATAAAACTTGATGCTGCACAGCAGCTGAAATAAATTTGTTTTTACAAATATTCTCCTATTTGGGGAGCTTGAGGGAAGGAATCAAAAGAAATGTGGGTACCTTACTGGTGCTTCATGACTTATGACAAATTTATGATTAAACTTTAGACAGAAATGAATCTGAGTTGAAAGTGTCATCTCTGAAAAACTACCTGAAGATTTTGTTGCACTCAGATGTGTATTTGGGGTTGAGTCAGCCCTTTCTAGAAGCAAGAGCATTGAAAAGATTTGTAGCCCCTTAAGAACTTTGGAAACTTCTATATTCCCCAGGCCCCAGGATCTCATTTTGAGTAAATATTTAATAATAAGCTTTCTGATCAAAAACAGAGAAACATGCTAACATAACATGAGATAGAGGGATGCTGTCAACAGAAAGAGGGACGTTCTGTCCTTACAAATATATTAGTATTCTAAACCAAGGGGCAAAGTTGCTCTGGGCTGGTCTCAGAAATCCGGATGGATCATCCAACCTCATGAAAGGAAATTGTGGAATCTGTTAAATAAGAGGAGACCTGCTGGTGAAATAATTTTAACAAATACATGACTTGTTCATACTGTTCTTACTATTTTAATCATCATCATAGGACCATTCCATGCCCCTTTTATTTTAGCTTTTAAAAACTCAAGGACTGATTTTTTTAGAAGTCAGTAAATCTTTCAGTTGAATTCTTTTATCAGATGGCAAAAGAAGTGTCTGTGTGCTAACATTTAGTGCCTTTGAATGATAAAGATATTTCCATCAAATTAAGTTATAGTACAGTCCCATCCCCCACTCTAAAAAATAAAATAAAATAAAAAATTCCCATCATACTTCTATTGGCTGTAGAACTCAAAACGTATGAAAAGTTGAAATCACAGAATCACAGAATCACAGAATCGTATAGGTTGGAAAAGACCTTTAAGATCATCAAGCCCAACTGTAAACCTAACACTACCAAGACCACCACTACACCATGTCCCTAAGCACCTCATCCAAACGTCTTTTAAATACTTCCAGGGATGGCAACTCTACCACTTCCCTGGGCAGCCTGTTCCAATGCTTGATAACCCTTTCAGTGAAGTAAAATTTCCTAATATCCAGTCTAAACCTCCCCTGGCGCAACTTGAGGCCATTTCCTCTTGTCCTATCACTTGTTACCTGGGAAAAGAGACCGACCCCCACCTCTCTACAGGTGAACCTCCTTTCAGGTAGTTGTAGAGAGCGATAAGGTCTCCCCTCAGCCTCCTTTTCTCCAGGCTAAACAACCCCAGCTCCCTCAGCTGCTCCTCATAAGACTTCTGCTCCAGACCCTTCACCAGCTTCGTTGCCCTTCTCTGGACACGCTCCAGCACCTCAATGTCTCTCTTGGAGTGGGGGGCCCAAAACTGAACACAGTATTTGAGGTGTGGCCTCACCAGTGCCGAGTACAGGGGCACGATCACTTCCCTAGTCCTGCTGGCCACACTATTTTTGATACAAGCCAGGATGCCATTGGCTTTCTTGGCCACCTGGGCACACTGCTGGCTCATATTCAGGCGGCTGTCAACCAACAGCCCCAGGTCCTTCTCTGCCGGGCAGCTTTCCAGCCACTCTTCCCTAAGCCTGTAGCGTTGCATGGGGTTGCTGTGGCCCAAGTGCAGGACGTTGCACTTGGCCTTGTTGAACCCCATACAGTTGGCCCCAGCTCATCGATCCAGCCTGTCCAATGTCTCACAAGTAATTCTTGTTTTCTTCGTTTAATCTTCTCCACTCTTTCCTCATTGGATATAATCCTCAGCCGCTCTGAAGATTTGTAGTATCAGGTAACAAACCTGGGATAATGCAACAGAGTGCTAACCCTAGGCTGTTCCTTAAATAGAGGAGAGAGATGACCTCTGGAAGGATAATGCAATTTAGTGCTGCTCCACTGGATTTACTCTTGTTTGTGCTTGTTAGCATTAGAAGGCAAAAAGCCAGACAGGAAGGAGAAAAAAAAAGTGTGAGGAAAGTCAAATAATGGTAAATGCTTGGAAAGATTGTAGTAATTTTATAACTTTCATATTAGATTAGAAAATTTGCAAGTTTACAAGTTAATTGGCATAAATACACATACTAAAATAATTATAAATTTATATTGAAGGCTAAATATAGTACCTTACTGTTTCTTCTGTAAATCAGGTGCTGATCTTCTGTGAAATAACTCTAGAGAGTCTCATGAACAACATATTGTTAGTATTTGTTAGCATTTTAATGTTAGAGAATTAGAGAGAATACATGTGAGAATTTTGTCATTCCAAGCAATTTCTTTCCTCTCTTTTTCTTTCTTTCTTCCTTTCCTTTTCACCCTAGAGCTTTTCCTCACTGGGACAAGGTGCTCTCCCTGGATGCCAGCCCTCCTGATGCATACCCTCTGTGCCAATGTACAGCCAGTGATACGTTTGATAGATAAATTCCATGGAGTGAAATCATGAAATTTAGTGTACATGCTAATTTCACTGTAAACTGCAAGGGGTTTGGCAACTGTGGGGAATTAATGGAGTACAGCCTGAAGCAGTGCTTTTCTGCCCTCCAGGTCCTGACACTATACCCAGAGAAGAGCTCAAGATGTCGCCTTTGTTTTAAAGGAAGGCATCGAATGCCTGGATTTATCCTAGCCTGGGATATAACTCCCCTTGGGTTTTGAATTACCTCAAGTGATTTACAGCTTATGCTGAAAGGCTCCATTATGTTCCCAGGCTTTGTTAGTAGCATAGGCTGAATGATTTAAGATGGCGGTTATCAGAGGTTATTGTGTTGTCTGGATAACGTGAGGAGCTTCCTGCTTGTGTTTCCCACTCATGTAGTTTTCTCAACCTTTTATGTGCAGGGCATATAGACTTAGCTTTCTGGGAAGAAAAAAAAACGAAAACCATTGTGGCAACCAAGTAGAAATTAGACTAATCTTTCAGTGGCTAGTTGTTACTTCCCTCCATTTTGTTTAATCATACACATGTAGAAATGTACTGCATATATGTTTTTTTTATCACCTCATGCCCACCTTCTAACATCTTCTGACGGGCGATGCTGTGCAAACAGTTAGGCTGAGAAGCACAGTCTTCAAGGACAGTCTGGAAAGCTTAAAACATCTGCTTTCCATGGTACCAACTACAGCTGCTCAAAGATGCTGGGGTCTAAAAAGTGTTTTTAGTCTCCCATGAGGAGTTGGTACACATACTTACCCATTTCAGTGATATTAGATGTCACCTACTAGCCCTGTTATTCTGCTTGCTAGTGATACAAGAACATTTATGCAAGTAAAAGCTACAACTCTAAGGCCTTTCCCTGATCTTTGATAGAATAGTGACGTGCACATTACTGGTCTACGCGTGGTGGCTGTCTCGTCCCACTCGGTGGGTTGCGAGATGGTTGAATCTTTTCAATTCCCCGACGGTTTGTGTACCGACAAAAGCCGATCTCTGCTCGGCAGAGCCACGTGGTCGGTAGAGGCACGACAATGACTCAGAGGAACAGTCTGGCCAGCAACTTTATTAACTGGCGAATTCCACAAACGGACAAATTTAACGAACTGGCAAGCTCAGCGAACGAACAGAGGCAATTTGGTAATGGAGCTATTTTATGGGCAACCCATCACAATTTGTCCCAAACTTGCATATACTGGAAGAGTAGAGGAAGAGAGAAGTGAGGAAAGGAAAGGAAAGGAAAGGAAAGGAAAGGAAAGGAAAGGAAAGGAAAGGAAAGGAAAGGAAAGGAAAGGAAAGGAAAGGAAAGGAAAGGAAAGGAAAGGAAAGGAAAGGAAAGGAAAGGAAAGGAAAGGAAAGGAAAGGAAAGGAAAGGAAAGGAAAGGAAAGGAAAGGAAAGGAAAGGAAAGGAAAGGAAAGGAAAGGAAAGGAAAGGAAAGGAAAGGAAAGGAAAGGAAAGGAAAGGAAAGGAAAAGAGAGGAGGAAAGAGAAAGAAAAAGTATCACCACCTTTGGGTCCCACGATGATGATGACAGAGGTGGCAATCCTCCAGTGGTGGGCGCGCGCGTGGTTCCCTGGAGGGCGTGTCTTTTATAAGCTAATCCCCGCCTCCAGGTACGCCCCTTCAGGACTTACATGGTTCTTGTTCTAGAAGGTTCTCAATCTTCTGCGCAGGCCCTGGGGGAGGGGGGTGGTCGCAAGCCCCTTCCTCAGATCAACTCTGTGTGACCTTTGGCCATACATGGTAAGGTCCGGCAGAACCCGGAACCGCGCGTCCTCCGACGCGCTCTCCACGTCCCGCACGTCCCGCTCCCGCTCTCCCCCACCCTGTGCTGGCCGAGCTGCTGTCGCCTTGCAAATAGCACCTTAGGTCGCCACAATGTTTGAGACTAACTCTTTCAGTCTCTCACAGTGGCATATTTTAGATACCCAGAAAAATGCATAGGTGCTTACCAAAGGAGTTGTAAGTTTCTACTGAAATATATACTGATAATATTGGGAAACAAACAGGTTTTCAATTAGAAAACTTATATTGCTACTAATTGGAAATATGGGTTCAAGCCTCTTAATAAAAATAACATTTTAATCTCAAGCTTCTTACAATACTGATCAGTAATTTAAATAGTCAACAACTGGAAGGCCAATTTTTTGCAAGCTATGTGGGGTTTTTTGTGTGTGTCCATTAATAGCTGTTCTCAGCAATCAGCACATTTGAAAGCCAGGCTTAAAACATTGTGCTTGTGAGTCTAACCTTTCCTCTCATTTTCATGTTTGATCACTGGTTTGCCTCAAATAAATGACGCAGGCAAGTGGGCCAGATGAAGTCTTCTGGTTTCAGTTACAATCTTTTAATAACAATGCCTTATAATTTGATAAACACAGGAAGCCCAACATGTCTCAGTAGCTTACAAAATAAAGTTGGCTCTCCATTTTCAAAGTAGCAGAGATTCCAGCCTCTCTCACTTGGTTGTCAGGTTTTGATTGACAATGATTTTCCTACAGTTTTCCCCTGCTTCAAAATATCTTGGGAAGAATATTATGCATTCCCAACCTGTCAGCTTTGGCTGCCTTACAGAGTGTTCAATTACGCTCTAATCGAATAGCTGCCCAATGTAGGCCACATAATGACTTCCTGATTATCTGACTTTAAATGATAAATGAAACGAATATGTAACATTCTTTTCAAATACAGGATAGTCACTGAGCCAAATGAAAACTGATTTTGTGCCCTTTTGTCTGAAAAAAAATTATATTTTATTGTAATCCCATTCAACAGTTGTTCTGTTGCTTGTTTTGCTTTAATTAAGATAAACATGGAATGAGTTATCTAGGAAAACAGTAGTCTTCATTTTTGTTTTCATACAGATGCTGAAGGTGTTAAACAAGTGTTTAGATTGTTCTCCTTCCTCTCTTTACATTGACTTGTTATAAAAAGCAAGGTCAGATTTATATGATCAGTTCCTATTGGGAATATTTCAATACATGCTGGCACTGCAACAAGTCTGTTTTGAGTAATGTATTATACAGACAACATTAAGGTCTGAATAAATTATTTAGTGGTGATAGTGCTGGATGTTTTTCATTTCCAGTCTGTGATATTAGTACTAAGCAACCAATACAGCATTTGAAATCAAATAAACCTCTACCACCTCATTGGGGTAGCATACATTTATTATGCCAAAGTCAGAGCAGCGTCTTATAATGATCTTTCAAAGGCTTGTCGGGGAGATTCTCCAACCTCTTTACCCAACAGCCTATGATGGGCATTTTTCTGAAGTACTTCTGCTTAATTTTAGATATGATTGTTTGTGCCAAAGTGATTTGTGAAAGTTGATATAAAAACTTACAATAAAGCAGCTCATGATTTTTTGACACATTAGCCTGATACTGGTGGCTTCTAAACCACTAGGAATATCATGTGATGTAATAGATAAAAAGAATACTTCTGGTGAAGTTCAGCTCATTTTGAACTTTGTTAATTGGCTAAAGTACTGGCAGTCCAGGACCAGCTCCTAAATGAAAGGTGTACTTTGACCCCATTCTGAGCAATCCATCCGTGAACTTGGTTAGCTCCTGAATTACATTCTTTCTGATTTTCAGCCGAATGTGAAGATACAGTAGCCATGTAAAATCTTCCAACTTGGCTGCAGCAGAACTGTCCTTCCATTATATTCTTTTTGCCGTTATTCTTATTATTATTAGGCAGATCATGGCTGGGAGTAGGATCTCAAGGCCCACTTAATTATTTCTTGAAAATGCTCTAGTGATTGAAATATTTGAGAAACATTCCCTCTTCATAGGGCAGCATTTTGGGAATGACGCCCTCCCCTCAGGACTAAATCCCTTTCACGAAAGAAGTTGATGAAAATCATGTAATGGGCAGATTGGTGATGATCCAGTGTGTTGAGACACATCAAGTCCCTGTATGTTAGATCAGGTGACAGAGGAAGGTTGCACACCCCCACATCCCACCCCCTGTTTCAATTCCAGGTGCCAACCATGAAACATCAGGTTGACCTGATCAGCAGATCATTTCTGCAAACCAGGAGGTCTACTTTTGAAATCTGTCCTGTATGTTTATGTTGTCACCCCAAGAATTGTCACCCAAAGTTTTCATTTCAGCAGTTAATGGATGCATTTTGCATGCTTTAAAGTATTATAACATAGTTTTTACACTATTGCATCTTTATATTTTGAGAGGAGCTCTGACTTGAGGAGGAATGCATTCTGGGAGGGAAGAGGTTAGTGACCATTTCTATAGTGCTTTTAAGAGTAGGTAAGAGGGGAGTGAGCCAGAAGAATCTGGTCAGCAGACAAAATAGCGCTAAAGAGACATTTCAGAAAGCAGGGAGACAGTCTATGCATGTTGGCAACAACTTCATCAAGTCAACAACCTACCATTAAGAGATGATAGCCCAGCTCAGCTTAACTTGAAGTAGCAAAAGTGCCTTCCTGTGTTGTACAGCCCTGTCAGAGTTTGCTTAAACTTAATGCAGCTTTAGACTCAACTGTATTCCCATAATTTTTACCCAGTTATTCTCCCTATTGCGCTTCTAGTGGCTGGTAATATGTTTTACCAAATTTGAGAATTGAATTACCTAAAGAAAACTATTTAAGGTTTGAAAACAAGGTATTCTTGTGGTTTAGTAGATTGTGATTCAGGAGATCAAAACTCTTGCTGTAATTTTTTCTCCTGTGTCACAGAGTGACTTGAAAGGAACTAAAGTGATTTTTTTAGGTATTAAATAACATCTATTTTGAAATGAAATAAAAAAGTCACAGATTCTGCAAAGACATGGGGTTTCTAATTAAACTTCTTGGGGCTATGTTATAACAGTCTTTCTAACTACTATCTCAGAGTTATAACACACAACAGAAGTAAAACTAAAGGTACCTGAGCTCTTACACAGTTAAAGTACTTTCAGTTGCCTAAGTTCTCTTGATTTCATACTGCTGTGCTTGTGATCCTTTAAATTAGCTACAGCTGAGCTGGCTGCAGCTAATGGATAGTTGCTGTGAGGTGGTTATTTCCTTAGTAGATGCGAAGTGAGACAGAGGGTATTTCTATTTTCTGATTAGGTAAGGTAGTATTTATACATAAAACAAAGACATTTGTTTAATTAAAGGTGCTTCATTTCTTCTTATTTTCTTTCTTCTCCTTTTTCTCTTTTTTTTTTTTCCTGTGCTAATTGTTATTATGCCAAACTGAGCTGGTTATAGTGTATGTCTATACTGCTGCAATGACAATTCTCACAGTTATTATGCAGGCTGGCTCATTCACTGTTCCTAACCCCCTGCACTTACGTACAATCAACTACCTGGGTATTTGCCCTGGGTTGTTTTTGTTCTTGTTTTCTTTTTTTTGACAAATAAAGTGCATTTCTATGTAGCTGCTGTGTTAATTTTAGCAGTGCTTGAGCTGCCTACTTAGAAGCGATGTCTGTATGTCACAGTAATGCAGACACACTTTCTCTTACTCTCTGCCATTCAGTAAAGGAGAAAGAAATATTTTCTCTGTGGCTTAAAAGGTATTTTGAAAAACTGAAATAGTGCAAAACTAAGAAGCGAGAAAGCTAACTCGGTTCTCAGTTCATCTCTTGTAAACACTTCTTCACTGAGAGCATTATCAAAGCAAGAAAGACTATAAATATAATTCTGAGAAATATGTTTATTAAACAGACGAGGGGAAGAGGAAATCAATCCAAAATGCATTCTGTCTTATTTCAAAAGTTGCTGTGGGAAGAATGTGCCAATATATTTTGCTGTACTTTATGATGCATACCTTTCCCTCTCTTTTACTTTCTTTCTTCCCCATTTCTCTACGCTGTCCATAAAGAGAAAAAATGATGAGCTGGGGGGCACTCTTAGATGGGTCTGAGCACTTAGGAGGGCTTCTTTGCAAAGACTGGTCACTGCATGTTAATGGTGAACTCTGCCAGAGGAGGAAGATAGACAAACAGAAAGGCAGGAGTGAGAAATGGTGTAGACTCTCCCTAGAGTTCAGACAGAAAAATAGGTATTTTGCCTGCTTTCTTCCTAGTAACAGCTCTGCTAAGAGCAACCAGGTAATCTAGTCGTAGGACTTTGCTAGTTCTCTAATCTAGATGACAAAATGTAAAACTGATTTAGGAAAACCACTGTATTTAGCCCGGTAGCCATTTACACCTGTGTTGCTGGATGTCTCTTAAAGAGGCAAATACGGCTAAATTAAATCTTTCTGATCTGAACACAGGCAATATGGTATGAGTTGTGTTGTAAAATGTCCAGTTTTGAAGCTAAGAAGACAAAGGAAAATAGTACTAAAACCTGATCCTTAAAGAAGAAAGAGGGGAAAAAGGCAGCAGCAGAAACCTTTTTTAAGAAATACCTATAACAGTCTATCTTCCCAGCCTACTGTTACACTTCTGCAGTATGAAAACCTGTAGATAGTCCAGGAGGGTGTTACCCTGATGAATTCTGTAATGTTTTATTGGGCCTTAGAAAGGCTAAGTGAAGCTGGCATACAAACTCTTCGTCAAGTCCAGTATGAACACAAAACCACAAATTTTTCTGAACCTGTACTTAGATTGGTATGTGTGATTGGTATGTGATCTAATGATGTTAATCAGCTAGGCAATTTGAGATACGTTTTTCATTTTTGAAACTCGGTTGTGCAAGAAGCATAGTTGTTGCAGACAGAACAGGATGGAAATATCTGTAAAGGGAAAGATGACCTGTTGCTAATTCCCCAGAACAAGTGTATGTTGCTCCTTGATCATCAAGAGTGAGCGATCAGAGAGGATGATTATTTTAAGAACGATATTTGCCCTTTTATTTACTCTTTCTGAATTAAGATGAGTTAGATGAAATATATAACTTACTGTCATGTCTGTGTGTAGGATTCATGAATGTTGCTAGGGGGAATGCAGCATAATGACTGATAGAGCTGTGTTGGCAAGTTGTGCATTTCTAATTCTATCAAGATTGTTTCCTCTCGGAGTCAATTACTCCATGGAAAGCTCAGGTACGAGCAGGAGCTCTGCAAGCTCACGCCAGTGCTCCTCAAGGGCTAAGAACTGGTGTCCAGCAGTTTTTCCAGCAGTTATCAACTGTTTAATTTTTCATATTTTTTCTAGTACTGGTTAATATGTAGCAACATGAAATTAATGGTTAGTGTTTGTGTGGTTGGTACACCAAGTCCTGTGTATTTTGAGGGATGTAAATTGTCTTGGCAGGCTTTGGATACTCAGCAGGAATCATGCATTTGTAAGTGGGAGGCAATGCACCATATGAAATAATGGTCCCTGATCCTCTTTGAGAAATTTCTGAGGAATTTACTCTTGAGAAAGGGGAAGAAAAAAAATCATGGGTGTCACTGAGTCTTGATGCATGTGGCAGTTCTAAGTTGTTTGGTTGTTTTTTAAAAAAACCCTTAATAAATAAATAATAATGAAGAAATTTCTAACTTTGCAACTGAATGCTATTTTTTGGGGGACAATACTGACGGTTGCTATCGTTGTAACCAGTACCAGTATTAGGTAAAGTATTTATCCCTGCGTACGTAGGAACGCATGTGCAATTGTGAAGCTGAACTCGACTGAAAAGCTGTGGTGTTTTAAAATACAGGAGGCCTCAGAATTCGTTTATGTATTTATCAAATTAACAACAACTACCTGAAAACCGCATGTGTAGTCTGAGAGACAAAAGGCACAATCCACTGAGAAATGATCCAGCGGTAATCGAATGAAAACGCAGTTTTCCTGCCCCAGCACGGGTCCCCTCTGCAGGCTGCAGGGAAGTGCCTGGCCCTGCGGCGTCCCTGCCCAGGGCTGCAGGGGAGTCTCTGCTGCGGTGCCTGCAGCACCCCCTCTCCTCCTCCTGCTCTGGCCTTGCCATTCGCAGGGCTGTTTCTCGCACTTTTTTCCTCGCTGCCAGGTAGTGTTTTGCCCCTTCTTGAACGTGTTTTTACGGAGGCTCCACCAGCCTGGCTGATGGACTCAGCTGTGTCCTGTGGTGGGGCCGGTTGGAACCGGCTGGAACTGGCCTCTCCTCACAGAGGCGCTGGCAGGCCCTGGGCACGGACGCCCCACGCAGCTTGTGTAAGGTGCGCAGTGGGATGTCACCTGGGATGAGGCTGAGGAGGTAAAATCTGAAATGAGAAGGGTAAACTGAGGTAGTAATTGGCTAGAGAACAGGAAATGAAAATTATAATGGAAGCAGTAGGATCAAGTTGTTTAAGAATGTGTTTTGCTCTAGTACTTCTGTAACTGGTGCAAAACATACCAGTGTAGATGACATTTGCTGGTATAAAAAATAAGAAGACATTGTCATTCCAGTGTACAGGAAAGCTGGATGACTTTGAGGGCAGCAGTAACAGACACAGAATTTAAATCCAGTAGTATGAAATATGGGGTATGTTATCAAGGAATCAGAAGACTTCTGCTGTGATTTTGAAACTTATCAGCTGGACAAACAAAATGAGACCTGGGTGTACGGGCTGGTCCAAGGATGACTGCTAGCCAGGAGTGCTACTTGCCCATAGAGTGCAATTGGTAAAATATTTGCTATTAGACAGGGAAGTGTTAAAATGACCTTGCATTGGAGTACAGTGTTTAAAATCTGGTTTTCCATGTTAAATAAATGGGGGGAAAAAAGGATGGGTCAGATACTGTACAATGACAATTAAGATAATGGGTAACCTATCATGCAAATGAGTCTAAAAGGCCTTTAATCATTGGGCTTGCATGAGAAAGGATCTGAATTTATAACTACTTGTTATAAATGCATTAGGAATAAATATGGGGAAAGGGAAAAGAACTATTTAACCTGAAGGAAAGTGTGGGTAAAAGAACCAAAAGGTACCATCTGGCCATGATTAAACCGAGTTCTGTCCTACCTAGTTGAGGATCTAGAGTGGCCTTTGAGTAGTTTAATGAGGTCAGTGGATCTGACTTATTTTAAGGCAGAGTGGTGTCAGTTTACAAAGAATATAACAATGGGGGTAATTGCAATAGCAAAGGATTATCTCAGTTATCCAGAATTTCTTTTCCAGACGTGTAACTGTTTCTTCAAATCTTGAGGTGTCTTGTCCACTACAAAAGGATACATGGAGGACAGGGAGGTGATTCGAGACAGCCAAAATGGCTTCATCAAGGGCAAGTCCTGCCTGACCAACCTAGTGGCTTTCTACGAGTGAGTTACCACATCAGTGGACAAGGGAAAAACAATGCATGTCATCTATCTGGACTTCTGTAAAGCCTTTGATGCGGTCCCCCACAACATCCTTCTCTCTAAATTGGAGAGAGATGGATTTGATGGGTGGACTGTTCAGTGGATAAGGAATTGGTTGGATGGTCGCATTCAGAGGGTAGCTGGTCAACTGCTCAATGTCGAGATGGAGATCAGTGACAAGTGGTGTCCCTCAGGGGTCCCTACTGGGACCAGTGCTGTTCAATATTTTCATCAATGACATTGACAGCGAGATTGAGTGCACCCGCAGCAAGTTTGCAGATGACACCAAGCTGAGTGGTGCAGTTGACATGCCAGAAGGACGGGATGTCATCCAGAGGGACCTGGACAAGCTGGAGAAGTGGGCCTGTGTGAACCTCATGAGGTTCAACAAGGCCAAGTGCAGGGTCCTACACCTGGGTCAGGGCAATCCTCGGTTTCAATACAGGCTGGGGGATGATGTGATCGAGAGCAGCGCTGCGGAAAAGGACTTGGGGGTACTGATGGACGCAAAGCTGGACATGAGCCAACAATGTGCGCTCGCAGCCCAGAAGGCCAACCGTATCCTGGGCTGCATCAAAAGAAGCGTGGCCAGCAGGTCGAGGGAGGTGATTCTGCCCCTCTACTCTGCTCTGGTGAGACCTCACCTGGAGTACTGCGTCCAGCTCTGGAGCCCTCAGCACAAGAAGGACATAGAGCTGTTGCAGCACGTGCAGAGGAGGGCCATGAAAATGATCTGAGGGCTGGAGCACCTCTCCTACGAGGACAGGCTGAGAGAGTTGGGGTTGTTCAGCCTGGAGAAGAGAAGGCTGCAGGGAGACCTTATAGCAGCCTTCCAGTACTTAAAGGGGGCCTATAGGAAAGACGGGGACAGACTTTTTAGCAAGGCCTGTTGTGACAGGACAAGGAGCAATGGTTTTAAACTAAGGGAGGGCAGATTTAGGCTGGATTTAAGAAAGAAATTTTTTACTATGAGGGTGGTGAGGCACTGGAACAGGTTGTCCAGAGAGGTAGTGGAGGCCCGGTCCCTGGAAACATTCAAGGTCAGGTTGGATGGGGCTCTGAGCAACCTGATCTAGTTAAAGATGTCCTCCCTGCTCTTGCAGGGGGGGTGGACTAGATCACCTGTAAAGGTCCCTTCCGATCCAAAGCATTCTGTGATTCTATGATTCTATGACATCTAAGTGAAGGTATTTCATCTTCTTTTACAAAACAGAAGTGTAGCCTTGCAGTATTAAATGTGTTGGGAGATTAGTGGGTAGCATCTTTGGGAACAGAGAGGGACCATAAGTAATCATTACTGCCATGTGAAGCACAAAGGACTTAAGAAAGAAGAGCAAGCTGAAATACATGCTTTTTTTTTCCTTCAACCCCATCAAGGTCAACATTTAACATAAGATAGGAGAAGGGCTGTGGGCAAAATGTAATGATTATAAACAACAGCAAAATATATTTCATTGCAGAATAATGTTGAATGTGGATTGTCTGATAATGTGTTAATGGTACTCTACTGGTAATCACTAAGACTGCCACTGGACATTATTTTCAAAGAGGAAAGTATGACTTAATGAAGTTTTGAAGTTTGTTGCAGAAATCGTACGTGTCCTTTTCTAACAGTAGCTAGTGCTAGTCAGTATTGCGCTTAGCTTGCAATAAAGCACAGGTATACATCTTACCACCTTTGCTCTTTAATACAACAGTTATCTGTCCTGAAGTCATGTTGTGTTCTATGTAGAGAGCCTCTTTTAGAATAAATCTTTTTTTTGTTTGTTTTTTTCTTTTTCTGATGGTCATTTGAAAAATGTGTATCCAGGAATATGTTGTTAATCAAAATGTTGTACGTAATTATGATACTTTGAAGCAATTTGTCCAGAAAAACACACAAGCTATGAAGTAGTTGCATGTATACAGGTTGACATTCTTTTAATGTTCTGTGCTTCAAATCATTCATGAAAACTACTTAGAATTGAAGGAGAAGATACGGCTCTTCTTACCTAGGATATGAAAATATCTGAGTAAGGTGCAGTTAGTACAGACATATTTTTTCTGAAAATTCTGAAATTTTTCAACCATTTTTGCTTTTGTATCCTGGCTGACTTAGCAAAGTTTAAGTGGACTCTGACTATTTAATTTAAAACTTCCATTTTGATTATTGGGAATGAAAATCAATTAAGGGAGGAAATGCAGCTGGGATGTACATATTGAAGACTTTCTAGGCAACCCAAAGTAAATCTGCTAAAGGTAAATATATATATTCTGCCTTGAAGACATTTCTTCAGATAATAGGATGTCATCTCGTAGTCCTTTGTAATATATATACTGAGAAAAAGCCAGAGCATTCAGACACATAGGAAAGAATCCCCAAAATCACTGTGATTTCCGAATTTCAAATTAGGATGAAAAGAAGAGTTAAGTCAGCAAAGCCATTTGGTGTTTGTTTCCTGAAGAAAATGGGTAGCAATGCACAGGTAGTTTGTACCAAGGAAATTTGAGCTTTGCGCTGTTTGAACCTGAGCCCTGGTTCTGCTCCTGGGCTCCATCCACTGACTCACAGCACCCGCCACTGAGTTTGCCCCTGGATAAAGTCAGCATTCAAAACAGCATACCCTATGTGGTTATGAGGGCTCAGAAATGAATTCTTAAAACACCTCTACAGATTTTAGAACAGGATATGTGATTTAACACTGAAACATTTGCATACCTGCTCTTTTTTTCCTCTCCTCCCCCTCCCCCTTGCCCCTTTTCTGGAGGTACGTGATAAAAGACAGATTCTCTCAGATAATATTCATGTGGTACTCCAAAATAATTCTGCAGACATGGTGAAAGCTTTTAGAGACTGTAAAACTGATTATCTCTTCTGTAGCTCTTTTCATCTTCAAAGCACTTACCAACATTAACTAATTAATCCTCACAGCATCCCTCTGAGTTAGATATCATTGCCATTATACAGATGAAGGAATTGAAGCAAACACTTTGTGACTAGCTCATGATCACCAAGACAGTTGGTGACAGAGATGGAATTAGAATGCACAGACCTGTACACATCCAGGTTCTCTGCTCAAACCGCCATGCTGTTCCTCTCTTGATAAATGTACATATAGGTATTAGTACCCTCACTATGGCTGAGGGCTGAGTTTCTGTTAATGAAATCCTGTTAGGAATTGCTTTGATGGGAAATCTTTCTGCAGTCAGACAGACTATTATCTTTTTAAACCCCTCTTCTGCAACTTTTTCCTGAATGGTCCAGAGTGCAAGCACGAATGGGTTGCCCCAGAAAAAAATTACTTTGGATACAGCTATAGCTAATTTTAAAATGCTTTGGATGTTTACTAAAAATGTTAAACTCTTCGGAAGAGAAAACTTGCATTTCTTGGTGGTGCACTGAAAAATTTAAGTCAGAAATAACAATTATGATCTGTATCCATTCTGCTCTCTATGGGATAAATTTCTTAGTGGGCTAACATGTCAGGTATCCTTGCTGACTTCAGACGCATTAGATGAGCTCCTGGCTGCACTCCGTTACAAGGAAGCCTCATGAGGACATGAGGAAAGAGGAGAATGGGGGCACCCAAATTGTACCTGAGTGCTACAGCAATATTTTTAAATCAGATGATACAAATTTTTTGCAGATCCTCATGAGCTATGGGTTTTTTTCCCAGTAAAATAGATACTTCCATGAAAAAAATTGTTTTGCTGAAAGTTCTGATCTCTAACCCCTAAAAGTTCTATCAAAACTCAATTTTTGTGGAGCCTTGAGAAAAGGTCCACTAGTTATAACCGCTAGGTTACACATCTAGGTAGCCACATCTTTTATGATGAGGCTTGGGTGTATAGGCAATAGTGGAGAACAGGGGAGGTTTTCATCTGTGATTTTTCACAGGTTTTTATGAATGATGATATGAGCGATACTTAAACTGAATGAGGAGGATCATAACATGAACTTTAAGGCAACTAGTGAATGCAATGCTGAGCATAGGTCAATTGACAATAAACACAAATATTACTACTACAGAAAGCATAATTAAAGCATACAGTAGTGATGACTGGCCAGATCTGCCTGGAAAATCCACACGGAAAATCCTCCTGGTTAAAAAGTGGAAGGCTCCCAGTTTGCTAATTGGCAGACTCCCACACTGGCTAATGCTGCTGCTGCCCAGAGTAAAAATATATTGTCTTAAGCAGAAAGTACCATTTGATGTAACACTTATTCTGTTGAGTAGAAGATGTACAATGAGATGTACTATTTTCTTTAAAATCTGGGTTTGCCTCTTGGCAAACCTCTGCTCCGCAGTGTGAAAGAGCATGAAGGAGATTTAAACTAGTGCAGCAGCACAGGCTGTGTGGCCTACAGTATGTGGAAAGATCTAGAAAGCTGTATGACAGACTGCCATACAGGACTTAGTATGACTGATTCTTTTTTTTCCCCCCTTCAAATGATCAAATTGAAATACATAAAAATCTCCAGATCTGTCTCTTAGAATAAAAAATTATAAACTTAAATCTTCAAATTTTGAGCTATGTTAGGTGTCAGAGACTTCAAAATGTTTCTGCTCCTTCCTCACATGTCCATACAGGGTTGGTTTCCTCTGCTAAATTGAAAATATAGCCTCTCACTTACATGTTGTGTAACAATGGACAAAAGATTAAGCAAATTTAAATCTCACAGATTTTAACTCTCTTAGAGCAGGAAAGCAATAAAGACTAGAGGAGGTTTGTTTATTTTTGATAAGTGGCCTAAAAACGATTTCAAAAGGGGAGGATTTGGAAGTTAGGGTATAACTAAGTTTATTGAAAGAGAAATCTTTCTTGTAGGATCACTGTTCACTGTCTGCGAACCTCATAATTAAAGAGGAAGCAATAGTGATGTTTGGGCAAGAAGCAGAAATTGAAAAAAAAGCCTTATTCCTTGAGTCTGAATGCAATGGCCAATTTATCAAAATACATAGTATCATAAAATTCAACTTAAAAAAACCCGTGAATTTACCCTGTTGCTGCACTAGAAGGCTTAAGTTTTAAAAGTCCAGAGGACAGAAGTTTCAGGTGTGGTTGAAGACTCTCCCATCTCCTTTAGGGATGTGTTTTTTAACCATCTCTGAGGCTTGCATTTCTCTGATGTCCATGAGAGTATTTGCCAGTTGAGGAACTGTTTGCCATGAGAACAGCTATTTAGCTGTCTGTGCGGAGCAAGTACAGGGGCTGGCGAGCAGATGTCGGAATTGTTTGTGCCATGACTTTAGCTCTTTCTGGTTGCCAGCTGCTGAGTGCGATGGCTGGGGCCGAAGGTGGTCCCCAGCAGGATGAGAGGGATCACTCCACTTTCCTTTGAGTACAGAAAGCTGCTCTGAGAAGGAGGGCAGGGTGCGGGCTCTGGTGCTGTCAAGAAATAGTGCTCAAAGTTCAGCAGACGTGCTCTTAAAAAAAATTAGGAAGTATAAAATTAATATTTAACCAGATTACTACATTTTGTCTGCTTCATTAATTTTTTATTAATTTATGAAAATGCCGTTGATGGAAATAATATTGACAGGGTGTGTTGGTTTGGTTTGGTTGGGTTGTTTTTTTTTTTTTAATATCTTCTGGTAAATGGAAACTTATCTTCCTTATGAACACAAACCATCTAACAAGCCATATTGGGTAAATGCTCTAATAAGACAATAATTATTAGGGCATGATGCATTAAAGTTTTATGTTGTTCATAACTCAGCTTTAAGAGATTAATAATGGAGATGTGAGGGGAATGCTGTCTTAAGTGTTTATGATTATGTTAATATTAAGACATACTGTAGGAAAGGAAATGACTTTCTGGTAGTTACCCTTTTTGTTTGTAGAGAGAATATTCTGAAGGAAATGTTTCCATTTTCTTCCAATAATTCTAAGTGGTTCCACTGAAGTGAAGTGGTACAAGAAACTCTACATGACTACAAATCCATGAGAGCCTATTATCACTGTTCTTAAAAAATTACAGTTCCAAAGTCGCTTGAGCTGCAATTCTTTGGCCCCAAATTATTGGGGAGCAAGACTTTGTCATATTTTCTAATCAGAACCTGAACCCAGTAACAGGTGAGTTGAGCTTATAAGATCATGAAGTGAGATAGAAGTTAAGCAATACAAGTTCACCTGTGCAGAATTGCTCCTACTACCAGCATACCACAAGCTTAATCAAACTTGCAAACTTATTTGTGTTGTCCTCCTGCTTTTAAGTGCCTGCACACATACTGTTAATACTCATACCTAATGCGTGAAACACACAACTGTTTATCGCAGCCCAGCAGGCAGGATACAGATATTTTCAAACAGCACTACTGTATCCTTATCTCAATAGTGCTAGTATTATCCCCTGCCAAAACAGACATGATATATTGAAGTATCTGTAACCGTTACAGGATCTCTGCATATTCCTTGAATTTAGCCTGCAGCAAGTCTGTCATCCATGGTGATCCTGATGTTGCAACTGATGTTGCAAGAAGCAGCTTAAAATTATTGTCAGAGCATTGGTGCTGACTTAAAAGCTGTATAGCCTCTACTGACCTGTGAATTGAGATGTCCATTAAGCTAGACTGCCTGCTTTTTCACCTTGCCTACCAGTTCTTTATATTCTGATAGTAGTCCCCTTTCATGTTTGTTACCCTCTGTCAGATAGAGATGAGGTTCAAATCATAGCCACAAGCTAGCTAGAATCATAGTTAGGGCCCAAGCTTACCTAATTTTAAAGCTTAACAGTAGTTAATGAAATAGGTTCTAATCCACCAAAGTCTGTTTGAGTTTTGGGAAAACTCTTTTCTTTATTTTTGCTGACTGGATTAAACCTGACACTACAACATGGGAAAAGGACAAGTCCAATAGTGCAAACCATTTTCCATTTTATTATCTACAATATTTACATACTGCAGTGCTCAATTACACCACAACTGTGCAGAGATCCAATCTTTGCAGTGTAATCACTTCCTGATGATCTGTCTTTAAATGATAAATGAAAAGAATATGCCACCTTCAGCTGCATCTACAACAAAGTTTATTGCCACCCAAACCTGCTTTTTATGCCTTGGGTGGATGGGAACGTGTAGAAGGAAGGTTAAAAGCATCCGTGTTACACCCTTTTCTAACCTGTCCTCATATGGTTAAGTTATTTGGATATATTTCCAATGTTGTTCAACCTCCCTGAAATAAATCTTCCTGAAATGCAAAGGGGAAAAGTGGCTGTATGGGGTTAATCTCAGGATTTTACAATAGAGTTTAGATCAAATCAAAACCCTTGGCTATGGGTGAACCACAGGTTCGTCTTGATCATGTAAGTCCCTCCATCACCCACTCCAGCATGGCACTTTTGAAATGCAGAAATCTGTCACTTCTGAGATAAACCCACTAATCCACCACTCTCCTTGGCACATTCTCTGTTCAGTGGGCAGATTTTTTATGTGGATATTTTCTATCACTTTTGCCAGTGCTACCTCTGTCATAAGCTGATGGCTTTAACTAGTGATTTTCTGTTTTTCAGATTCAACAGAGAAATCCAAACACCTCTCTGTGAAGTGTTTTCGGAGTTTATCCCCTGCTGAAAGTCTCCTCTAAGGTAATGGTTACGAATGACAGCAGGCGTATTGTAAACAAAATTTCTGGAAAATGTTTCTTGCTCATCCAAAGAGCTTGTGAATTCTAAAGTGTGCATTATTCCTCTCAGCACCAGCAGCAGCTTCTGTCAGTCTTGCTGGTTAAATATCCATACAAGTCTTGGTTCTGGTTATTTTTGATTAATTTTTTTAATCATACTTCCACTTTACATGCTGTTGTCCAAATTTTGTAGTTTCATATCTCTGCTTGTGCTATCTTTTCCTTTTTCTGCAGTCATCTGATCTGAATATCCTCCTTGAATTTTTCTCTGTGTTGTCTCTGAGAAGTCAACTTGATTAGTGCCTTTAGCTGTTCTTACTTTTTTGCCACGTCTACTCAACTATTTAGTTTACTTCTCTATTAAGAATATTTTTGGTGTTCATTGTGTGCACAGTTATGCTGATGATCTTGTGCACTTTATTTCTGAAATAACTCTCGGTCTAGTTCCAGCGTGGTTTGTATATAAGCTCATTGTCTATGTGCATTTCAAAAGGTTTTCCAGTGCAATTGTTACTTTTGGGTTTTCTGGTGGAATGTTTGTATGTTCAAATCCTCAAGATTGTGTCTGTGTATATACATATTAACGTATCTGAATACACATTTATATATGCATATATAAAATATATATGCATGTGTATATGTATATACACCTGCAACTTTTGTTACTTCATTTAAAACAAACTCTCTCTATATATATATATATGCCTAAATCACTAAGCGAGATTCTTTTATGAGAAGAGAGGACATTGTGATGACTATAAGGTCCTTATAATCTATTGATCTGCTTCCTGAGCTATGTTGGTAGTTTTGTGCTTTGCAGAATAAACAACATCTATTGTATTACAGCACAGGCTGTAGTCATGATTTTTTTGAGGTTCCTACTGACACTCTTGCAGGAGTCTGCTTCCCTTTTTTTGGGCTTTTTTTATGAGTAAGTCTTATTATTTGGAAAAAAAAAATGGGTATGTTATTCACAGTGGTTTGGCTCCTTGTTGAAAATCAAAGATGTAGGACATAATCATGAGTCTTTTCAAGTACTTGTATTGATTACTATTACTGTATTGTTTAGATCAGGATGCAGCAAGATGATGGTAAATTGCTAACTGTGTATCACTGTTTTGTAGTTCACTGTTGAAAGGAATTACTGAGAAGGGTTTTTCTCTGTTCCTGTGTGCTACCCTAGCACCTTTTTTTTTTTTTTTTTTTTTAATTTCTCTAGGTGTTTAGTGGTGTGTTTGCAATATGGTTCTTTTTCACAGCAAAAAAAGATCTTGTCAGCAGATTATGGCACATATAAATCAGTGACTGTCCTGGTTTTGACTGGGATAGAGTTAATTTTCTTCCTAGTAGTTGTAGTGCTGTGTTTTGGATTTAGGATGAGAATAACGTTGATAACACACTGATGTTTTAGGTGTTGCTAAGTAGTGCTTACACTAGGCAAGGACTTGTCAGCTTCCCCTGCTCTGCCAACTGCACAAGAAGCTGGGAGGGGGCACAGCCAGGACAGCTGTCCCAAACTGGCCAAAGGGCTATGCCATGCCATATGGCGTCATGGTCAGCATATGAACTGGGGGAGCTGGCCGGGGGGCAGCGATCGCTGCTCAGGGACTGGCTGGGCGTTGTTTGGCGGGTGGTGAGCGGTTGCATCACTTGTTTTGGTTGTTTTGTAGTTTCTCCTTGGGTTTTGTTCCTCTCTCCCCCCCTCCCTTCTTGTTATTTTCCTTTTCACTACAATTATTATTATTATTATTATTATTATTATTATTATTATTATTATTTCAATTATTAAACTGTTCTTATCTCAGCCCACGAGTTTTCTTACTTGTGCTCTTCAGATTCTCTCCCCCATCCCACTGGGGGTGGGGGTAGGAGGGTGGTAAGCGAGCGGCTGTGTGGTGCTTAGTTGCCAACTGAAGCTAAACTATGACGGTGACGTGAAGGGTTGTATCTGTCTATAGTTTCCCTTTCCCTGTCCAGTCAGACGTGTACTGAAAAACCTGAGTTTTGAGATTCAACATAATAACACTTAAGAACGCTACTTCCATGATTTCACTGTTTGTTTGGTTTTTGGGAGACAAGTTTGATAGTTGCAGTTGATCACAGCATTGCTCACACATGCAGGTTACATAGAACTGCCAGATGAAAAATCTACAGCCTGTATATAGTACAGCCAGGCAAAACATTCTGCTAGAGGACTGAAAAATTTAGACAGTGATTATTCTGGAAAACTTACTAGTAGTCAATTTAGAGGAGATTAACCCACTTGTCGGGGGGAAGATACGGTCAGAAACCTAGAGAAGCAGAGTTACACTAATTGAGAGTGGAAAATCATAATCCTCTTCTGTCACCTGACTTTTTTCATTTTGTCATTGTATGTTCCCCTGTCACCTTCCCCCAATGACTGCCAGCCCCTGTTTTCCCAAAGAGTCTGGAATTTGTTATGCTAATACACCATAACCCGTGAGCAAGTTGGTGGATCTGATCTTTCACTTTCTTAGCAGCAACACCTGAAAGGTCATCAGTCTCTAAGCAGGTTTCAAATATTCAAGTGCACTTTTCAGCTATGAACTTAGGTTTTGTGCGTATGTTAATAATTCAGCACTGATAACTAGGGGAGAAAAACAATCTGAAATTTGACATTTTGTATCATAGGTCATCCCTTAAATTGTATTAATTATATTAATTCCTTCAAATCCTTAAATGAATTGGTCAGATTGCTCAAGAGGACAACAATTTGCATTAAATAGTTCTACTAGTAGTTTTTAAATAATAAATGTGATAAAAGGATGTGAATGCAATCCAGAGGATATGCCCCCAACAACTGGATTAGAATATATAGTAGCGATGCACAGGGGATTTTTTTGCATACTGCATATTGACTAGGTGTGTTAATACAGTTTCTCATGAGATGGTAATTACACTTAAGGAAAACGTAAGGTAAATTTCATGAAGCCACATTCTCTGTGTTTCTTTCCTAAGACTCAGGTAATTGAAGAGCTCATGGTTTATGCAAAATAGTTACTTCATCCCTTTCTTCTGCATGGGGATTCTTTGTTTGCATCTTTAATATCCCTAAATGTGATCAACTCAGCTTGGAACTGATGCCTTAGTTTCAGTCCCAGAGTTATGTAGGTTGTTTAGGTCCACAAGCAACCTTGGAGGGCAGCTGAGGAAGGGATTGGGTAGACAGTTTCTTTTGTCTCTAAAAGTTTCCACTGCTTCTGTCTCGTGTTGCTGCCTTGTATAATGCATAAAAGAACACTTCAAAAAGTTGCATATTTATGGAATTGCTTTAAAAACTTAAAGTATATCGTTTTGGAAACTATTGTTCAATAGAAGAAAATAATGTAAATAGGAATGCAAATATTGAAGTCAGTATGTGGAGGGGTTATAAACCAGGATTTTGCCAGTCATGAAGAAAAAACAAAGCTGCTGTAATGGCTGGTGTGCAGTGAAAACACTAGATGGAAAGAATAAAGAATTACTGAAGTAATTCTGACTTCTCAATGGCAATCGATATTTACTCATTAGTGGTGTTGGGGTTCTTTTTTGGTTTTGTGGGTTTTTTTTTTCCAGCTACATCAAATAGACCATTTTATAATAATCTTCAGCTAACAGCACTTAGATTCTGCAGTAAAGCATTTGGGGTTTTTTTTCCCCCTCAAAGGTTTTTTTTTTGTTTTTTTTTTTTTTCTTTCATTTTTTCCCCTGTATGTAAGTCTTTGAGAAAATATCTTATTTCTGTTTGGTTCCTGGAAGTGTACTACTATTGGAGCAGGGCATCCACTTGCAAGAAATTTTGATGAGAATACTTCACAGCCAGCTACAAATATTTATAACCTTGAGGTTGTCTTTGATCCTAAATCAGCTTTCAATTACCATTTTAGTTACACTGGGAAAAAAATGACTTTATCATTTCCAGAATACAGCAAACTCAGGAGGATGCAGTTATTTTAAGGCTTCTATTACTAATTATAGCTAACTTATTACCATACATTGTTGCTGGCCTTCCAGAATACTTGTTTATATAGAATTCATCAGCTAGTGGATTAGTTTCCTAAAGTTTTACATGGACCATTGCACAAGTGTTGAGATAGTCACAGTATTATTTATGAGAAAACTTTGTATTACTTGGTAAATTCTATTCCTTTCTTATACAAGAGAGAGAGCAAAACACCATGAATCCTGAGCTATTTGTTTAATATTATAATGAATGTTAGATCAAATTTTGGATTTGTTCTTTGTCCTTCAGGATTGTCATATGCCTTGAAATTCTTAAACATGCTGGATGTGATTTTTAGCAGGAATGTTTGGAATATGTACAGTCAGTGTCATATTTTATGACCTCTGTAACCTCACTTGCACTGTGATGTTAAATACATCAAACAACTCTGGTTTAATTAGGCAGGAAAGTTATAAAAGGGTATCAGCGTGAAACTGTCATATAAAACACCTCCATCCAACTCACTTTCTAGTCACACATTTTGCTGTTGTAATCTTCAAGAAAATCTTTGATGCCTTAAATATACTGTGTATCTTTTATTTGACACAATTTTTTGTACGTCAGTATGCTTCAGTCTTTATCAAAATGTGCATATTTATTAAACAATTAAGAAATATAAATTGAAATTGAGGAATCAATGATCAGCACCATCTATTTCTTATGTATTTCTTTTTTTTAAATTTTTTTCCTTTTTTCTTTTTCTAGTTCTTTTGTCTCCCCCCCTCGCCCCCCCAGTGTCTTCTGTGCTTTGATTTTACGATATGTTTGGATGAACAGTTGAGATCAGGAGAAATTCAAATGCAATTGATCCCCAAGCTTCTCTTATTTACGTTTCTGGTAAAAAAAAAAATAAAAAAATAAAAAAAACACCACACACAAAAAAAGGGAAACTAGATAAATCTCTTTCCTTTATACAAACTTTTTGCCTCATTCCTAGGACTGTGATGTGAAAAACAGACAAGAAAGTTGGCATTGTGTACACACCTGTAAATTAATAGCAGGTTTCTCATCGCGGATAGAAAGGCATAGAAGATTGGTTTCTAGCATGGTGGGCAAGAGACCTTAAACGAGTATAAAACTCTACTGACTATGTTATTTGGCTACTGCTCACCAGAAGGAAACAAACTGTCTATGCAATAGTAACTTGCAGCCAGAATAGAATGTTCTCATTTTAGAGAAGCTTATCAATCATTTTTTAATCTCTGTTTTTTGATTAGACAGCTAGTGCTTTACTTGTTTTGCCATTTAGCATATTCTAGCATTGGTTCTTTCTTTAGTAATATATGACTTAATTATGTTTTTGTGTTGTGTTTTATAATAATTCCTGAAGTTTGGCTATTGAATACTGTCAGATTTTCCTTTTCGTAAATGTTAATTGAAGGGGGAGGGGGAGGAAGTTTTGTTTTTTTATTTAGCCACCTTATGTTCCCGTTGCTCTGTGAGTAAACAATAAAAAATCCAACTTGATATTTTAACTTCCCCACATGCTTAACTTTTTCATCAGATGAGTGTAGTGACAATGTAAATGAAATAGTTGTTCTTCTTTCCAGTATAGTGTCCTGTATTTAAAGCCAAATCCATCCCATTCCCTTTAACAAAATGGAAGGCGGGGCTGCCATTGTAGCTGCGTATTGAGTGCTGATAATAGTTTTTGCCATTTTGCCAATGGACTTCTTCAAAAAAGTTGTTGAGGAATAGAATCTCTCTGTGACTTCTGTACCAAAGTCTGCAATGATTATTATAACAAGTATTCCTTTAAAAGACAGTGCTATCACATTAATGTGGAGGCTCCAAACAGTTTACTTTTCTCCCTAAAATGTTTTCTGGTGCAATAGTGAGGTGTCTTGTCATGTCAATAGTACAGGAACTTTGTGGCTAGATCAAAGGTTGCATTCACTTAATACTAGTCTCTGTTTTAAGTATAAAGAGAAGAGGCCTGAAGTAGAATATGAAAGCAGTATGATGGTACTGTAGTCTCTCAAGGTGTTAATCGGAAAATGCCAGCAGAAATCTTGAAAGAGCAAAATGCAAATAAAGAAAATAGGGAGATAGAAAGTTGTGCAGAGGTGCCAGAGGATTGTGGGATATTTTATTTTTATATTTTAAGTCCAAGGTAAGTGCAGAGACTTGTTTTGGAAGATAACCTGCTAGTTTTTAATGAAATGCCAAGTTAGGAGAAAAGGTGGACAGGGAAGATTTGAGGAAAGGTCTCGGAGCAACATTGTTTTGCCTGTTATGTTTGATTAGCAGCAGTACAACATCTGCATTTTGACTGCAAATTACTGAAGGTACCCATTCTTCACCTAGCGTTTCAGCAAATATCTGTGATAGTGAGACTGAGTGCTAGGCAAAAACATGAATAAAAAGATGCTTAGTTGCACAGCAACTTCAGTTGTGAGCATTTTTGCATACAGTGTGCATGCGCATTCATGAACATACATGTGTACAGGAGGGCATGGACATATGCATTTCTAGATCCAGCCATCAGTTTTCTGGTACTAGGAAAGGACATGTGCGTTAAATAAGAAGGAAAAGCATTGTATTCTTATGTAATATTTAAGATTATTTGCATTTTAGTTCTTCCTTTTTACAAAGCTGCAAGTTTTCTCTAGTGACATTTCAGTATTTGGATATAATTCTCTTCATATGTAAAAACCTCATCACTTTCTACAAAGTGAAGAGTAAACTCTACATTGTAATTCTTTGCTTCAAAATCTCCTACGTATAGCTTAGCTGCAAGGTTGGTCATACCTTGTGTTCTTTGAGGATTGTTTATGCAAATAGTTTGCTCACTTATCTATTTATAAACATGATTTGTGCAAATGATGAAATAAATATTTGTTCCCTTTACAGTACTAGTATGTCTATTTGCATTAGTAAGAGAATAATTAATGTGTAAATATCCTTCAGATAATACAGAATAAACTTTATACCTGCAAAATTTCAGTTTCAGATTAATACCCTACAGTCAGTACAGAGTGATGTTTATTTTAGATGTCTAAAAACTACAGATTATTGCTGCTGGATAGTTACACCTTGGCCAAAAATGAATGAAAAAGTGACATATGACTGATGCTCCTGTGTGCAATTATCTTATCGCCAGTGAAAGAAACTATTAGAAACAAGGAAATACACCTCAGAGTTGTAGCAAAGTAATCATTTTTTTGGTGAGGATCTTGTGATTTATCCAAGAGACATTGTACTGCAGTGTACTGGGGCTTTGAGAGACAGATCATCATAATCTCTGGGGCCATGACCTAACAGATTAAATAGAACAATGAGTTTGTATTGTCAGAGCAATTCTGTCTAGAGGACAAAACATTTTATTTAGGGAGTAGATTGATGTAAAGCTTTGAATTGATTTACTTTACACACACAAATTTACTGTAAGTTGTTTTTTATTAAACCAGCCACTGGATTGTTAAAGCAATTATTTTAGGACAGTTGAGTTCATTTAAATGAAGAGTGAAGGACCAAAAACCTCAGAATTTATTAGTAAACTTAGTCCCTGCCATTCCTTTGCTCAAAAGCAACATAATCTTTTCTTATTTTATGTTTATTTTAATTTACAGATTATTTGGAAGAACTGGAGGCATATAATCCTGTCTCTTTATTCCTTTTCAGCACTAAATAAACTTGGAATGCCACAAGGTATCTGAATAATCAGAAATTCAAATAATTCTTAAGGTGGAGAGAGATGCTGTCTGTTTTCTTTAAACACTTTTGAAAAATGGCACAAAAAATAGTATCTATTATTTGTGATCCCTTGATTTGTTGTAGCTATACAACTCTTCAGAAAACCCAGAGAAATATGCTATGAAAGCATATATCCTTTTCACAAATGCAATTCTTCACTCTAAGAAAATTACCTAAATGTTTAAATAAACAGTTTACAGTGAGAGCCTTTCCATTGTCTTTCCCTTTCTGTGTAATGCTCAGCAGGTGTTTAAATGTTTTATTTTTTCACTTCAAGCTATCATTGTGAAGGAATACCAATAAATGTGGTAGTTTTAGATAATCCAAAATTCCCTTTGCTCAGTTTCTTAGTTTATAGTTATCTGTGTGAGTTAGAAATCTATTACCATGTGTTCATCTTCCACCCAAATCTATTCACCAAGCATCAAAACTCATCAGTGAGATGGAATAATGCCATTTAATTAGGCTTTGATATACAGTTAAATTAGGTCTTAATAAGGGGTAGTGCATCCTAAAATCAATTATCTCGCTCTTCTTAATAAGAGCAACTAATTAGTAGGTAAATCGCCACAGTTCCCCTTTTATCCTACAGTTTTTACAGTCTTGTGGAGATTAGGCTGAGGAAATTACTCCCCAATAGCTCAGAGAAATTTTAGGGCATACCTCAGAAAATGCTTTGCCAAGCAAACTATGGTACAGAAAAGAAACAAAAAGAAGGGGGTGGGGGGGAAGTCTCATCAAAAACGCTTAATTTCTTAATAATTTTGCCTGAATTCCTTGTGTCAGGTCACCTACCTGACAAAAGCAAACAGAAACTAGGTGTTGCCCTGCCTGCAGCAATCTGTCAATGTACAGTGAGTCTCTGTCCTGGAGTTCATTTCAATGCAGTCATCAGTTAACCAAAATATCTATTTTTCGTGGAAAATTGTGCAGCTGCAAACAAAGGATACCTTATGGGCTTTTAAGCACAGTCTTTACAGAATATGGCTTTATGTGGAGAACGGCTTTCTTTTAGGAGAATCAGAATCCCAAAGAGGAAAATAATTGCCATGGCATAAGAAGAGCACGGTGGTCATGGAAAAAGTCAGTATTTATCCATAGGTATCAAGATTGTTACATGTTTTAAGCACACAAGTGTTGCATTTGAGATCTCATTTTTTAGCAAAGGCTTCCAGCTTCTTCAAATGGCAATTTCTTCCATTTTTTAATCTATATTCCCAGTTACAACAAACTAAGTGCTGGCAGAAAATCATGGGTGCAAGGAGAGTATTGCAAAGAGTGCTCAGGATTTCTTCACAAGTTCCATGTGTCTCAAAATGCTACTAGACATCTACTGACTTTGCCAGACCCTAATTTCATCCAGTCGTGTAGGCTAGTATACAGTATATTGCCATAGATTTGTCAAATTTGATGGTGCCTTGTTGAGTTTTTGCTTTCAAAAGATGGTGTCATTCTCTTCCATTGGATAGTCATTTTTTTTATCATGGTCAAACGTTTCAAGGGAACTCAAGGACATGCTTGTGATTAATCAACAAACGGAGAGGCTTTTTTTTCCATTCTTTTTCTGCTGCTACTACATCCTGCATATTCTAGTCCCTTCACACTAAACTTCTTTGCCAAGCATGTCAGAGAGATTTTATAACTGTGAAAGTGTGATGTTATTGCTTCAGTTTCCCTTATGCTTATTGTTGCAGTTTTTCTAGACACTTTCTGGTGTTAGTCATTAATGACAACACAGTGCCTGCGTTTAGAGAATCTGAGGTTGCCGTCTGTTCTTTGTTTTTCCTCCCTGCTGCATTACTCATGCTTTTTGTGGAAGGAAACGTTCTGAAGGCAGCCATTCCTCTCTGTGAAACTTAATGAAATGATGTATTCTTTGATATCTGTTACTGATTTGAATGCTTATCCCAGTAATTCAGTTCATGATCTTAACAGTACCAGAAAGCTGTGAGAAGCAGTTCTCCTATTTGACTTTTAACTAGCCTGAGACAGGTGATTATAATAGTGAGTATCTGAATCTCCAGACAGCAACGTTTACATTAGCATCTCTGATATTATGTCAGTGGTGGTTTTGTTGGTGGTTGGATTAAGCAGCAGAGAAGAAAACCAAACGTGCCGTCCAATTTCCTTGCATGTTCTCTGTCTGTATATAACCAATACAGAATCTGTACACAAAATGTTAATATGCTCTAATATAGTGCATGTACCAATATCTGTGCTCTGTACACATGCTAATAAAATAAGTCACAAACTTGCTGAGCACTTACAGCAAATGCCTATGACAGGAGAGGTGGGGGAAAACCAACAAAAAAACTAATGAAGGCTGTATTTTGGGCTTACCTTTGGTGCCTCAGATGAATTCTCAAGCCTTTTTATCTTTTCTGACCCTCTCCTCAACAGTGGAAAGTTAAGATGGGGTGGAGATTTTAGTAGCCCATAGTCCAACCTAGCTGCAGTTTAAGGATCTATGTTAAGCCTGCTTCTGCTGATAGCCTCACACTTGACAGGACTGAAGAAAATAAAATGAACTAATAGTACGGCTTCATGACCGTGTTTTCTATAGATGTAGGTATCAAGTTTCTGGATGGACACTAGTTGCAAGTTTCAAGCTATTTTTAAAGCCTATACTTCAATATTTTTTTTAATCCAATTTGGAATGGTGAATTAGACTAGCTTGTAATTAGTAACGAAACACTGTGGGCAGTTGGGAAAAAACCATTAAGTGTGTTCCTAGCATTCTTGTTTGGATGTTCAATTTCACATGTATGCAATTGCTTTGAAAAAACTAGAAAAAGTCAACAAGCTTAGAAACACAGCTGGAGAATGTAAAATATCAGGAATCCTTCCACTGACCTCTTCAGATTTTAGATCTGGTTCATAATGGAGACTAAAAGGTCATCATCTCCCACTCTCCCTTTTCCCCAGCTGTACATCTTACATGAAGGCCAAGTTGGAACCCACAGGGGTCACAACAGCTTAACTGGGTTTCAGACACAGCTGTGCCCCCATGCCCCCAAAGCAACTTTTTATTATAATACTTTTTGACTTGCAACAATAGGTTTGGATCAAACTGTTGATGTAATAAGTACTAACAAACTGTTTAAGGGGTAACAGAAGGTCATTTTACTGAGTGAAGATGAATGTTCATTGCTATTTTTTCCAATTTATTATGTAATACTGACAAAATTATCATGCCAGTTTTACGTTCTCTTCTGCGTATCTCTCTAGTTTTACCATTTTGCAATGGACCTGGTTCAGGAGGAGTCCTTGTTCTTGCAAAATATTGAATGGTTCATGGCATGCGAGTTTAAGAAAATATCTAAGTCGATATGTTTGCAGTTAAATGAAGTTCCTTTTTCCTTCATGAACAGACGAAGAGAAATAAAAGATATCTTTGTCTTCTTGTCTACCCCTATTGCAATAGTAATGCCTCTTATCCCTACCAAAGGGCACGGTGGACTCAGATGAAATCACCAGAGAGGACAAAATTTCATCTCCAAATGCCCTCTTGCGTTATCTCTCCTTTGACAGCTTTTTATTGTGTGAGCCACAACTTTGTGAAGTGAGGTGGGTTCCCCTCAGCAATATCCATTGATGATATTTATAGATCAATGATGCATATTTTATTTAAAACTGACAAAATATTGGCTAAAATTGGCAACCTATGTTTGGTGTCAGGGAATTAACAACTGAGCAGATCTGTTCTACTCCCTGTCATCTTGTCTTCTCAAAGGAGTGTGGACATTTTGTTGCTGTCACCTTGCTATGGTTATATCATGATTTACATCTGCAGCTTGTAAACAACAGTACTGCGAGAAGTTTGACAAGTGGCAGTTTCACTAGTAAACAAATCAGTGATGCACTTAGAGTGATTAACAGGGATTGCCAGCGTTTGAGATGGGGTTGGTGCCTGAAACGGAGTTTGCCCTAGGCAGACCTTCCTGTTTAGGATGCCCCCATTGGAGGGGGCGTCGGGGGGGGGGAAGATAAAATTACCTTCTGGCTTCAGGTGTAGTACCTGTGTAAGATTCATGCTTTAATCAGTAGTTTGTATGAAACTTTTGGTGTTGTCTGACCCACTTGTATTCTGTGGATATTATTCCAAAGAATGATTCCAAAATTGAAGACGAGGGATCTCTATCAAACAAGATCTTGGTGAGGCAGTTAGTTGTTCATTTTGGTAAGTAAAGAAAGGAAATGTCGGCACAGGAATAAAGCCTTGACTGCAGTTCCAGCTATGACTTGGTGCAGAAGATAGAAAACCAGGCAACTTCCAAATCCTGTGACAAACTTGCCCACATGTACCTATTTTCATTCTGTCTTTGATTATTTATCAAATGGGTTTTTTCATACATTCCAAAGGTAACACTTCAGGCTTGTGTATGTGTTGTCTGCTGTTATCCTGAGGTAACCTTTCAGAGCCTCACCCCAGGTATCAGAGGCATGTTTAAAAGCAATGCTTTGACTTAAAGGAACACACAGACGCTAAAGCAAAATTAAATTTGAATCATTAGAACAAAATCTCCCTGACCTTAAGTTCAAATGGTCACAGGCATAATGGCCTATGGAGTTGCTTATCATGAACTTTTCAGAATCCCACTCTTAACCTTGTTACAGTTCAAATTAAAATGTTATTTAAAAACACCAGACCTCTTTGCAGGCACGCACCAATGACTTTACTGTCCTTTTCCCTATATGACTGTTGAATCATGCATCAGTGCAAAGTGAGTATAAAACACCACCAAAGAAGAAAGACTGTTCAAATATTTAAAATTAATTTTGTATTGATATAAAGGACTACACAGAGTAACTGGTGGTAGAAATCAACTGTAGGGTGGCTGTGTCCTGGTCTTTAATGTTAACAAAGGGTTGTTAGTTCATCTAGAAGTCTACTTTGCTAGATTTGCTACTTCCCCATACATACCTGTGTGTTTTGTCTCTCCATTCCATATCTTCTCCTCATTGACAATGAGCTGTGCTGATTTAAAGGCTAAGATTGCAATCAGAACCATGAGATACCGCAGGTTGAATGTTTTTTTACATATATATCTTTTCAGCAGGAATTTGATTCCTGTCCTCCCTCTCTTCTTTGAGATAAAGCCTTCTATAGCCTCTCCAGGAGTCTGGGGAAAAACAAAAATGTCAGCAGCTGTACAACAAATTATAAATTTCACCTGCATTTAAAATTTAATTTAAAGTAATCTAACCTTCTCTTATTTTAAATGCCAACAAGTTTGATATTTCTTTTTACATGAACTTGAATTTACTTCCTACAATGATAGATGGTTGTAAATATTCCTTAGTCCATCAGCTCTTAATCATTTTATGTTTCATCTCTGCGCTTTGGGTAAACAGAATCCTATAAAACAGTAACTGAAGACTAACTTTCTTATCCTGTTGCTTCCTTGCTACTGCAAGTATTTCATTCCCTGGGGTATTTTTCCTATCACTTCCCACTTATCTCTGCATTTTGTCTTTTCCTTTGCCCCTTCTCTTCATTTTCTGCTTTTACTTCTCAATTTCTCTTCAATTTTACAGCCCGATCTTCAAAGCATACACCAATACTAGGAGCAAAATGAAGCAACATCCTTCCTTCTTCCCTTCCCCCTTTCCTGCCCCAAGCATGGGGATTTGCCCTTCTCCAGAGGCCAATCTCGTTACAGCCCCAGTCGAGGGCAACGTGTAGCAGTTACAGTAAATTCAATATTCTTCTCAGCCTTTGTGGCTCTAGGTCTGGGGAGAGTAAGCTCAGCTTTGTTTTATACATTGTTTTATTCAGTGCAATTATAACAGTCTGCCACACTTGGTACAACTCCTTTGCACTGGGTAGGAGGCTGGGGGACCAGGATGGAAGATGGCATAGAGCAAAGCTGGGAATGGAGATGGCCACGGCAAATTAGCGGGTTAGTTTTCCACTCTCAACAGCCTTCTTCCTTTATGCAAGTGTGTGTTTTACCTATGACTACCACTGTCATACAGCTGGATAAATGTGTAAATAGTAATTGACTTATCTTGACCCATTGTTCCATTTCAGAAGCAGGTTATTTAACAAATGAATGTCAAATGCTTTCCCCTAATTTATGAATTACACTGCTACTGCATGGGAAGTGTTATGACTTTGAAGTTAGTTTAATAACAAAGGCATTGTGTTTTTGTTACCATCCATTATGGCCGTGATTAATCCTGGCTGAATACTACACTGCCACATGGGAATCTTAGATTATGCAACTGGATTTTTTTTCTTTTGGAAATAATATCAACAGTGTGTTGTACATTGTCCAGTCCTGCTGGATGTCATGAGGACAGTGAGAATACTGTGTACAATTGCCATTCCTACTTTAGCTTGAATGTTTCCCCTAGTATTGTGGTGCCTTTAGACTTTCATTTGCACAGAAATACTTATCAGTATAAGTGATTTATTCAGCATTTATAACTTCACATTACAATTATGTTATCTGAAGACAGGATTTTACATAAAGCACTATCAGATATGAATATGGATTGTTTTGTTGCAAAGTGGCGGATTGCATGTGTTGTGTATGCTTTCTGCCATCAGCTATGGGAAATGCAAAAACAAATGTAGGAGGGCAAAAGTATCAGATGTATAGCTTGTATCTTGCTAAGGAGTTCAGAAAAAAATATTTTTATTACTGTGATTGGTGTCCTTAGTTTGATATATTTCCATTTCAGCCAGTAGCCAATTTTATCATCCGAGTGCTGAGACCAGTATGTGTATACTTTTCTAAATAGCATCTTTTTAAAGCTTGATACTAATCTTTCCTTTCTTGAAGACCCCAACAATGTTCCAAAGGAACAAGGGGTTCAGGTCTGTTTTCATAGGATGAAGTCTCACAGCAAAAGGTGCTTCTTTTTCTCCAGCCTGTGGTGGCCTCTTACTCAGCTGGGCTCATGCATCACTGGAAGCTCTAATAAATATTTTGCTGCCATTGATTTCATACTAACTGCACAACAGTACTGCTTTAAGCTTTCTAGGCTTCTACATTTTTATCTTTTGAGTACAGATGCAGGTTACACATCTTTCCCTTCTCTGTGCAAGCCACCATTTGTGCTGGACAGCATGCCGCAGAGAAGGGGGATACACACGTCAACTAGTCATGGGCTAAAAGCTTCTGTCACAGCAAAGAACTTTTTAACCTGTCTGTATATATCCAAACTCAGAAAGGAATTCCTTTAGCCTTCCAATTCTGATGACTTTGAATCCTTTTTTACTGAAGCTCTTTCCTTCTGTCTTGTGCTGCCGATGTCACTTTGTGGGTATTTTGGTAATGAGGAATCTTTCATAACTGTGAGTTGTCTGTGGTGCAGTTCCTCTGGGTGACCAAGCGATGATGTTTATTCCTGTTCCAGTAATCTTTAGGCTATCGTTGTGTTTACAGGAGGTTTTTACCCAAAGGGGAATTACAGTCTCATATTATAAGGCTCATTTGGGTCCTGATCCAAGGGAAATTATTATTCAGAGGCTTTAAAGAAATGACAGATGTGACAGTATTGCTGTCCTTACTTGTACAAAGTAATTTCACATATTTGCCCCCTGACCTTTGTCTTTATCATTGATGTTGGATTTGTCCTTGCCAGCTGCCCTGTCTGGAGTTCTCAGCTTCCTTTAAATTTTGCTAGACACTTTGTCCATTCCTTAACCAAGTCTGAAAGATCAGGGACTGCTAACACATTTAAGATAATATTCTCTGGATATTTTAGGTCAGAATCTTTCCTTCTTTCCTCTGTTGTTAGTACAGGGTTTAGTGAGAAAAAACGAGATACTGTCTTAGCACAGATAATCCTACTTAGTCAAATGGGAAACAAACTTGTATGAATTATAACAGGCTTGAAATTAAGATTCAAATATTATGGTTTTGTTTTCTTTTTGTTGTTTGAGACTTAGGTGTTTGCAGTTCCCATTTTGTTTTCACAACCATGAAAACAAAAAAACTCGAGACGTTCTCATTTACACAGCTGATGTGTAGAAATAAGACTCTAAGAAATAAACACATCTACTTGGTGAACTGGCAATATTGTTACATGTGATATGAAGCAGATTCTGTCCTGCTTTTTGTGTTGCGGTTTTTGTTTGTTTGTTTTACAAAATTAACAACATAAAAAGGCAGGTCTGTTTCTTTCTTGAGTAAATTTTTACATCCTTTCTATACTTACCTCTCCTTTAGGTCAATGCCTCATGACAGTTTTCTGATTTTTCTTTTTCTTCTTTTTTTTTTTTTTTTACTCACAAATTAAGCACAGGAATACATCTTTTATTATCTATGTTTTTTATATTCAGTTCAGAAACACAAATATAATTATGAATGAAATGAAATTATGTTTACAATAAAGTCTCAAAACACAGCACTATTCTTATGATTTATGAAACACATTTATGCAAAACCTAAATTTTTAACATAATTTAGACATATTTCTTCTGTTTATTGGTCTAGAAGGAAATAATCCTTAACTAAGTGGGATACTTAACTTAAATATCTCACCTTCAGAAATCAATTTAAATTCAGTTACTACTGTTTGGTTTTGGGTTTGTTTTTTTTTTTTTGATTGATTGGTTGGGTTTTAGCACTCTTGATAACTATTCAAAATAACCACACAAGAAGTCTGCCCATTTTAGGCTGCTCAATTTTATGCACAGGACTATATATGATACTGTTTTCTGTGTATTTCTTTGTGGAATATAGCAACAAGCCACTGAAAGAGAAGCTGCTTTTGTCCAATAATTTTAACTACATGGTAGGTTTCTTCCACAGTTTTCCTGTAAATGGTCATAATAATTAACATCTGCAAATGGTACTTCAGGAGATGGTGCCATCTTTGAAGAACTCTATTGTCATAAAATGGTCCCTTCGTATGCAAGCATTGCTGTTTCAGATTATAGACAATCAAATCAAGGATATGAGGGTCTACATATTCTCAGTGTGATCGTTGGCCATGGGGTGGAGGAAGATTTCTGCATTCATTAGTCAGTAGACAATTTGTAGGAAATAGGTGAATTAATGTTCATTAGCAAGTAACTTATTAAAAATAAATATCATATTTATATGATACTTGCTGAAGAGATTGAGCATACATATAGTTATCTGTGTCTCAATTTACAAGCTTTGTGTGTGTATATATACACATATAAAATAATACATTAATTATGATTGAAAACAAGATACTGTTTATCTGAACCAAGGAACCACCCCAAAAAATATCATGATTACCTATATTTTCCAAAATAACTATATTTGAGTAACTTTGCTGTAGTGAGATGTAATTAACTTCATTTCTCTGGTGATTTTGAATCTTTGGATATATTCATCAGATATATCTAGCCTCTTCATCGGTGTTACAAAGAACTAGGTATACGGTATCATAAATCCAATAGTAACAATATTGACAATTAGTTTAATTGATTTTTTTAAATTATTTTTTCCATAGATTAATTTGGCTTAAGGTTTTCTTATAAGGTAGGAAGATTCTACAGTGTAAAATGAAATATGGAGACAGAATTATGTTGACCAATGAAGGAACAGTATCTCTCATGTCACTGTAATGAAAAAAAAAAATCTACTTGTACCTCCCAACTGGCTGTAATTACAGCATTGGTTGCAATTTGTTTGAAGAAATTTGTTTTTCAAGTGATTTACCAATATAAATTATGACAAAAATATTTATGAAACTACTTAAGCAGCTTGGCAAAAACGTGCCTCCTCTGACAAAGAGAAAGAAACATTACAGAGAAGTTCATGTGATGATTTTTAGAGTCTTCCTTTTCAGCATTGTTGTTCAGCAATTTAAAAAAAAAAAAAAAAGACTATTTGTTGCCTTGTAAATCTCGTTGATAGATTATCATAGTAAAATTTCATAATGAATATAGGAAAGTTCATCAGGGGAAAATGAAAACTCATACAACTGAGAGGAAATGACTGTGAAGAAATAGCACTGAGAGACCTTGAGGTGATAGTGGGAAAATAAATTATATGTTAATCTGCACAGTGATATAGCTGCACAAGTGGACAGTGCTACCATAAGCAGCATATACAAAGTCATTTCTGTTTTGGACAGGGGAAGAAGAGGCCCTTTCAGTAAAGCTTATGAAATAATAAACTCGAGATACCACATTACCGATAAGTCTGATCAATTATAATCTGCTTAGAGAAAAGCAAGATAGATAAGGCAGCTAGAGTCAAATTTAAAGAACAGTAATGCTTGAGAAATGCCTGGGAAATAGCAGTTTCATTTGACATTTTAAGGGATATATTGTTCACCTACTCAACTATATTGCAACAAAACTGCAAGCTTTGTTATTACAGGATGAAGATGCTGAAGGCCACATTTTTAAAGCTTTACAGTGCTTAAATACTTTAGGCGGACAAAGAGTTTCTTAGACATGTATAAGATGAAGTGCGTAATATATACTGTTTTCATACAGTGCCCTCAGAGTGCAGTTAACATGCACAAGTACCTTCACAGTTTTCCTTTCATGTTTTAAAAGGGACAAAACATACATTTAATGTTGACTATCTGGACCAGTGAATTTCTTCTGAACAAAACTAGGTAAGTAAAAACCACAATGAAGGCAACTTAGATTATACACACACACACACATATATATATCATACCTATGTACAAATTAAACTAGTGATCACTCTTCCTATATGCAATATGTATCTTGTGCCCTTGTTGGAAATCAAATTGTTTGGAGCACCAGGGAGAAATATTCTCCAAGGGAATGGAAACAAACAAGGTCTTAAACTTGAATCCATAAAAATCCAAAAATTTACAATAAGTATGTCACCAGGAGTATTTTGAATCTCCTAATAAAGAACTTAAAAGAGACGGGCAACAGGGGTAGTTGTTACCTGGAGGAGACAAAATATTTCTATAATCTTTTATCAGCAATCTCTTGAAAGTAGCATTGATTTTTCCATGCTATTAACAAGAAGATTTAATCTCTTAGCATAATCTCTGGTAACTTGCTAGGCATTTCATCATGTCTTCAATAGAAATAAAACTGGATCTATTTGACTCTCAATTTGTCATATCGCATGTTTGAGACACAGTGTTTGAGTTGCCTAGTGTTGTGTTATTAATTATGTTCATTGTAATCTAGCAATAGTCAACAGAAAGCATATTCACAAGGGATCAGTTTCAGTTGGAGTACCATAAGCTGTTAGGTAAATGAAAACAACAGAGAAGTTCTGGAAACGTTAGAAATATAGCCATCAGTTCAAGTTCTGTTCATCACAGAAAAATGCAGACGAATAAACCAGAGAGAAATTATGACAAATATGGCCATGTCCTTTTGAGCAGCCATCCAAAAAACTCCTACTCAGTAATTTCAGGACTGACTGAAAAAAGTATATATACTTCAGCAGAAATGAAGGTAGTGTTAGCATTGTTTGGATAATTGGTTATGTCAGATATGAGGGGACCATATATAAGATGTTGTAAACATGAACTAGACCTTAACATTTGAAAGAGCATTAATATGAACAGGAGGTATTTCTCGCATTGTATTTGGCTGTAGCAAGAGAAAAAAAAAATCTATATAAACTTAAAAAATACCTACAGAAGCAAACGGCTTGCTGTGTTTTTCTATTTGAAAATTGAAGAGATCGCAGCATTTTCTCAATCAATGCTTCTGAAAGTAAAAAGGAACAAAAATCTTAAGAAAAAGAAAGTATGAAAAGCCCCATTGTACTATGTGAAAATATATTGTTGTATAAAAACTTGTCATACAAGAAGCAAACAGGCACAGGTTTCCCTTCTCTGTTTGCTGAAGTGATGTGTAAAGCTGTTAGATTAAACAGTAAGTAGACTATTTTATAGAAATAATTTCAGACATAGCTGTTGCTTACTAAAATACTTGTTCAAAACAAGCTTATGTTATATAAAACAGGCATTGTTCGTCAGGCTTTATCAGAAAGGGACCAAGATAGAACATAAGCTTTGTGTTCATAGTGTTCTTATATGAACATGCTTTGTCTAGACTTTGAATTTACATTGTTTTAAAAAGCGGATTTTGACAGCATAGAAGAAAATGTGGTAGCAAACACTGGAAATAAAGGTCCAAATAGTATATTACAGATTTATATTGTATCTTTCAAATTTAAATGTGTTGAATAGGTTGCAAAATTAACACTCCCATTCTGACCTTTCTTCTTTCACCTAGTATTTTTCTCTCTGGCATGTTCCATTGACATTTTTTTGCAATATTAATCTTAGCCAAAATGAATGAGGCATTTAATCTCTCAGCACTCCTCCCCCTTCTTCTTCACCACTTTCAAAAAGACAATTCTTGTCCAGATCTGTGAGCTAGCAGCTATTTTGGACTTTTCCTTTCTGCCCTTATGTCAAAACCTCACAGTATCTCCCTCAACAAAATGTCTGATATCAGACTTACTTGCTTCATCCTCATTGTCAGCTTCTTTACTGATACAGCATTCTTTGCTCTGGCTTCTCTTCAGTCCCTAATAAATACAACAAATTATTTGTCTGACCTGGCAATTTGTTAATGTTAACTCAATTCTGCAGATCTTAAGCTGTATGATAGCAAACTCAACTTTCTCAACTCTATGTTGCTATTCAGCTCATTTATTTTTCTTTGAACCTGCCCCATCCTTCCTTGTGGCACTTTCTTTTTGTTAGTTCTTTTTTGTTCCTGAAACTTTGTCTATTATCTTTGGAGCCCTTCAGGATGAAGAACCACTTCTTTTTCAATCTTTGGAAAATGTTGGTCATACCACACAGATTTAACGTCAACAAACAGCCTAGCATTAACAGCTCTTTCTGGTGCCTTTCCCAGTTTAAGATAGAAAAGCGGAGAAGGATGTTGTCTGCTTATAGAAAGGTACTATATTCTGTAACTGGAAGTGTTCCAGGATAGCAAATCATGTCCTGAGCATGAACTTCTCATATCTCGTTTCTCTGTCAATGCAGTTGACTTATAATTTTTTCAGTATACCATTAAGCCCCTAAAAAAAGAAAATAGATCAACCCCAAATTGATTATTTGCACATTTATTAAAATGAAAGACTTAAAATTGCTGCAGATTGAAATTAGATAAATCAATTTCAGATTTTTTCAATGAAAGCAAAGTAATGGAAACAGACTACATTTAAGTATCATTCAGAAAAGCTGTTTTTACCTAACAGTTTGAGGGATCACAAAAGAAAAAGCCTCAAAAACACCACCCTTCTATCCCATTCCATTGATCCGGAGTTGCTCTAATAGTAATTTTTTTAAAAAAACAAACCCATGTTTCAGTGACTGAGTTAGTTTTAAACACCCTTTAATTTCTTCTGATTTTCAAATACTATATCTATTTTGATTACTTTTTGAGAGAGATGAGGATAAGATGGGTTGGGCTGAAACAGGTAAGGTTTTGGTAATAACTGTGAAGGAAGCAGAGCCAATTTGAATGTGTGATCAACAATCCTATTTCACTCTAGTTTCTTTGAGTTTTTGGATCACATGTATATATACTCCCTGTCATCTTCCACATCAAGCCCAAGGGGTCTTAAACAATATTTTAGGTAATGTACTAGGCATTTCATTTTCTTTAGAAGAACCCAATTATACTAGAAATTAATAATTAAAAATTATAAATAGACTAAAGAAGAAAACATGAATTTTATATCCTACGGCTACATTTTTCAGCATGGTGTGCAGGGAATTAGGTGCAAAAATCCCATTTATGTTAATGGATCTTGCGTGTCTAATTCCTCATACACTACAGTGCAAATTTACCCCCTGGTGTCTTTGATGGTACAGAGGGGGAGAAGAGTGAGTGATTTATTTGATGACCTGTCAATCATAATGGCAACCAGAGAAAATTGAAAAGCTGATTTTAACCTCTGTAGAAACAGCTAGTTAGACCATATGCTTTTTTTCTCTTGCCAGATGTCATCATTCATCAATTTCTCGTTAAGAAAATGGCACTCAGAAAAAAAAAAAGGCTTGTTTTTGTTATTGTATTTTTAAGAGTCCAGAAAATCAAACTGTAAAACCCAGGATGAGGTAGCCCTTTTCATGAAGGCAACTACTCTATGCTCTTTAAGTTTTGCAGCTTCAGGTTCAGACTGGAGTGCTTAAACCTGTCACTATCTAGTTTTTTAAAAGGATTTTACATATTTAAAATATTTTCAAATTTGGAGACCATAAAAAAAAATTTCCATTTATTCTGATGATCCGTAATCCTGCAGAGTGATCTAGATATTCAGTGTACCATCTGAAGTTTGGGTTTTTTTCCCCTCTCTTAGAGCTGGAGGTCACATATATCTACTTAAGCTCATTCAACCTATACGGATAATAGGGGTCTTCCAGCTGCTGTTGTGTGTTTGGTATTTAAAGACAAACCAACCAACAAACAAAAATCACTGACAGGTAACAAAAATGTTAATGTCAGAATGAGGCATTATTTGTTCTTATTTTCTTGAACGCTGTCAAGAGTCAGTGTACAAAGAAAGCTTTTTACCTAAGTTGTCATTTTTGTTACTACACTGGTTAAATTTAAATATAGTTAAATAGCTCCTTCTTTTTTTTTTCTTTTTTTTTCCTAATGTGTGCTTAAAGCATCCTAGAGAACCATAGGACATCATTTTCCAAATGTGACATACCCTCTCTTCTTGTATAAATAACATGAACATGTTGTAAGTGTTTGGTAGGCTGCCGTTAAACAGCTGTTTTGTTATTAATATTTTATTGCCCTACGTTTTCCAAGATATTTTGACACTTGCTATTATTTCAAATGCAGCTTTTCTTGGAGTTTTTAATGGTTTGTGTATACCTCTAGACAGTTTCAAGATCTTGAAGCTGTCACAACATGTTAAGTAGGCAAATCAGCTAACACAGTAGTTTCAAGAAAGATAATTTTCTTTGCATAACTGCATCATTTTGCATGACTTATTAACAGGAACTGACTCATTGACAAACAAGGCATATAGCTTATAGAATAGAGAATGTTTCAGAGTAAGTGTCTTCAAAAAGCTAAGCACTGATCAAAATTCTGAATTTCCTGTTGCTGACAGACAGTTCAAAATTTGCAGAGGCTGCTTATGGTTAAGATTTCGTTGGAAAGCTTTCCACAGGTATGTTACAGTTTTGATATATGTAAAATGTTTACCTTTACAGCTGTCAGACCTTTATGCATTCAACCTCACTCAGTAGTTCAAATCTAAATTTCTAAAGGTCCTATATGGGACTGTAATTGTTTTAACATTTTAATTTTCTTTTTTCATTTACTCCTTCCAATCCTGGAGTGAATGTGACAGTGAAGGTCAGAGTCATGGTGAAAACTGAGAGTTCTGACTTTTTATTCATATAGCCAGATACTGTGCATCTGGTAAAAAATGTACGCTGTCATTACACTGCATTGCTATTGACCTCCGCCCTTTTCTCCCGATTACACCCTTCCTAGGATAAGAGATGATTCACAGCCCGTGATAGCTTAACGCTGAGTTTCTCTGCCAAAGACTGCTGATTGTTCTGAATCATGTGTGGTGATCAGTTTTCTGATATGAACTACTATCACAAAGCAGAACATCAAATTCTGTTTGCTTAGGAACTTGTGTTAGACAAAACAGCTGTCCTAGAGGTGAAAGGATTAGTGTTTTATCTACTAAAGCAGGCCTCAGTTCTACCTTTTTCTAAAATGAATTATAAAGCTAGTAAAGATTGAATAGTGTTTTCACTTCTTGTGTTTCATACCAAAACAAAAGTTTGAAAGAACTATTGCTGTTCTTTTCTTCTGGGTTGTTTGTCATGTGCTGTGATAGCAACTTCAGAAGAGAAACTGGCTCTTCTCCCCACTTCTTAGCAGATGGTGGCTGTTTTGAACACTCATACGAAGCTTTAGTAGCGACTATCCTAAGTCTGTGTTTGAGTTTTCATGAAAAGCAAAGAAAAAGCTGCCTGCATGCTTTAAAAGCAATTGAGAAGCTAGAAGTCAGTGCTAAATCTTTGTCCTTTTCAGGTAAAACTCTGTATTAACTACAAAGACAGTGTGCCAGAGTAAAGTCTTTAGGATTGAACTTTTAGCAAATAAAGATTTTGATATATAAATCTCTTTCTGTAACCGTTATTTTGCTTAGTAGGAAGGAGGCAGCTCTTCTCACAAAATAAGATTTATCAGAAGGACTTTGAAGTTTAAAAAATATTAATTAATACATTAAACTTTTAAAATATTTGAAAAGTTAACATGACTTACACTGCCTACGTGATGACACTTTGACTAAAGAGATGTTATCTTTTTCATATGTATGCATTATAAGAATACACATAAAGTCCAATTTTTCATTGCTGTCTGGGTACAGTGTGCTGCCTCACTGACACAAAAAAAGGTCCTTTGGATGTTGAGCAATTGAAGGTTTTTTTGCTTTATGAAACTTCTCCACAAGCCCCAGAGCAGAAAACATTCTTCAAATAGAAGAAGAGTGATTAAGGTACTATGCCATTTAATAATCCCCGATGCCAGAATGGTCCCTTGCAGCTGTCAGGAGTTGCATACCAGATGTAGAAGTGTGAGCTGGACTAGTTTTCGGTCCTCCTCGGGATTGTGCACAGCGCACAGTCCAGAGTTTCCTTGTCATCCCTGATTTCTGACCTGGAGCCCAGCAAAGCTGAGGACTCGGCTGTGTGCTCATGAAGATGTGTGGAACAGAAGAGCACTAAGGGAGTTGTTTGCAAATGACTTACTGGGTTTCATCAACTGAAAAGTATTTAATCTCTCGTAGTTACTGGAAATGGGAATTATAAAACTCAGAAAGTTGTGTTGTGGAAGAGTAGTTGTGTTGTGGAAGAGTTCCTGAGCATGAACTTCTCATATCTCGTTTCTCTGTCAATGCAGTTGACTTATAATTTTTTCAGTATACCATTAAGCCCCTAAAAAAAGAAAATAGATCAACCCCAAATTGATTATTTGCACATTTATCAAAATGAAAGACTTAAAATTGCTGCAGATTGAAATTGGATAAATCAATTTCAGATTTGTGTTGTGGAACAACACAAATTGTTCCACAAGAAAGTTGTGTTGTGGAAGAGTAGCTCACGAAAGTTTGTGGGACATTTCCTTCCATCAAGTACTTGCTTAGAGTTCATAGTGTATCTGAATATACAGTAGTATAGACAGGCTTAGCAATCTACTTTGTGGGAAGATTTTTAAAAGCATTAAGTACTGCTGGGCACCCAAATTCATGTTAATTTAGGAGCAGAGCCCTGCATTACCATATTTTATGCCCAGGAATGTGGCCTCTTGGGAGTAACACTGTTATTCGGTAATATTTGTGCTTATTCATTAACGAGTTTTTCATGCTTTCTTTTACGTTTATGTGATCAACAAGTAATTCAGCATATTATCATGTGTAATAGTATTACTTTTCCTGCCTGATTTAAAAGGACTACTCAAGTACAGCATCCTATGTCTGTCATCATCCCTATTACATATGCTTGATATCTCTCATCAAATGGGAACATTCCTGAAAAGGCTACTGTCTGATCCAGCCCAGGTAGCTGAATTCTAGGCCAGGTCCCTGTTTATAGTGCAGGTCGGAATAGGCAGAAATTGTCATCCTTAAAAATGCATGTTTAGCACTGGATTTCACAGGTGAACAGATTAACTGGCACAAAAACTAAAAAGTTTTTCTATCACTGAAAATGCACACCAACTAAGCACTCTTTGCTAGTCTTGTCTCTAGATGCACCATTACAAGGAAACGCCGTTTCAAATAAGCCAAGTAAATACTTAGCTGTATTCTACTCCCTGGAGAGTAGAGAGCAGTGGTAGTTACTGCTAGAAGCGTTGCAGGAATTTTGTTCCTCCTTGGCTTACTCAACTCTTCATCTTCCTCCAGCTTCTGTTTCTGCAGAGGCCTATCGGTATCCCAAATGGCTGCAGCAAAAAATGCCAGTCAGCTGCTTTCAAAACACATTATGAAGGAGGAATTACTCAAACTTTCTTTGTGCATAGCTAGACAGAGTGCTTCATCTAGCCAAGAGAGCGTGCTTTGAGTTGGATGATGGAAGTAAAATAAATCACAAAGTCCTGTGACTTCCAATGAGCACCTGCCTCCTCTTACCAGGGTGCATAGTGTCAGGGCTTTGTAGCCCAATAGGGCTTGCTCTTCTCTTCCCCAGCAGCAGGGGGTGTTCCCTCCTGCATGGCCTGGGTTGAAGGCCATGCAGTGCTTACTCAGTGCTTACTCCAGCACTGAGTAAGACAAAAAACCCAACAATGCTGGATAGCCCAAGTGAGAAGTAAGTGAACAGTTTCTGTCTGTGCTTCTTATCTATGTAATTCTAGAGGGATGTAGGAAGAAAGGCTTTCTGTAGCATGATGAAGAACAGAATGGGGCGTGTAGAAGAGTTTGTACGTACTGCAGAATAGCTAGGGCTGGACACGGGTCCTGTTGGTTTCAATAAACTGAATCATAGCAGTCAGCACCTATCCATGATCAAGCCCACAGTTCTTCTAGTCCAAATCCAGCAAGTTATGCTATATGTTGATTCCTTACATTAAATGATGTTATGGGGTCTATTTGTAGAACATATTTCTGTTCATTATGAGTAAAGATCTTTCATCTTTTCTCAAAAGCACTATTTGTGGTGAAAATGTTGCTACAAGTAGCATAAGCTTTTTTTGACGTTTCTCTTACATTTTAGTAGAATTCTGTCAGTCATGTCTTGAATCTATTCTGTAAAATATTTACCGAGAAATCCATTTTGTTACCATAAAATCATGTCTGTTACTTTTAAACAATTTTGATAGTGGTTTAAACAGCAATAAAAGGTATTGTGAAAATCTTTTTCAGAACTAGAAATTGGTCCAGATAAATCCTACGAACGGGAAGAAAATATTAATATATTTTACAGAACTATTTTTCTGCTTTTTAACTAGTTACAATAATTTCTTATCAGGGTTTCAGTTTATCCTAGCTTTATTAAAGGGTCCTGTCCAGCAGGGTGCTGAGCTCTCTGCCTTTAACTTCAAAAAAACATTTACACAAGTTCTTAGCTGACTAAATAATCTTGTTGATGTGAGCCTACAGATGTGCTTAAAGTTGAACACAAATATTTTGCTGGATGAACACTGACGTATTTTGATAAAATGGAGTCTTAAATATGTAAGATGGAAAAAAAATATGAGGGAAAATGTCATTCCACAAAATTTAAAAATGCAATTTTTTTTTTTAAGCATCTTAAATGCATTTCCCTAGAAATGACTACCTTTCCCAGGTGAGTTTGATATTGCAAAAAGATGATGGCAGCCAAGGGCTCACTTGTTTCGATTGTTCCTTGGATTCTCTTGTGAACATACTGTGTAGCAAAACACTTAGGTATGTATCTTTTAAATAGAAATGTCAACCCAGTCATCAAAAAAGAAGTATGTGACAGCGAACACAGAAAAGTTTGAACATGCAAAGTCACACGAGGTTCAGAATGTCCTTAGGAGCTTTACTAAATGGCAAGCTCAGTTACAAGATTCTTAGTGGTGGCATTAGGTTGGTCCTGTTGTCCAGGTGCAGCTGCAGCAGGAATGGCATCATGCTAGACGGTAAACTGTACAATGACCAGAAGGCTGATTTTATCTATTGGCTCATTGAGGCTTTTGATTCAGGTTATGACGCGTCATTGTATTCTATAGTGTGACTGTGCTGCTTTCCTAGGATACCTACAGTTTGTCTGCCTTAAAATAACTGTCTGGCTTTTGTTTTCTGCCCCTGCATTTTTATGTATGTATTATAGGCAAGTAGGATGTTTGTTGTCTTTTTGATCCTTGAGCATTTTATGAATCACATCATTATTAATTGGAGTAGGCAAGAAGAGAGGAAAGGAGAAGAAACACAGTTTACTTAGAAGTAATGTGACAGGCTTATAGAAACGTTTATTAGGCTTTTAATAATCCATTTATGGAAATAGCATGTTGGCTCAGTGGAGTAATTGTATAGTCTATTAGCCTCCCTGTTTCTAAGGAGTTCAGCCCAGCATTGATGTTCAGGTCAATGCTTCATTTTGGTGTTGAGAGGTAAGCATCTGAATTTTGATTTAGTTCTCTCTTGTTCTCAGAAGGGAGGAAGACCCCCTCAAGTTTCCAATGGCCATTGGGAAAACTCAGATAGAAAACCAGTTCAAGTTACGTAGCTTGCTGCTTGAATTCAAGAACAGAGATGACTTCAGTTAATCAAGTTTGTTTTCAGTTAGATGTTTATATGAATAGAAGATTCATCTGAATTTGATTTTGTGAAATTTATAAATAAATTGCCTCATTAAAACAATTTCCAAAAATTGGAAGGAAAAGAAAAAAGCATAACAGCAGAAGTATTCTCTTTTCTTTTCGTGGAATTAGATGTGCGGAACAAATAAACATCTCATAGATATATATACAACAGTCTATATAACAAAGAACAGTAGACTTTAAGTACTGTTATGTCATTTTGATGTCCTATTCATTCCACTTACTTGCCATGCCCCACACCTAGAAATATCTAGTCTTTACACAGAGATTAAAGGAGAATCAATACAAAGCAAATAGAATAGCCATTTTCATCTTTTATCCCAACTCTTTTTCGTTCTACACTATTTTCAATGAATCACTTCTGAAATTATATTCTTGAAAGCAAGAGAGATTTTTCCTCTCCTATTATTTTCTGAAGTTCATTGTTCTTGGGAGGTGGAAGATTCAGAATGCTATAAAGGAAAATATCACACCACAGCTGTAGATAGGGATAATAAACTTGATTTTTTTTTTCTTTTAATGCATTTTTAGTTAGAGATACTGGGATGTGGAGCATAAAGATTACTTGATTTTCCATCATCAGTGACTTTTGAGCAACTTTGAACAAATGTGTATGTTCTTGCTATCCGTTAAGACTGTTTTGTGATATGAATTATTTTTGACTGGAGTTTTGAGTTTTAACAAGTCATTTGAGGTGAGAAACCCAGATGCCAAGGGTGATGAAGTATTCTATTCTAATAAATAATAAAGAATTTTTTGTGGCTTGTTTATGGGGTAGTAGATGCTTATTCACTCTGGACATTGTATCTCAAACTGAGGGTCATGATCACCAGAAGAGTTCAAAGGGGTTATGAAGTGTTAGCTGCAGTCAAGAAGAATTAATTTCCTCCTGTGTCAGCAGTGGTTGAATTCCTTTAAGGAGGAGAGAGAAAAGACACTGGAAATGTTTACTGTTTTTAATTGCTCTTTGCAGTTGAATTTCTTCTAGATGGAAAAGTAAGTGTAAATACTAGCTGACTGACTTAGAGCCATATTTTGTTGCCTAGCACTGGAGGAATTGGTTTCACATAAAGACAGTCAAGCCAAAATGGGTAATGCTCCTAAAAAGAAATGCTGGATACACAAGTTGTTTTTAACAGGGTACATCACTGCTCCATGATTTGGGACACTTTCTGAAAACACATCAGTATTGTACTATCATAGCTTTAGTACCATTAGCTACTTCACTCTTCTTTTTCTGTGTTGAGGATTGATACACTATGGCTTTGAATCTGTCCCTGGTGTTCTCTGCCAGTCCACTTCCAGAACTGTCACATGGTGTGAGAGCCTTGATGCATGGCTCCCTTGGGAGCAGGTGAAGACAATCTTGAATGTTGTCTCAGGATACCAGTGCACATCAGTTTAAATAAAGCCAAGTGACTCTTAGGGTTATCAGGCCTGGAACAGTCCTGCCTTACTTTTTTCTGCCTTTAAGCTGTGTTTTTACCTTTTCTGTATAGTGACTATCTAGTGATTGGGTGTGGAGAGAATTTAGGGTATGGGTATAACCAAAAAGTTACTGGGGAGAGGGGCTGGGTGATGGGGAGGATGAACTAGATCACTACATGTTCGTAAAAGCACAGTACTAGCCCAAGGGAAGGACACAAAAAGTCAGGGCAGGGTTGTCCGGTGGAATCCTCATTTAAATTGACCAAAACCACTGTGCAGTCTCATGCTCAGTGTGTCAGTCCTTATACGCATCACATCAATTTTTTTCTTGGAGACTCAAGGGTAATGCGAGGACAGAACTGAGGTTTGCCCCTTAAGGAGCTGAATATCGTTTCACACTATATGGTGTTTAATTGCCACCTACAGAATAACATTTTTCAAGAAAGAACCCAGAAATGAACTCTTCCGATCCTAGTCTTGTACGTAGTCAGTGCATTGCTTAAAGAAGCAAAGCTGTTATGGACAGAGAACATGAATCCCCTGAGAAAATGAATCTCAAGCTAAACTGTAAGCTACAAGAATAAACCAGCAAAGCTGATTTGGATGAATGTTATAAATAAATAAATAAATCTTAATTTCTAATTTGCATGAGGGATTAATAAAAAAAAAACAAACAACTTTAAAAAGATGAGGCATAGATGCAATTTTATATCTTGGGATTATAAAATAGAATACACAATGGAAATTCATCAAAAATTTTGCTTACATAAGGTGATTCAGTACTGTGTAATCCTTTCCAACCCACATAATTGCAACTTTGGAAATATAATACTTGCAAGGCTAAGATATTCAAGTTAGTATTCAGAGCTGTTATATATGTTCCAATAATGCATTTGATTGAGAATACAGTTGAATCCTCTTTTTTTTTTTTTTTTTAATTTAATAAACAAAGCAAGAAAACAGTCTGTGCAGGGCTCTTGGGATGTGCGATAGGAATGAAAAGTGGAGATTTAAATGGACCTACACTGAAACAGACATAGCATTCTTTTCAAGTCTGTTTGCATTGATCTTTGAAGGACAATATGAAAAAACTTATTTTTAAAAGCTTTATTTTCATCCTAAATTAACTTCTTTTTCTATAACTCATCTTGACTATTGAATGAACCCAAGGGTAAAATGCAGATTTTGTTTTAATGTTATTTTGCATAATACATTTGTACATTGTAAGCAATAGTACCCAGAAGGAAAGAAGCAGTGTTTAATTATATAATTCTGCAATTTTTTCTGTTACCTTTCATATTTTGATTCTATTCATTTGTAACATGTTAACAACAAAGCCATGTTTTGAAATGTATTTGGGCTAATAGACACTTTTACCTTTCAAGAATACTAGTGTTAAGGGTTTGTATTCTTTCAAAAATGCTATGCAATTTTTGTTTATTTTTGTTGCAGCCAGACAACATGAATGACTACAAATATATATGTGTATATCTTAAACGGGTGTATGCATGGATATACGTATTTGTTATGCATGAGATTTCTGTGGCAGGTAAGATTTCCTGATACAGCTACAGTAGATAGTTCTTTCAATCACTTACTCAGATTTTAAACAAGCACAAGGAAGTGTGAAGCTGTATAAATGTTTCTCTTTAAAACTTTCCATATTTCAGAATAGCCAGTGCTGGGTATGTGCTTTTGCTGGAATATTTGACTGCGCAAGGTGCAGAATGTTGTCTCAGACTGTGCTGGAAGCTGAGGATGTCTGGCACTTCACGTGCTCCTTCTTTGGTAGCGTAAATGCAAAGACTGATGTGACTGATGTGATACTAGACTGTTGAGACTGGTGGGACTTCAGTACAATACACACTGCATCTTAAAAAGCTGACTCAGTAAAAAGGTAAGAATTTGCCTAGTATGATTAGGGTTATTCATGCATGTATGTGCCTGAATTTAAATGTGTTACTTACAAGCATTGAGACCAAAAATTTCTAAATTTTGTTCTGTTTCTTTGTGACTTTGGTGAGTGCTCTATATATGATTTAAGGTTACATATAATTTTGAACAGTTTTAACTAATACAAGCTCTGAAACAGTTTGCTGAATGGAAGCCATTATGTCTAGGGTTCTCACACACGTGTGTGTGTGTGTATAAAATAAAAAGAAAGTTATTTAGCATAGTATGCCATATTTCAATTTAGGAAGGATCTAAAGAGTTACTGTAGTCTGATTTATTGTAGAAACTCTGGAAAGCGAGGTTTATATTCTCTTGAGCTATTTCAGTGGTGTTACTGGCATGACACTATAATCTAAAGGACAGAATATCAATAAAGCTAGGATGTACAGGAATGTAAGCAAGCTTTAGGAAAAAAAAAGGTCCAACAGTTTAATAGACCACACCAAAACAAGTCCATTATCATTGCAAAAATAGCTCTGAACTTAGTATGTCTAATTATCCGAATAGCTTGGAAAAACATAATTAATCCATCAGCAATATTTGGTATTCTGATACTGGATGGTGAGTTTTATGTTTATTCATATCTCTGTCAATATATTGGCATCTCCTAAAGATTAATAAATATAAGATCCCCCCCCCTTATATGATTCTTAGTCTGGCTGAATTTGGGAATGTAGTCCAAATCCCCATATCTTTTCTTTTTTTTAAGTGTAAAGTGTTCTTTTTATTTAATATTGAAGAAAGAGATTTTTGCATTTATCTCTAATATGATTACCATTTCAGGAAGCCTTCTCAGCAAATGTTTTGCTGCCTCTCCAAACATGGTAACTTACCTTTGTGTGTTGGATGTTTCAAAGTAATATACTTTATTTAAATTTCAAACATGCTAATGTAACATAAGCCCATGGATGCTTGAGTGACTTGTACAGGGCTACACAGTACACTGTTGATTTCTGTGAAATCAGGATTGCGTCATAAGGAGTTGATTCAGCAAGCAGCCAAGAACAGGGCTCGCATAGTCAGGAGTGCTCCATTTCAGAATCAAGCGTGAACATAAATGGCATTGAAACTCAACCTGATCAACCTGGCTCCAAGTTCTCTGTATATACACAGGCAGAGTAGGAACTCTATTTTGAGTTCAGTTCTTGAGTTACTGTGGTATCTGCAGCAGGAACCGGCAGGGACCAGTTTGCAACTCTCCTCTGGGGCAGCACACGCTGCCAGGGCGGGATAGCCCTGCCGCCGCTCACCGCAGCCTTGCTGAAGCCCAGCAGGGGAACGCCTGAGCATAGAAACCCAGTTGTCTTCTCATCCAGAACTTTTACCTTGCTCTTTTAGATACTGTTGGCATATGACAGGGTGAAGAAATGGGAAGGTATGGTATCTTTTCTGGGCATATATATAGTTTCCAGGACCATACATTTTTCACTTTATAAGTCCCTTTAAATCTAGTTTGTATTCCCGGTGGTACATTTTTTACCATTTGCTCTTTCTGTTTGCTATCTTTTCATACTGATAGTATTGAAATACACTGATCTTTTAAAATGCAAACAAATTTCTTTGGAGTTTGCAAATCAAATAATATTTGGGAAGAAAACAATATTTATGTTTCTCCAAGTTACAAAAAATGCCAATCAAACCAATGCTCCTCAAACACGTTGAAAAGTAGTTTTGGGTTCTTTCTTCTATTTTCGTTTTAGACTATACCCCCTACTTTGCCTCTACCATACATATATTGTTGAATCTCATTGTTCTAATGACAGCAAGTAAGTACAAGTGAAAGTATTACAGAATAGAAGTTTATTGTGTAAATAGATTATCATTCACTTCCCATTTGGTATTGATTACTTCAGTTTGGCTTACCACCTATGTATACTTCCATCTTCTAATATGATTGGCGCTGTTCTTTTTTCCCTGAGGTGTGCAAATTTCATAGCCCTCAGCACTGCATGGCGTATAATGGATCGACAGTTCAGAAGAGTAGCAGCTCAACAAGATTCAGCCTCTCCAAAATCAGCCAGCCATGGAGCTGTGTGTGGTGATGACACTTCATCTTAGCAAAGTGTTTTCCTAGTGGTTTACAACTGTCGTATCTGTAGGAGCCTTATCTAATTGCTCTGCACAGAGTATCTGCGTGTGTATCTATTTCTTTCACCCCAAATACCTTTGCTAACGGCTAGTTCCTCTGTTTCTCGGTAGTAGAGACAACTGCATACTTTTGCCCTTTGGGGCTTGTATGATGATTTGTTTTCCTGTGAGCTTTCTGGCTGTTGCATAAATGGTATCTTTAAATCACAAACCTCTGAGAGGACTGTGACTTTGTTGAGGGCATCAACGCTAAAACAAGCTTTTGTGATTTTATGATACCAGGGTCTCTCCCTCTCCTTTTCCCTTCTTTTCCCTTTTTTTTCCCTTCTTTCCATTTTTTTTCCCTTTTCTGGTTTTTTTTCACTTTTCTGTTTTTTTTCCTTTTCCTATTATTTCGTTGCCATTCTAGAAACCACATCTTTCTTTGAATTTGTCACATCTGTCCTTTTTAGCATTGTCAATATGACAAGTGTGATCATAGAACAGGAATCTATACCATGAACTCGTTGGAAAAAATAAGCAACCTTCTTTATAATGAAGAGAACCTTGCCATTTTTTTAACCTACAGTACTCTGTTAATAACTGACTTGAAGTTAGCCTGAATTTTGGAATAGAAGGCCATGTATTTCACTGAATATATGCCTGAGGGGTTTGAGTCTGTTCACCATTGCTGATACTCTCAATACATTATCTGACTCTTGTTTCAAGCTGTGGGTGACGTCCTGGCCCCAAAGCAATTAATTCCGGCGCACAGCAGTTTGTTGCTTTGCGAAATACACGTTTTCTGTTCATAACCAGCTGTATCAAACTCCTTCCAAATGCTAAAATCTGTATTTCATCCTGCGTAGATATCGCAATAACAAGTAAGATTTCTCTTGCTACATTTCTAGTATTGGTTTCCTGTAAGCCTAAGGAACTTACCAGGGTTTTGAATATTTCTTTTTAGACTTTGATTTACCAGCTATAGCTGCATGGTTTTGAAAGTGCATAACGTAGGGGTGTTTTTAATTTCTTACTTATCTCTTGTTGAGACAGTGACATCCCATCTAAAAAGTACCATAAGTACAAACTGCATGTGCCAAATTGTTACAATGTGATGACAAAGAGGAGATTTGTATGGCAAAAATCACATGGCTCTGTGACTTCTTTAATGGCAGAGTGGTTTTTTGCTCCTGTCTTAAATACAAGACAACTTTGAGTCAGCTAAGTATGCTTGTAGCTTTTTAGTTTGTAAACACACTGTTATATGTCAGCTGCCCTGCTTTGCCAGCCTCCTCATTTACAGTCTGCCTGTTGTTCACAGGAACGTGTGTAGTATGCACCACTCCCCACCAGTTCATGATAATAAATTTTGAATAGATTAGCCATGAAGGCCTTTTTATGATCCTTACATTTCTGTTACAAGAAGTTTAAACAATATCTCATTAATTTCACTCTGTTGATCATCTGTTCAGCCTTTGATTTAATTTTGTGGGATTGCCTCTTTCATCTCAGGAAGCACATGGACAGAGTCAGCTTCAGGCCCATCCATGCACGATAGGGTCCCACTGACTCTCGGACCCTCTCACTAGAAATTAGTAGCAATAACTGTGTGTATAAAATGTAACAGATATAAAATAGACCTGTAGGTGCTTTTGTTGAAAATGTTAAAAGAACACAACTCTTTTCCTTTGAATGAATGTTGTCCTATATAACCTGTGCTCAAACAGGTGACAAAGCTTTTGAAAGAGGCAGATTTATTAATTATGGAAACTGTACTGGTGTCTAAATGTGGGGAGGAGGATCTGAAGTATTGTGGACTACTGTAAAATGGAAAAAAAAACTTGGCAAACTTTTTAAAACTAACAGTGTGCACTGGAAAGAAAAGCGTATGTGTGTTTCCCAGTAGTCTGGTCCCTGGCAGCAGTTTAAGATTGTGGAAGTGAATCTTTTAATCTAAACGGTGGATGAATGATGGAAATCTGATTCGATTTAATTTCATTTAAAAGAATGAGTCAGTGGGCCAACTCTAAAAGATCCTCAGGAGTTATTATGAAACATGATCTAAATAATTTATTAATATATAATTTTTATCTGGCAGTTTAATGTGAGAAATATATATGCTAAAATGTTAGCATTTAGAGACCCACAGATAATGTTCAGAAAGTCTACAGGAGTGTGCTCTCAGCTGGTATTTATATTCTTCCTCTTCTATTCAGTGAAGTTCCTTTATTGTCTGTTTGGCTAGTAACTGAACATAAATTCCAAGTGAGAAGTAAATTGTGGTTTTACTTATTTGAAATAGATTTGCTGCTATTTTAAGTTATTCCTGCCTTTTGTGTAGACATGGTTTGGCAGGACTCTTGTATTTCAGATACTGTAAAATTGATGGAAAACAAGTATTCCAGGCTTTGGAGAGGTTTGCTCCCTGAATGACAGGGATGGGATTTCACTAAATGTCATGGAAAAAAATTATAATGCTAATGCACCCATGCTGTGGATTGTAGAGCTCACTGTTTTGTGAGTTTGAAGTTAATTGTTCAAACCTGTGGTCTCCAGGACTGGAAAGGGATACTCATCAATAGGATTTTACATCTCTGGAGAATATTGATAGCAGAGCTATAGTCTTTTCTTCTCAGTTTAAAGAAAATGTATTTAAAAAAAAAAAAAGCAAAGCAAAAAAAACTGAGGTGAAGGAAGAAAAATAGAGTGAAAAGAGTGAACCATAGGTCCTTATATGATGAATGATCTGGGGCATCTTTCCCATATAACTCACTGCATGTTAGTTTTATACAACAACAGAAAGAACCGGTTATTTACAGTCTTCTCCTATGTTGTCTTATTAAGTGTTCATGTAACTAGTTGCACAGATAAACTGAAGAGTGGTTGGAATTTTCTGGTTCTTTTTCTTCACAGTAGAGCTTTAAAGTACAACTATAGATAGAAGAAGATTGTAAATCAATATGTTATTATTCCATGTGTCATGTATTCTCCTTTCTGCTGATCTTTGAATACAAATATTTTAGGATTATACCTATTTGGAAAGAATGCATTGAAATCATTAGCAGCATGATACCTGATTTTACATCTAATAGAGTTGCTCATAAGACACTTGTTGCTGTACTGTTGCGCAAAGAGAAATCACATGAGCATGGTGTTGGGATTTTTTTTTTTCCCACAAAAGCATATTTTGCTATTCGGTATAGGGTTTTTATACCCAATAATTATGTACAAACCATTCATTCAGTGTTATCCTGATTTTCAGAGCTGCTGAACACATTCATTTTTCAGTGAAACTGAAGAGAATGCTCTATTTTCATTACCTTCAAAAGTATGGCCATATATGCACAGTGGAATGATATTGCTGCACAATAGTGCACTTTTTACTCAGATTTTGCTTTTTGCAGTTCACAAGGGGCTCTTGCTGGCTTATGTCAGTTGTCCTGCAGGAAGATTTGAGCAGTCATCTGTTTCATAATTGCTGTTCTTTCCTAAATCATTTGCATCTGGGTTGAAGAAATCCTCCTTCTCTCTAAGTATTCTGTGGACATGTGGTTTAAAAACAGATATTGTCACGTTAAAAGTGTAAATACCCACAAGTGAATAAGAGCATCAATCCACTCTGCACTTTATGTCCAATCACATAGCATTTACTTAGCAAAAAAAAAAAAAAAGCAAAGCCCCAAATTTAAAAAAAAAAAAGAATATCCACCAGAAAACAAAGGAAATGTCTGCATTATCCCTAATTACATACCGTGTACTTTGAAAACCACCCACAAAAATATCACACTAGAATTACAAAGAAACCAGTCCTCATTATCTCTCTTATAGAATTAAAGAAATAGCAGTTTGCACAAAAATGTGCAAATTTAAGTAGCATTTTAAACAAATCAAAAAGGGAAAAGCCAACTACCTTCTTTTATATTGTGATATTCAGAAAATTATGAAGATTGAAAAATCCTTATTTCCTTTTAATAACCTATGTTTCATTTTCAAAAGTGACTTGTATAAAAAAATATTTATGGTGTGTAAAGGATTGCTTAGTGGATTCTCAAAAGTGCTTATATAGTAACTTCCTTTGAAACAAATGTAGTCTGGAACTTCTGAATATCACTATCATTGCCTGTCTGCTTCTTCAGAACTATCTTTAAAAAGATCTGGTCTGTGGATATTTCGAAGACTACTGCTTAAATCATTTGGGAGGGAAGGAGGGGAAGACTTTGTCTTCTCAGTCAAGTGAATGCTTTTGATTTCTTTATGTCAATAAATACAGTCCTCAGATGTTTGTCTGCGATACAGTTTTCTTCTGAATTTTTTTTCCTGTTTTTTTAAATCTTGTTCTTAAAAATGAGCAGCTTGGGATCTGTCTGCTCTGAAACTGTGTTCAGGTTGCACAGCAAACTCAACAGTGTAAGCCTAGATGGGAGTTAGGGAAGTTTGATAGCTAGGAGTAGAGCTGCTAATTTTTATGTCCCAACGGTTAAAGAATTCATAGCCACAAGGTGTGCGGGGAGGTTCCCTGGTCAGTGCCTGGAGAGTTGGGCACCTTGGGATGGGGGTCAATGGGGATTTCTACACTAGCCAGAAGATGAGGGTGACAACAAGGGCATATCTTGAACTTTTCTCCATGTGAAATTTAACTCCTCAGTTGAAGGATGAATTTATAGTAACTTTGTCACATGAGAATGGACAAGGGCACGTGGGAGGACCAGCTCCCGTGTCCTCTCAGAGGGGCAGTGTGTGGCAAGGCCAGTGCGGTAGCTGCCTGGTTTGGCATCGGGCCTGGGCTGACGAGCCTGACTCTCTTGATCAGACGAAGTGTCTTCGTCCTCTTTTCCTGCTTCTGTTTATACTTAGAGACTTGCTGTTTGCCTGCTCTGGGACTTGCGTGTAGCCAGGAGAATTAATGAAATAAAACCCCAGAAAAAAACTAAGAGACTGAAAATTTAATAATGTAAATTAGAAGGAATGTTTAATTAGGACTTTTTTATTATTATTATTTTTTGGAAACTCTTCTATAATTCTGATGCCTAAAGAATACTTCAGGCATACTTTAATCAACAAATATCCCTAAGAAAAAAAAGAAATTCAGGTAGTTCTTCAGCAGAATTTAGAAAGCATTGTATTCTAAGGAAACAAAATTAAACCCCCAAAATATTTGTCGGGAAAAAATAGAACAGCCTTATATGCCTTCTTTATCAAACACAGGAAAAGGGGAAATAAACATTAATTTTACTCTATTACTTTATGAACTTTTATTTAAAGATAATTTAATGATGAAATTAATCTCATTTTCTCTGAAGCCTTCCTGCATTACTGTTTTCAAGTGTTTGTGATTTTCTTTACCACGACCTAATTCTCAGAAAGGTATCGTTGTAAACTCTACTATTTTTTTTTTTTTTTTCACAGAAATTATGCTTATGTTTGTTTGTTCAAAGATGTAGTTGCTGAATCTTGGCTCTTTGTATTAAATACCATGAGGTTTTCAGATTTTAAAATAATAAGCTCATTCAAAATTTGAGCAAATACTCCTCCAATGTAATAAAGCATGTGCAAATAATGCAAGGGTAATTCAATATACATTTGTCTCTGACAGTGACGCTGAAGACTTTCTCCAGTCAGCATGACTTCAAGCATGGACAGCTGTGATTTTTACGTTTTCATCTTACTTTTTCCTTTCAATTTTTATCCACTTCTTTCCTCCCCCTTCTTTCTTTCCATTAACAAATAAGATAATATAGAAAAGTCACCTTTCCTGTGGGTCCTCCAGGATTATTTGGTTATAACAAGTAAGATTGTAATTTCTATTGAGGCTTTTTAGAACTAATGAAAATTATCAACATGTCACACAGCTGCATTTCAGTTTTGTTTGTCAGAGCCCAGAACAGAATTGATTTTATAAATAGATCCTAAATGTGAGCACAGAATGTGCATACTGATGAGTTCATGATAAGACTTTGTTTAGAAATACTTTTACAATTTACCCATGAAGAGGAAAAAGAATTATATGTCAAACAGAACAATGTAAAGCAATTTTTTCCAAAGTCATTTATGCAACTCCATATCCTTCACAAAATATCCGTCATAAGTGGTTTTTGCTTTATGCTCATTGATGAGATAGAAGAAGGTTTCATGTATATTAGAAAGAAATCACATGCTCTGGAAAATGGAACATCTTGGTTTACTGTATTCTTGGTACTATACTTGGTACTGTACACAGATTCAATGAGTCTGATGGGGTTTTTAGATAAAGTTAATTAAAATCAAATTAATCTGGGCTCCTTTTCCCTACTTGAAGTTTTTTACCATCATATTAGTGATGGTGAAGGAGAAAAGAGGGAAAGAGGAATAGCTCTAATGGGAGGTCAGAGGTTTCCTATGTCCTCTCTAAGAACAGCTCCTTTTCTGCCAGTGACTTTCCTCAGCAAGGAGGTGTTGTAGCGGCTAGTTCTGATGTCTGAAGAGCAATCGCTCTTTGGTGATTCGGAGGGCTGCTCAGCTAGTCAGGTAGCTTATAAAATGTTATTGTCACACCCTTATGTAAGCCTTTTTTTCTCCATTTGCAAACTGATTTGAGCACTGAGTCTTTTTCCCGTTAAACTGAACTCTGCAGGTTCATAACTGACAAGCACTTCGTCTTGCCAACCACCAGCAGAGTTTACATATGCAATACACAATTCTGCAGACTCCAAATATGGGGTGGCAATACAGCTCTTAAGGTCATGTGAAGACCCTGCTCTTTGTATTAAAATATTCCTTCCTGGACAGCATCACTATAAGCAGGAGTTATATTAATCTGCAGCTGTAAGAAATTTGCTACATTTATATACCCAGCCTGAAGAAAGAGTACAAAGAAACTAAAGATGCTTTAGGAAACATTTTTTGCTTAGATACCCATAGGAAGGTAAAGAGATTTGTCTGTTGTGTCCGTTGCAACCCAGCCAGGGTCCCGAGCTTGTTCTGGCATATCTCCTTAGGAAGTGGGCCTGTCACTGCAGGTTGACTGTGGCACTCCTGTGCAGAGGATGCGCATCCTAGTTCAGAAATTTTTCCTGGTATATAACCCACGTATACCTCTGGTTCCAGTCTTCACATACGCTCTTTTTTTTTTTTTTTTTTTTGACATCTTGAGCAGTTGTTCTCCTCTTGAGACTTTCATTGCATTTTTCAGAATTGGAATCCAGCTCTTTTTTCCTGATATTGTGGACCCTGACACAGACTGTGGAGCTGTGCTGTAGTCCACAGAGAAAAGTTCAGAACTTCCTGGTTTGGGGATTAGGTTGTGCTTTTAGCAGAGGTGTGGATATTTGTAAACTAGTTTGCCAGCTGGAGCTGTGCTTCCATTCTGAAGGAACTTCGCAAAGACAACAAGCCCCATCCTTCTGGGGCTTAACATAGGCAAGACATTCGTTTATATCATGCACTGAAAAAAATTACTGCAAATGTAGAGGCTGTGTGCGTGCTTGATGTGTTTTGAAGAAGTGTTCATAGACTTCAATATGATGGTTTTGCTGGTACTGTGTTATTTTGATGAATGTGGCTCTAGTATTTACATTAATTTCTAGTGTTATGTAGGCCTTTTTGTGACATCTGGAAGTGCTTCTAGGTTTTGTGACTTGATTTCATAAAGTAGGTGCCCTCTGCAGTATTTTATATTAGAATTTGGCTGGCTGGTCCACCTCATTTAAGAAGCAGATTGCTATATCCAGCTCACCTTGGATCTAACTTTGAAGAGGCTGGACTAGATGACCTCCTTTGGTCTTTTCCAGCTTAAATTATTCCATGCCTGGATGATTCGTACTGCTTGTAGAATGATTTAATTTCTAATAAGCTACAGAGGAGGATGAATACTGTTCTTCCAAAGCCTGGACAATGCTGGCTTCCAGCATTCTCTTCACACGGTTAATACACAGACTGTTATACCTGTTTGGTATAAATTTTTGGGGCATCTTTAGGATTATCCAAATTCACTGTCTGCAGTGACCTGGAAATATTTTCTTTCTAGTTTTTTTATAATAATCAGATTATGTTGATCATCAAAATATAAAAGCTGTTTGGATCATGATAATTTGGTACTGGTTATCAAAGCCATTTGTATTCAATGAAAAGAAGCAAAAAATCAGATATATATAGCACACTTTCCATCAAAGCTGAAATGTGCTTTGCTGTTTTGAATTGTAGATCAGGTGTATGCCCACTATGTGTTGTCCAGTTGCCAAGGTATGGCCTCACTGAATACATCAAATATGACACAGGGAAACTGTGCACATGATCAACCTATAAAATGGCATGGTAGCACACCTGAAATCAGTGGTATCATTCTGAAGAGCATGTACAATCCACCTAATGCTGAGTGGCCTCTAAAGCTTGGCTGACATTAAAATGTTATTCTCCAAATCAGTGATTGTAATAACCATTCTGGTTTGTTATGTTCAGAAAATAATATTTGTGCCATAGAACAGTTGTGGATATCTTTGAAAAAATCAACATCTGATCACTGATGGGAAAGTAAAATTACCTGTTTAGAGTACTAGGTGTTGATATTTATATTAAACATAACCAGTATGGCTGATGTCGCTAGTAATAACATAAGGAGCAAAAAACTGAGATACATAAAACATTGGATCAGAACTGAAATGATGTTTGTAGCATGCATAAGTGTTGCATTAAAGCTAAAATAATTTTGTTGGGGTTTTTTTGTTTTAAAAACTTATGCTGCCTTGATCTATTTTCCCATTAGTTTCCATATTATCCTAGCAAGAACAGTCAGTCATTCATTTTTCTTTAAGTTATAATTTGGCAACTGTATTTCTCTACCAGATTATTTTGTCACTATTGTGCTACATACCCCTCTTAAAGTGATTTACCTTTTTAGTAAGCGCTCAAAAATAAAATGCATGGCAGAAAAATTTTGATTCAGCCACTCTGCAGAAGTAAGTATTGTCCATAGCTTTGATTTTGACAGATTAATACTTCTGCCTTCATCTCTCTAAATATAGTGTTGACAACACGTCTGAGAGATTAGCCCTTTTCTTAATTCTATTCCTAAAACCTCATTGCTAGCTATGAATTTATGTGTGTTGTACAAAATTAATATATAGAACAAAGGCTGTCAGAACATGAGTATTAGTCAAAGACTTATTCAGGTCCTTTTACCTTAGTTTCTTTGGAGAGACAACATAAATCTTTAATTTTTGAAGGAAAATTATTTTTAAGTGTTTATCTGCATCCTCTGATTTTAAATATCTCGTTCTCAGTAGTTTAGACCTGGGTGAGTGTCCTGATTTTGGCTGGGATAGAGTTAATTTTCTTCCTAGTAGCTGGTATAGTGCTGTGTTTTGGATTTAGGATGAGAATAATGTTGATAACACACTGATATTTTAGTTGTTGCTGAGCAGTGTTTACACTAAATCAAGGATTTTTCTGCTTCTCGCACACCCCCACCAGCGAGTAGGCTGGGCGTGCACAAGAATTTGGGAGGGGACACGGCTGGGACAGCTGGCCAAAGGGATATCCCACACCATATGGCATCATGCTGAACAAAAAACTGGGGGGAGTTGGCTGAGGGGGCACAGCCACTGCTCGGGAACTGGCTGGGCATCGGTCAGTGGGCAGTGAGCAATTGCATTGTGTATCACTTGTTTTGTATATTCTTTTATCATTATTATTATTTTCCCTCCCTCTTCTGTCCTATTAAATTGTCTTTATCTCAACCCACGAGTTTTACCTTTTTTCCAGTTCTCTCCCCCATCCCACTGTGGGGGAGCGAGCGAGCGGCTGTGTGGTGTTTAACTGCCTGCCGGGTTAAACTGCGACAGTGAGTAAGGGTAAATAGATGCACTGATGCAAATCCATGGTTTGATTTCAAGTTGGATCGGTCCTTGTAATTCTGTGCCACAAATTTAACAGAAGGTGCCTTATACAAATTACAGCTTGTTCAAAATGTAGCTGCCAGAATATTAATTTGACCAAAATATTCACAACCCACATTTTTTCCAACTTCTGGATCTTTTGCGGAGTTTTCCAATCTGTTGATTCTGTCCTTCTGTGTATTTCCTGATTAACTGGCAAGTTCTTGAAAAAAGCCATCTTAGGGATTCCTTGTGTTCCTCTGAACCCGGGCCGATTTCTGGCTTTTCTGTCATGCTCTTTTCAACGCCTGCTTGTTAGTCCAGCATGTAGAAATGAGTGGCTGGTATGACTGTGTTTATTTGTGAGTTATTTCACTTTGATACAGACTGAATCGATTCATTCTGGCTGATATACAAGAGATCTTTCCTGTCTCACTTAACTAGACCTGATGGCCTGACTTAGATTTTTCATGGGATTGAAGTGCAGATCATGGAAGCAGATGTGACTTTCATATCTGAGCTGGACATGGCCCCCCCTTCCATGTTCTCAGAAATCCGTTCTCCTGCAGAATGGCTCTGAGTACAGACCGGGAGCCGCATCCTGCCTTCCCATCTGTCCAGGCTTTCAACTGAGACTCCTAAATTGCGGAGGACTCACACAAAGGCTGTTTTGAGAGTAAACCAAAAGAATAAAGAAGAGGTTAAAGCTAAAGAATAATGTCTAAGCATCCATCACAGGCTGACAGATACCTCTGTCTTCCATGGTATAACAGAGCTGTCCTAGTGGTGTGTGGTCTGTGCAATGGGATGTGATGTATGGCTGCTGCCTCATGTCTGTGTCCAGTTTCTTACAGTCTCTCACAAAATGGAGTTCTAAAACAGTTACAAAGTTGAAGATTACCTTAACGGATATTAATATACTGGTTTGATTGTATTTGGATTGCTTCCTAAGGAGAAAATCTATTTATATTATAACTGTCAGAGAATGGAAGAAGAATTGCATTAACAAACGCATTACATCCATGTGTTTATAGATCCAGACTCCCTTAGGGAATGCTGCCAAACATGATATTCCTCACACTTGGTTGTAAGTTTCATCTTACAGTAGAAAAATATATGCTGTAAATGCATTATTATCCTCACGGAAGCCTTGATTAAATAGAAAATTTAAACATATCCTTAAATCTCACTGAGGCCAGGGGGGCATAAAAATAAGCTGAAAATTAAGTATATGTTCAACATCTTTAAATGAATTGGCTATAGTCTATTGCTGGGCCCAGAACACTAGGCTTGTAGCTCTTAGTGCTGTGGAGGCCAGTGTTAAGGTCCTTGGTTTCAGTTTTGCTTTACTTATAGTTGCCCTTCTACAATTAATTTCTGTGAAGGACACTTCCATAAAAGATATTTGGGGAGTGGCAGTGGCTGCTAAAGTTAAAACTTCATGTTGACAGCATGAGACTTAGTCTCATGAAATGTTGACGCATTTTCCAAGGTGCTCTAAAATCCAATATCCAACTAAAGTAATTTTCCACCGTGAGGTGAATACTAAGTTAAGGAAATATACATAAAGAAATCTTTTTATAACTTATAATTCAGAAATGTTCCTTACATAATTGATCTTTCCACATTGTTTAAATAAGATTTCCATATGCTTAATTAAAATAAAGTCAAGTTTGGGGAAAAAAAATTAAAAAATGCAACATGTGAGTTCAACACTTGCTTGGGTGAGAGAAAATCATATTTAAACTGAAAATATAAACCCACTCTGACATAAACTTACGTTGTACCAGAAATAAAAGTCCATACTTTACAGAAATTGTGGAAGCATCTCCTCTGATTTTCAGTCTTTCAGAACCTGTGCAGTAATTTAAAAGAATTAAGTGTTAATGTGCGTTCTGTATATTTGGTATATAAATAATTGTTTTAATCACTGTCAGGTGCTGCATCTCTGGAGGGTAAAATGTTTCTAAAAAATAGTCCTGATCACTTGCAAACACATTGCCCCAAGAGCAATGAAACAGTGAAACAGGATTTCTTCTGTGTTTCTGCTCTGGGTCCTCATGCCCTCCATCACAGAAACTCCTGTCACCTCCTTTGTCCCCATGTGCATCACACTACTCCCCACTATCCGCACAGAGTATCCTTTGGATGCGTGCCCTGCTCGGCCATGGGTAATGGGCATGCCTCCTGCAGTGCAAATGTCTGCTCACAAAGGCCCTGATTTAAAATTTTCTCTGCTACGATATGAAATTTTATAAAACTTACAGAAATATCATTATTTTTGAAGCCTCAGATTTAGTCGAACTTGCTTCTAGAAACATATTAGAGATTTTTGAGGAGGAGCAAAGGTGGCTAGCAGCTTTCTGCAGCTCGGTGCCTAAGCATTACTGCTCCAGCAACTGAGACTAAAGAACCGCCTTCCCGCCCTCTAATTAGGAAGTTACCTATAGCTGCTTACAAAGGAAGCAGCTCTAAAGCTTCAGGGGCATCTTCTCTGTTCATCTTCCCAAGTGGTCTTTTCCTTATTTCATCAAGGGTATCATCATAAATGTCAATACAAGTTACATGAAAATGTCTCGTAGGCCAGCAGTGATGTATTAATGGAGTCAACAGGTGAATTTTCATGTAGTGCTGGGCAGTTTAAGGTGGAAGGAAATTTATCATGAAGCCCTGCAAGGACAAAATATAGAGGCTTAAGGCAACTCTTAAATTTAGGAGTGGAAGGTGTTGTTGGGAGCTCTAGTCTTTAGCAATAAGGCAGATGTCTTTTTTTGGTTTATGGTATGAAGTGTGTTTCAAATCATTTGGAAAGTGTTAACTGATGAATAAGCAGCTTTTACCGGAAGCTTTTAACATGAATTTTTGGATTGTGTATTACAAGAATGAAAATCTCGTAACACTGGAATGCAAAAAGCAATGTACCTTATCAGCTTTTGTAAAAAATAAACCATATTACATGTATTTACACTAATTGTATAATTAGACATTCAAATTACAGTATGTAAATACTTAGTAATCAGCTGAAATTTGCTTTGAAAAACAAGATAATTCCTTCAACACAGGCTACCTTAAAAGAATGTTAAGTTAGGAGAAACCCCACGAAAGTACAATGAGAAAATTAGCCTGCAGTAATGAAAACCTCAGTAACTGGGGAGCAATGTGTAATTCCATCATTTTCTTTTGTGTGCAGCTATATTTAATGATTCGAAGCCTAATCAGGTGATGTGCTGAGCACAGTAAAATAAATAGGAGTTCTCAAGAGTCTGTAACGCTAGAGCCCAGCTCACTTTAAGGATTTGCCTTATTCCCCCCAAAAAGGGGGAATCTCTCTTTTCTCTTTAGAAGACCTCTTGCTGTTTAGAAGATCTTTTGGAAGAGACGCAGAGTGAGGAGTTGAATGTGTCAATGAGCCACATAGTGAAACTACAGCCAAACATACTTAAAAAGGCAGTACTAGGCCTGGGGAGTTCTGCTGAGTTAAAAAAACCCTTAATATTTGTTATGGCTATTCCATCTCAGCCTAAACCTGTTCTAGATACAGTGTGTAAATAAAAACATTTCTCCCTATGGAACCTTACACTTTCAGTGTTAAATAATCGAGCATCATTTTTGTAAATTGCTGGTTGTTGTTCTTGACTGACATGTTTACTCAGATAATGTAACAGTTTTTCTCAAAGAAATCTACTTAGTGTCTAGATGACATAAACATGCTTTTTTTTTATGGAAGAAAGAATTCCCAAGTGTTCTTTACAGTTCTGCCTAATTCAGGCTTACAGCCTCATTTAATATTTTCCATTCCTTAGTACTGGTTCAATTGCAGTCTATATTTGCTTGTATCTCTAAAAAGTGCATTTGGTGAGTCGAGAAATGGTGTCTGCTTAGCAAACACCTTCCTCCTGTGTAGACTGAACCTCATGAATCAATTATAGCCTGCGCTGCTGCTGCCGCTGCTGGTTTTGCTGGCTGGCGCAAGTGGATGCGATAAGCTGCACACTTTGCTTGACACTGATCTTCCCTAACGCTAAGTTGCTTTACTTTTGCAAATATGGCCCTTACGGTGGTGAAATGAGAGGTGAGGGACTGCAGTCGCATGACACAAATCAGCACAGCTTTCATATGAGAAAGTGTTCTTCAGGGCTAGTGACTCAGAAAATGATGGTTAAATCCTGACCTGTGTGCTGACACTTCTTCACTTCTGTGGTATGACAGTAAATGCAAGGAGTGAAGGGCTGGGATAATTTGGAGATGTTGAGAATTTCGGGAAAGAGAGAAGGAGGCGAGAGTGTCATGAGATGTACCCCCACACCAGGTTTTCTTAGCAGATGGAAAGCTTTTAAAATTTAGTTCAGTATTACAATTAAATTTGGAGCAGCAAATAAAACTGAGCCAGTACAGTAACAAAGAGCAGTAATGCTTTACTAAAAATGTTTAAACTGTTATATAACCAGTATTATTAATTTACACTAACATAAAATAATATATAACCAGTTATTATCATAATTGTTGATACTTAAAACCTTTATCTTGTTGGTCCCCAAGACCTAAGTGGAGAGGTTTTGCTTTTTATGACAAAACTGGTTGATCTCAGACTATTTAACAGACAGGGAACAACTGTATGTTCCTTCCTGGCTATCCACATTAGGTAAGAGAGCCAGTAAATAGGGTCTTCAGGTCTATCATCTCATTGCCTGAATTGCTGAGAAACCCCTGGCAGGTACTGCAGCAAAATTGGGTTTTCAGCCACCGATGGGCAGTGTGACAGATCATGGGTTTCTTTCCCAAACATAAAGGGTGCTGGTAAAGAAATTTTGCAGGCAATGAGAAATGCTGCTTTACACAGAATTAGGACGGTAAGTGGATCGGCATCATCCCCCAGCTTGGCTGGGTCTGGACTGCAGCGGGAGCCAGGAGCTGAGAGCAGCTGCTCGGCCCCAGCTCCAGGCCCACCGCGAGCCTCGGCTGCGCCTTTGCCCTGGCACCTGCGTTTCAGGTTGCTGAGCATCTGGTTGTAACAGAGCATAAGATTACGTGCAGTAACAACTTGGAAATGTTGAATAATGGTCATCTTGACCAGCTACAGCCAGCCTGCTCTTGCAGGTTATGGTTATATACTTACAGGTTACATATTCAAAAGCTTGAATTAGGTAAATTCCCTGGTAAATTGAAGTAGTCCAAGCATGGCAAGGGCGCATCCTTTGTAATCCAAACACATGATCAGGATAAGTGTGAATATGCTTTGCACTGAATACATAATGCAGCAGCTTAGAACGTAGACTTGCTGTGAAGACAGCTGTGATAAGCAAATTTTGGACTACAGCTGATGGACACTTAGACTTCAATGGTTACTGAGAGGGTAGCAATACCATTATAGTGTATTGCAAAGTTATTTTGCTTTGCTACTTTGAGTGAAAACCAACAAATGATCTCTGTAGCCACAAACTTGATCCAAGTTTCCTAATTGATTCACGGGAAGACATTTTTGGGAATTGCTGGTGTAGGAGGCATGACAAGGATAGAGATGACAGAGACAGGAAAGACTCTGGGCAGTGCTGTGATCTCAAGATAACTCGCAGAGGCTGATGAGACTGAGTCATTCCACTTAAAGACAGTGTAGTCACCGCTACTGGTAAAGATACTAAAAAGATTATTTTGACATTTCAAATATTTGGATTTTCCTATCTATCAGCTCTTAAAGAAGATCTCTAACTTTATAAAACCAGTAGGATTTTGTGTGCAATACATTCATAGCAGTATCTGTAGAGACTTGGTCAGTTTCCCAATTCTACTAGGAAAAAACTGAATTGTCACTCTCTAAAAGAAAGAGCTACAGTGAAGAATTATAATATCCAAACAAATCTGTAGGGATTTCCAGGAAACAACAATTCAACCCAACAGTCAAGATGGCAGTGGCTTTAAAAAAATTGTCCTTCGTTCCAAGATGGGAAAAATTCCCAAGATGACAGTGACAGTTTCTCCAGTAACTCAGTTGAAGGCAATTTAGATCATTTGATCTGAGACCAAAGAGCATATTTGAACATACTATAGTCACAGATCCAGGTACAAAGCAAAAGATGTGTCAGCTCTTAAAACCAGCATAGTGCTTCAAGGCTACGCTCTTAGAGGGTCTCTCGCATGCAATATTTTTCTTCTTATACCACCAGCCATCAAGTATCTAAACTGCAGCCTCCTTAGTTCATCACATACTGGAAATACACACAGCAAAATACTCCAATAGTTGTCAAAGATTTACTTAAAATTAATAACAGTTCAACACTACAACAGCCAAAACTTGCCATAATGTTTTATTTATGTGTATGAAACAGGACTTTCTGGAAGTGTTCATTTTTGACCCATACATATTATCTTATCATGTCAATCAGGATAATGGTTCTGTGTAGCTTTCCTTTGTCTGAGGGGATATATTTGATCAAAAAAACTCTTTAAGCATTCTTACATTAATGCCCTGTCTAAAGGAAAACTGATAGCTTAGTTTTCAATGAGCGCTTTTTATTAACCCCAATATATGGACGTTTATTAATGGGTTTCCCTTGAGCTTTGCTTATTTTTAACAGAACAAAATGCTTCAAATGATAGCAATTTGAAAAATCTGATTCTCCTTCTTGTAATTTAAGGTGTCTTCTTGTCATGTATATATTTGGACAAATACTGTTCGGAATTTGGATTCAGATAATTTCTATGAAAAGCAGTGGCTTTAATATTTTTTCCCAACACTGTTGCTCCACTACCTATTGTTGTTTCTTCATGTACATAGCTGTCAGTGTTGCTGCTGGCATGCTTCTTTAGGGAGACTTGATTAAAATCAATAAGTTATTGGGAAGCGCTCAATTAGCAGTCTTTCACTTCTGGTGGTGATGCCTGCTAAGCCTCCTGTGCTTTAAGCACAACATTTCTGCATGACTTTTCAGTCCAGATGAACACATTAATCAAATGAAGAGTAAAACAAGAAACCCTGAGTATACTACTGTGTCTTTGATTAGGACACCCGACTGGATGATGGCAGGCACAGGTGTACATGGAAGTAGCAGGCTGAAATCTTCTTAATATAAGATACCAATCACTGCAGTGGATCAACAAGACAGTAACTAGATCCCTATGGTAAAATAAAAGAGAATGGAAGGGAGCCAAGTGCTTTATCCTTTGCTTTCAGTTCAGTCTTCTGGCTCTCCCCATCCTTTTTGTCTTCTATGCTTGCCCTGATGATACCACAAAAGATTGTGGTGTAGACTTAAATCCTTTTTTCTTCCACTAGGTTCAAGTCCACTATGAAATCCAGGTTCTTTTTCTGTGAGATTAGATTTTAGGTTTTCAATTTCATGGGCACAACCATAAGGTGCTGCCACTGAGAATTCATGCCAGTTATTTGTCCTAATTAATAATCCCCTTCTGTGTCACTGTGCGCCCATGTTCCAATGCAAAATATTCCTTCCCAATTTCCCTTTATTAGTCATACCCTAAATCTCATTCTAACTAAACAAAAAGGACAAATTACTCAGAAATGCAGTCTCTGTCAAACTGTCAAGTGGTTACAGGAAGATAGCAATTAAGAAAAGCTAGAAGCAATTTGAAGGCAGAGTTTCAGATCGATAGGCAAAGGAGCAATCAGCTTTACAGACCTTTGGCTGGCCATGAGATGTTAACACTCTGTGCAAGGAAAGCACTTGCTTTATGTTTTTGAGCATGCACTTTCCTGCTGTGCTTCTTGGAGATGTTCATTACCTGGTTTCAGGTCCTCCATCTCATGAGGTGCTTGGTTGACACATTGTTATTTTTCCAAATTCTAGATTATATAGTACATGTATATAGCTTGCCATACTTGGATGGGAAAAACAGAGTATTCAGAATAAGTTATTCACAGTTCCAGCTGTTTTTCACAGCACTGAGTACATTTTTTTGTATCTCTTATTACCCTAGACCTGGAGAGAGCCACTAACTGTTTATTTGTGGGTGTGGTGCAGACTCACTTCAGTAGTGTTTGTTACTAGAAAGTACATGGAGCTTGAAGAAAGTAACTTTTTTGGGCACTATTAAAAATTAAATGAATAAAAATAAAGGCTTTCAAGCATCTACATGTACTTGTTCAGCTTGTCAAAATATTAGCGTTGCCCTGTTTTTGGCAATTTCCAAATACATTACTGTGAAATATGTGCCATCTGCTCACTGTTTTGTTAAGTATGGCAGTGAAATGTTGAGACTGGTATGAAAGGTCTGAGCTCAGCTTCTTCACCAGTGCCATTGCACCCCAGCACAGTTGTCCTCTGAGCACTTCCCTGGGCCTCCCTGCCAGCCTCGAGGCTTTCTGAGGCCGTCAGCCGACCTGCCCTGCTACTTCTTGAGTGCCCTCATGGAGCCTCATGACTGCACTTGTGGGCTTGGGTGAATTGGGGATTGAGTGAAAAGAAAGGTCATGATGCCAGACTGAGGAAGAGCACACGTCCATTATACCTTCTCTGACCTAATGTAGTTTACCCTGAAAGGCAGTAAAGACAGGGGCAATGCATGTATCTTCCTCCTGGAGTCTCACCCCAAGGGTCTGAAAAGCAGCTGTTCCAGGAAGCGTTCCTGATTGCAGAGTCTTGACACAACCCAACTCTCAAAGCCAAAGCAGAGATCACACATTTCAGAGTTGTTGTTGCAGCATAAAAATCATGTAATGTCTTGGAAGCCTCAGGGATATCCCACAGGTTTTCTCATGGCTGGGGTGAAGGAAGGGAAAGTCACAGTGTTTTCTATGATGAATTACGTTTGCACTTCTCATCTAATTGGAAAATGTAAGATTATATGTAGAAAGAAATCTAAGAATTTATGCTCAGTGGAAATGAAAGATGTGTTTTTAGTTCAGATTAGGTACCACTGTAATTTCTCTTGGCCACTCCGTACTTCATTTCCTTCTGTCTTTCTCACTCATATGTTGAACTTCCCTGTTTAAAATGTTAGGATTTATTCTCTGTCCTACAATAATGCTTCCTCCAATAATCTGTCATTTTCCAAATACCGCACCTCGAATACTGTGTTCAGTTTTGGTCCCCTCGCTCCAAGAGAGACACTGAGGTGCTGGAGCATGTCCAGAGAAGGGCAACGAAGCTGGTGAAGGGTCTAGAGCAGAAGTCGTATGAGGAGCGGCTGAGGGAACTGGGGTTGTTTAGCCTGGAGAAAAGGAGGCTCAGGAGAGACCTTATCGCTCTCTACAACTACCTGAAAGGAGGTTGTAGCGAGGTGGGGGTCGGTCTCTTCTCCCAGGTAACAAGCCATAGGACGAGAGGAAATGGTCTCAAGTTGCGCCAGGGGAGGTTTAGACTGGATATTAGGAAAGTTTACTTCACTGAAAGGATTGTCAAGCATTGGAACAGGCTGCCCAGGGAAGTGGTTGAGTCGCCATCCCTGGAGGTATTTAAAAGACGTTTGGATGAGGTGCTTAGGGACATGGTGTAGTGGTGGTCTTGGTAGTGTTAGGTTTACGGTTGGGCTTGATGATCTTAAAGGTCTCTTCCAACCTATACGACTCTGTGATTCTGTGAAATAAATTTTTCTTTCTTCTTCTTTCATTACAATGCAACACTGTTTCTTTGTTGACCCTATTTTTGGTTTCTCGCCCTCCTTTTTTCCTTCACTTGCCATGTCTATGCCAAATGTTCTGTAACATACTCATGCTCACAAACTCTCTCTCTCTCCCCTTCTTTAATTGCTATTCCTTCTGAACTCTTCCAATTCTCACCTCCCTATTCTGAGTCCCATATTTCATCTCTGCCAAGTTTTATTACTGCCACTTTTACCTGTGCCTCCTTCAAGCTTCCATCAACCTTGTGTTACCGCAAACTAATGATCAAGTGGGAAGTGTGTCTGCTCTTTTATTCTTTCTTCTTTCAACACCAGTGTGATTAATCCTAGTCTTTCTGATTGGCCCATGCAATGATGATTGAGCTGTCGCTCAGACTTTCACCCTGTCTTACCACTGGTATGAAATTGAACTTCAAACCATGAGAGCATTCAGCACTGTCAGGAAAATGTGAGTCAGTAATTTACAAAGTGGCTCTGTGTTTCATACACTATCCCAACTTATGAATGCAGAAAATGCTCTGTAGTACTTATTAATGAATCAGGGTACAGCAATGCCACTACATTACGTAATCTTGCATCCCTCGAGATGAATGAATTATGGATACAAAACCATTATCACTCCCTTCTGGCAACATTTTCACTTTCTCTCATACTGTATACCTGTGACTTGTTGGCAATGCTTTATTTCCTCCCTCCCCCAGTATATTGCGAAACTCCTGGAAGCTTTGTATTTTTATGATTTTTGTAGAAGTGCTTTCATTGTTTTTCCACTGAATTCCCTTTCGTTTTGCTGTTATATGCCATTAACCTCTTAAAGCTTACATTTATTGCTTTATTCATTTTAATAATTTTAGTTTGATGAATGAGAAACATCATATAATGCAAAGTGTTTCCGAAATCACTGACAAATAAAATTGATAACATTAAGGTGGTTCTGTATTTATATTGGAATTTCTAATGTGGAAAATCCAGACGTTCAGAGAGACCACAAGGAAAACTGCCTTTGTCAAAAGTGTGGGTACCTAATCTGAAATATGAACACGTGGGCCAGGCCCCCTTTAAAATTCTGCTCATGATACTGGAAGAAGAATCTTACGAAAACGAAACTTCTCTTATTAATAAAGTGAACTAAATTTTTTGATACCTCCAACTAAGATTTGAGACATTTTTTCTTTTAATGCAAATGTCCTCTTTCTCTGATCAAAAAGCCTATACATCCTCCCCATGCGTCAAGTTCCTTTAATGGCATCTTTTGAAATGTATCATAGTGCATATTCAGTATAATTTATAAATAATGTGGTGTGTTAGGTCAAATCATCTTATGTTACATCAAGAAATGGGGATGTGGCAACCTTCAAGGCAGAGCTCCTGTAGAGGCAAGGCACTGTATTAATCTCTTTTCCTTTTTGATTTCCACTCTTCCCTCTCCAGCTTTATAATCCCTTTTACAAGTGAAGTAACTAAAATGAACAGAGAAAGGGAATATACCTTTAAAAAGTACAGTGAATCGGTTTCTATTAAACCTCACTGTGTAAGAATGGGCCAGTGAAACTGGCACAAAGTCCGATGAGAGAGAGATTAATTCATCTTCTGTCACTTCTGAGAGCAGAGTTCAAACCAATCCAAGGAGACAAAAAAGACGTTTTGCACGTGTGCTTAATGTGTATCCTTGTCAGCAGTGAGGTACTTCAAACTGCTCTGCCCTAGTTTCCTGTTTATAGAAGTATCACAACCCCAACTGCAAGGTCTTCGTTTTGGAAACAGCCCATGGAGCTGAACTCAACAAGCTGGTACTTTGGTAGCAGCACATGGGTAGGTTAAGGTGCCACTGGAGGGTCCTGATCAAGGGATGCTACACCAGCAGACGAGCTTATTCTTTCGAAGACTTTGAAATTATTGTTTAGGAGAGGGGTTTGGATGTTGCGTGCTGGGAGGATGTCTGTTTTAAGAAAGTAAGCTCAGAATAAAAAATAAAAGTAATGTCAGACATTTGATAATTGTCTACTTGTTGATCATCCTAACAGAACCAATAACACGTAATGTAAATTTGGCCATAGACCATTTACAATTTCTAAACAACGTGATCTCAGTTGTGACTGTGCTCTGTGGCCCTGGGAGAGGTTACGCAGAGGCTTACGGAGCCCAGAGAGGTCCCCCATGGCACAGGGTGCCTGAGGCAGCGTCACTGGGCCTCAAAATGGAGCAGTAGGGAGCGTGGCTCTTGCTACGCCTTTTAAAAGTGTACAGGTTATGTTTCTTTACATGTGAGACAAGACTGGAGAAGTTAGTACTGTTGTCAGTGCTAGGCTAATGCAGGCTTGTGCACAGAGATTATTTCTGTTCCCTGAAAAAAGTACTTGAGTATGTGTATATACAGAAAAGGTTACACATGTCCTCCAGCTTCTCTGTCTGCCAGGCAAGATCAGGTACTGTCAGTACATGCAGGAATTGCCTCGGCATTGCTGAAATTTGGTTTATGGCAATTTTGTGATACAATCCTATAGAATTTAATACTTCTTAATCAAATAGCATTTGATCAAATGCATTTGATGGAGTTTTCTAGAAATGTTTATACATATAGAAACACATATAGAAAGCAATAGAAATATTATTTTTACTTTTTAAACTACAAGACATATTTATGTAATATTACTAAAGCAAGTTATTAAAGTTTTAGAAATAATTTCTGTAGGTTTAATATTTTACCTTTTTCCATTGTCTTCTGTAGAATGTTCGAATAAAGGCAGGGGCAAGTTGTCCACTATTTAACAGCAGTAATGTGGCAATTTAGAAGGAAAAATAAAGTGGAGAATATGTCAGTAGGATTTAACTGGATGCCATGAGTAGTAGGCTAGCTTTTCTGCAGCAAAACAAAGGAGATGAGGCCAAATTTTTTAATTACGGCAATGTTAACATCGCCACTTTTTACAACTCCTACACAAGATATAATCTCTAATGACAAATATCTCTAATACTCTGTTAGGATATTAGTTCAGTGTTATTTCCAAGAGAAATATGCTGTTCACTGAATTTCTGTAGCAACTTCTGATAACAGTTATTTTGGTTAAAGCAAAAACTGAGGCAAGAAAAATCAGGTTTTCATAGTGAGCCAGACCAGTAACTCACTCTGTACAGCTAAGGAGCTGGACTGACACAAAGCACTGATGCAGCTTTCATTAATGTTATGTAGGAAGATTGAATGATTGGTCTCCATATTTTAAGCCCAAAGATTCCAGTTCTTTGTTCATGCACAATGCATCTCCTACATCCAGTTATACTTGAGCTTGGATAAGGAGGCTGCGACTAGGCTAAGGAGCCAGCAAAGCTCCAAGAACAGGGAAAAAGCACATGATTTAGTCATAAGGCATATCATGGACCCATTCTTGCTTTATTCTAAGAACATCTGCCTCTCTATTGTTTTCCTCTTCCTTTTGACATATTCTTGAATGATTACTTTGCCTGCATTCATAGAAGTAGCCTCACCAAGTCTTTCTGGAATTACTTTGTTCTTTTACCAAGAAATGTCAGATTGTGTCAAACAAGTTCAACAGTGAGTCTCCATATGTATTTCTGCTCAGCATTTTGCCTGTAATTTTTCTTCTCTCCATCTGTTAATTATATGTAGTGGCTTATGAAGGATTACATTAAAATGTTTTAAATAATTGATATGATAGGGGATACTATTAGTCACCATTACCATAGATAGGTGATAATTTTCTGCTCTGTCCCTTCTGTTTGGGGAGAATGGAGGGCAAGTCTGCTAACAGGGAAAAGAAATGCTGAGTAGATTAAAGAAATGTTGGACTTGATTAATTTCTCACACACACTGTATCTCCACTGATTTCACACAATTGCTCCTGATTTATATCACTGTAATGTAGAGGAAAATCAGTTCCTTAAACTATACTACTGTATGTGATTCATTTTGTGTTTTGTCATCCTATAATGTATATTTTGAATTTTTAATATTAAGCTACACATCTTTCAGATCACAATCATATTATATGTAAACTCCTAACTACAATATTATCTATCATAACACAGTGGTGTTTCTTAATATTTCAGACTTCCGTGTTATATGATTTGAAAGTATGGTGGTCTTCATCTTTTCTGTTTTCTATAAGACTTGAGATTTTAAATATATATATATATATATTTAATATTCCTTGAGCAAAGTATTTAGTTCTCAATATACATCAGGCATTCTGACTGATGAGAGTAGAGTTTTGGACTTTAAAAGGTGTGGTCTAATATACTTGAAAATATGGAATGTAATACAAATATTGTTAAATAAAAGTAAAACTGCACTTTTCAGAAAGGAAAAGATTTGTAAACAAGAACAGATTATAAAGAGCGCTCTATGGAATTTTCTTAAGATTCTGTAATTGGTGGAAAATGTGAAAATTGCATTTGTGAATGAATGAGTAAACAACTATTGCACACTTCTCCTTAAAAAAAAAAACCCAAAACAGATGCCCCCTCCCCCCCTTTAGGTTTTACTCTGAAAACGTTTATAGTTAGAGGAGTGGATGTGATCTTCAGCTATTGCAGAAAGCCTCAGAAATAATAGGCACATGGAAAATGTGCTGGAAAATTCTCCTTCTGAAGCCATGGCGTATTGGTCTAGAAAGAAACCCTAAAGCAACTGTGTATGCATTAATAGCTGTCCAACATATCAAAGAGCTTAAAGAGTGGGAATAGGTTGATGATGTATTAGACGTCACAAGTTATTTCTCTATTCAGCTTGCCTTTTTCAATAGTATAGCAGGGTTTGTATATATGTTTCATTCACACATGACCTTGAAGTCCTGAAGAATCAGGTTAGTTTATGTTGAACTTTAATTTAACCTTGAGGCTAGCCCTGCTTTCAGTGAGGGGCTGGACCAGATGATTTCCAGAGGTTCTTTCCAGTCTGAATTATTCTGTATGATAATATGATGCAGAGACTTGTTAATCAGCTTCTGTTGCCCGATTCTACAGGCAACATAATTATTAAGGTGCAACGTCCCAATGAAGAGCTGAGTACGTAATGAAAAACTAATGATTAATTCACAAATTCTGTCTGAAATACAAATTGCATAATATCGCTGTGTGGATGTTAATGTACAGATGTTCCTGAACACTTCTCATGTTTGATGAAAAAAGTCTGCTGATCCTAAAAGCGCCCTAAATTTTAGCGTAGTTACTAAACTGAAAGTGTACAGCAGCCTTGACCTTAGATTATTTATTATTTGATCATGTGGTTAAAAAAAAAACAACATGTAGCAGAAGTGACTGGCTATTGAAACAGCAAGCATCCTACAGTTTGGAAAATCATAAGCAATTTATGAGAGAGTGACAAAAGAGGGATACATTTGTAATTAATGCTGTTCACCACAAAGAGCTTCAAGAGCTCCAATGAAAAATAGAAAGAAGCTATATTTAGGATAAGGGTTACACAGAACCAGTATACTGTACTTAAATACTCCTAAACTCCCTTTCCTATTCTTTTCTCCACAAAAAAACCCAAACAAACAACAAACCCACAAACACCAAAAAGCCCCAACAAAATTCTTCAGCATCTTTGGAAAAATAAAACTGTACCTGCACAAGAAGAGAGTAAAATTACAGAAGGGGGGATTGGGTGGAGGGAATGAATCTGAAGAGAGTCAGAAAGGTAAAGGCTCCAAATGAGGTACTATTAGCAAACTATGTAAAAGGCAGAAAGAGCATGCTTTTAAAATGCTTAAGAAGCCAGGGAATAACAAAACGAATTGTCGGGTTCTCTGCTTAAGAGGATGGAAGAAAAAAAAAATGGTATGTAGAAATCTGAAAAGCTTAATAGCTACTTTGCGTTAGCCCTTCACTAAAAAGATAATAGTTACAGGCTTAATGCACTAATGGTAGTAACGTAAAGGTGAGATGGAATCAGGAAGGAACAGGTTAAAAAGTGCCTACCCATTTAAGATGGAACACATTAAAATAATCTCTGGAGAGCCGGGCAAAATTCTCCCTGGAGTGAGGTAGCATCAGTATCAAAGCCATTGGCAATTTAATTAGTGAATTCATGGAGGGGGGGGAATTTCACTGGGGCTGGAAATGAATGCCATAGAATGAAATCAAGCAGGTGTAAGATCCTCATACTCAAATTCCGCTTTTTCAATTCAGATCTTTAGGCTCAAGGGAATATTCTGCTGCTCTGAAAATCCATTGTTCAATATGGTATACGGCCCTGACTGAACAGCCTGTGAACCTGGCTTGCTAATCAGTACTTCTTTTGGCAGTGGTCGTTATATGGCCAACAGCCAGTCTTACAGGCTGCAGGGATGCGTTCTGCAAAGATGTGGACTTCGAGTGGCAAACATTACATGATATCACTTCATACAACAGTAAGTGAACCTCCCAGTCTGCAACGGTACTATCTGATTGATAACTCGCATTATTTTTTAAAGTGGAGGGACTCACCAATATTGTGCTAAACACACATGAAGAGGAAGCATGAAATCACTGTGGTTGCTGTCCAATCTTTTCTTTATAATTATTTCATAAGCTGCCATCTGCAATTAAGTTTAAAGTGTCAGTGGTTCCATAGCATAGTGGTGTCATTGATAATAACATGTACACAGTTACATAATCCTTTCTATTGGGAAGCATCAAAAAATCATGGCTGGGAATACATAATGCTTTTTTTAAGCAAGAGAGCAGATAAAACAAATTTCAATGGAGTCTTATAAACCCACATTCTTATTGTTGTTATCCTTCCTTTTTTCTTTTTAATCTCTGCAAACAGGATATTTTTGGATCTAGAATATTTCTACATTTTGTTTGTTAAGCAATTGTCCTCAGTTAAGTTCAGGTTCCAATTTTAGAATGGGAAAGCAAACAGCAGCGGAGTGCAGGTAGGATTTTCCTTTCAGAATATTACATGTATCATTTGCTCTGTGAAAATTCCCCCAGATAGTTAAGTCACCTACTTGCACCTTTTCCAGTTTTCCTGATGGGGAGGAGCTTCCTTTGGGGGAAGCTTATGCAACCAAGCAAATGATTCTTATGACCCCTTAGGCTGTCTCTGTTAAAATGTTCCATCAAAGCCTAAAGCAGCTGCGTCTCAAGCAATGGCAGAAGCATAGCAGGAGCTCAGAAATGTTGCTGGCCCTCCTCAGAATAAGAGGGTGTGTTCAATAACAGGAGAACGACAAATTTCTCCAGGCGCTCCTCACCCCTGGGGACCCTGTGGGAAGTCTGCCATCCAGGAGTGGTTCTCATCCTGTGGGCAAGTCCTCCCATTGATCAGCACAGCACAAGAGGAATGAAGTGTAATTTCCTTCACCCTATTTCTATAAAAGATGATGTAAGCATCCTGGGTTTATAGTCTATACATAACATACACAATTATAATATATTTACATATGGTATATATGGGTATATATTTACCCATATATTTGTACACTATCAATGACTACAGTCTTTTATAGTTTCTCTTGAAACACCTATACCACGCACATGATCCTTCCTCCTCCTCCCACCCTCAAAATATCTGGCTAAGACTATTTGTATTCATCTCGCCCAACTTTAGAGGCCACATATTATCATATCCCATAGTTGTGATTTTCCTTGTAGATGGGAGAGTTTATGCTCCCTGTCCCAATAAGAGGAGAAAAAAAAAAAGCCCTTCCAGGCTGTCTCTAGTGACATCTCAGTCTTGTGTCCTCTTCTCAGCAATCATTTCTGTCTGCCTCTCATTCTGTTTGTGAACCTATCTGGGATTATGTGTTATGTTAACATAACACACAGTTTTATGTGTGCCAAATCCTTTTCAATATTTCTGTAAGGGATACAGTAGATCTTCAGCTGTACAGCAGCAGCTTGGGACTGGATGGGATGCAGTCAAAGGTGTGGAAGGAGTTGGCCCATGTAACTGCGAGGCTGACGTTTACTGTCCTTGAAAGGTTGTGGTGAATGGGGAAGGTTCTTCATTGCAGGAAAAAGCAAATGTTGCACCCAACTTGGTAAAAGACAAGGAGCAGGGTCCTCCAAGGAGGATCTGGGGGTCCTAGTGGAAAGGAAGTTGACTAGGAGACAACTTAGCCCTTCTTTTAGAAGGAGATTTTAGTAGATGATGTCAAGGTGACCTTCTAACCTTAATTTTTCTATGACTTTTTGCATTTCTCTGACGTTGGTATGCATCAGATTCCCAACTCTAGCCTTGTATGACCTCAGGAGTTCATCCATCCTTACACCCTTGTCCAATAGCTCCCACATTGGCCATTAGCAATCCCAGAGCTGTATGTGCTCCACAGTGAGCACTGGGGAGCCCCGTGGAAAGTAGCTCAATTTGTTCCTTGCTGCCCAGTGGGGCTGCGGGATCTACGGGGATGGCATCAGGAAGCTGCCTGCAGTCTTGCTTCTTTGTATGGTTCTGCTGAAGGTGCTGAAAAAGCCTGTGGCATTTTTCTATCAGCTGTGCATGGAGAGACTGTCATCCCCTGCAAACGGTCTCTGAAATATGGGGGCGGGAGAACGTTCAGTCATTTGTTGCTCTGATTGGATTCATCTGTTATTCGTGTTTGCCGATACCATAAATCGTGGCTGTAGACATTTGGCTTTTTTACTGCTACTTGGATGGGCACTTGTGTCATGTAAGGGGAGTTGGATTTCAGAACACAAAGTTTTTGAATTTGATCTGTTTAATGTTTGTCAATTTTTCTGCAAGCAATATACCATTTTTTGACTAATGTTATTCAATATTTGGAGAGTGACTGTAGTAGTGCTTAATTTTTTTTAAAGAGGTAAAAGCAAGAGATTTCTTATATCTGCAATATATATGTGATATTAGATATGTGAGTTACGTGTTGTAGTGTAGATAGCAATTTCCCTGGAGACAGCATGGGTGACTGTGAGGGCAGGGTGGCCTGAAGATAAGGGCTATCTGCTATTTTGTCATGAAATATTAGTAGCGAGCATTTAACGTGTTTTTGCTTTCCCACTTTATTTCAAAAGCAGAATTAAAAGGATTTTGTTGCATTAAAACAAAACCTTTTACAAATTAATATCCCTGTCAATGCTTGCACTTCATATAACTTTTCCAGTCTGACAGTGAACGACGACAGTGAGGGCATATCATTTTTAGGAAGCTGCTTTAAAGAAAACACAGAAAAAGAAACCTTTGTAATTATAAACCCTGATTATGTAAAGTAGTCAGATATGGGCTTTTTGCTTGGGTTGTGTGTTTCTCTTTTAAGATGTCTTGTTTAGAAGTCCAAGTGCTGAAATGGAGGATTTTCACTTAACATTTAAAATGAAATTGAATATCTGCTTCCTTATTGTGTAGCTCTCTGCTTATAATCTTTAGACTTAGCTTATTTAGCTTTATAGCAGCATTCCTGTATGCTGTTTGGGTCTTTGAACCTTGTTGCTCCCCCTCCTCATTTTATTATCATAAAATTCAAAATACTTGACAAGGGAAAGGACTTCAGATACTACAGCACAATCATATTTCCCCAACATCAAAGTGAGAAAAGACTGTGAGATGAGCCATCTTGACCAACATGAAACAGGACTTTGACATTGTAATGCATTGACATCACTCTCGTTTAATCTTTTTTTTTCTTTTTTTTTTTTTCTTTAGGACAGTAAAAAGAGGGTATCCTAAGGACGGTTATGACTTATGCAACCCATAAGTGAGCAGAGGTGTAAAAAGCATCTGTAGCCCCACTTTGCTTTGAAAAGAGAATCAAATCTACCAAACAATATAGGGATTGCCTGTCTGAATGTCACATATAATGGTCAATGCTCTGATGTTTCCTTCTTGGCTACTAAAATATAAAATAAGAAATTGATTTATTATACCAGCTTAGCAGCAAATAAGTAGTACTTGATGCTGATAATACACCAGAACCTAAAAACACACGAGCCTTAGGGTATGCCAAATAAATGTGATTCTTTTTTAAAAATTATTTTTAATAGTGGCAAAAAATGAAAATCCTATTCTTTGGTATCCTAAATTCAACCTCAGTAAGCTAATGCCATTATTACTGAAAAATAGTTCCTTAAATGTAAGTTGGAAAATAGTTACTAGAATCATATTGTCATTATAGGAAAATGTAGTTATTTAGAACCTGGAAAATGTATGTGTTTGAAATGCAGTTCATGGAAGGCATGCATTTACACACTCAGGAAAACTCTGCCTGTAAAACAGATAAGTGCTTTGTACAGTGCATCTTATAATTTTTCAGCTACTGGAAGATTATTACAAGATAAGTTTTGTGTTAGCCTGCCTGAGGACACAAGCTCTTTGCTAAATTCTAAATGATTTGACTTATTGTGCTTAAATATATTTTGTTGTGATTATTCAATAGACAAATATGCAAAATTGTTTTTTATCCTCAGTGTGACACTGATAAGCAAACAATCTATGTGCTATATTTTGAAAGTGTCAAAGTATTAAGAGTAAAATCTTGAAATAAAAAGAAAAAATAAATTTAAAAAAAAAAGAAAAAAACCCAAAAAAACTACTGGGGTATTTTCTGATACTGTCTGCAGCACGGCATGATGTTGTGCTGTAACTCTAGGTAGAATCTGAGCTATAAGTAACAATGAAATAAGTGCATCTGAGGAAAAAAATAGAATTTTAGAATTATTGTAGTTTTAGCATTTTGACTTTTTATAACATTTAAGAAATAAGTTTAATGAAAATATATCTCACTGACACTATGTCTTTGAGATAAAGTATGTATTTATGGACATAGTTGTATTTACTAAACATTGGACAGAACATATTAATGGACATAGTATGACTGGTGTTATAATTAGATTATTATATTTTATTTCTGTTAGGTTCCTGATGTTTTTTATTAAATAAATATTTCGTGATGAATTAAATTGAAGTTTCTTTTAAATAGAATATGGTTTGCTGTATATTGAATATGAAGTCAAAAGATTCACAGTAAAATATGAATCCTTTAAATAAGAATGTAAAGCATAAGTCAGCTTTGAATGCGCAACCCTTATATCAATAAATGAGGTATTTTTTTCTCGACTGCTTTGTCTCTGAATGCATCTCTCTAGCACGGTTATGATAAGTAATTATCTATTGAATCGTTTAGAGCTAGTGCAGTGAAAGTAGCACATAGTGTACTTACCTGGCTAAACTGATAGGGAATGCTTTATAAAAGTAATGCATTGCAGAAAAGTAATAATATTTATGCTCTATTTTTTTATGACAAGTAGTTGTCTTTATCTCACCATCTCCTCATCAGAATGTTTATTTTATATTATCCTGTGCTGCAAATTAGACACAATGCTGAAAAAAACCCCATTAAAATGATATGAAATTAAGACAACAAAATATTTGAATTGTTGGTGATTACTTGATTACTGAAAAGGATATTATACCTCCTGTTCTCTCTGATGTAGTCAGGAATAAGCAAGGTCTGCTGTATTTCTGAAATGGGCTGATGGTGTGCACGGAGAGAAGACAAGCACGCTGATGTGTAGACAAGTGGTCACTGATTTTGCTTTAAAAAGGACTTAGAGCAGGCAAAGGAGGAAAGTCTTTTCCTCCAGTAATGTGGTGAAGTCTGTTGTTGCTATGGTCTCAATTGGGTGCCTGGAAGCACTGATGTATGTGTGAAATGTTTTCATATCACAAACATATTAGCAACTTACTTGATACCAAGCACAGAAAAAGAAACCCATACTATTCATGCATATCCTTGTTTTCCTCTTTTTTGTACTATAGTAAAGTGAGGGTGTTTTTGGCAGCCAATTTGATGTCAGGTCTTTCTGTGATTCTTTCTTAGTGCTCATCAGGGTGCCGATAGACTAAAGCCATCCAGCATGAAGAGATTTTTCACATCACAGTTGCAGAAGCAAACTACTTCTTGCCAAGCACAGAAAATACCAATAAACATTACATATTCACATTTCCCTTTTGTTGTTTAATAAGGGAAAGGTGTCCTGGTGATTGCTCAGCCATCAAGCAGGAAAAATTACAACTTCTTTTCTTCTCTTTTTGCTCTTTTGTCAACAGAGAGTCTCCTTTCCTCAGCCTTCTGCCGTAAACTATAGAGAGCATATAGAGAGTCTCAATAGGAAACATAATGGGAAAATATGAAATTGCACAGCTCGGTTGCCAATTGCAAATGAAGGCGCCTCTCCTCTTGGCTGTATGTGGGTTTCTTTGTTAGCCAGAATTGTTTCCCTGATTTTCAGAGGCCTGTTTATATATTTGGGATATGTCTGCTTTCTCCAAACACTCTACTGTAAGATTTAGTAATGAGAGTTGTATGTGTGCAACCTAGATTTCCCCCTTTGTCTTTTTAGCAGGGGTTTTTGCTGTAACAGCTACCTCTTCTGCTGTGGCAGGTGGTGTATGGCATTGCTCTGCAAAGCACCTCCCAAATACAGAGTAGTCTGAGGGGCTGCTTTTGAAATAACCAATTAATAAAGTGTGTGTCTCTCTGTCTGTGTAAACGAAATGCTTTGCTTTAATGTCTCATTTGCTTAATTTTAGTGCCACCACCAAGAACTGTCACCCTCTTCTCACTACTTACACTGTAAATTTCTGCTCAGTGTGAGAAAGAAAATTTGCCCAAGCTTTTTTTTTTTCCCTTTTCCCCCCTTCAGGATGACAGAATCCAGATCCTTGTGCAAAATAGCCACGGACATTCCTCCTTCGTTAGGCTTGAAATATCTTTACTAATCTTTAAGTCTACTAATTTACTCTGTCTGCCAATGTGAATTTGGCTCAGTTCCTTACATAACACTAAACCACTATTAAACTACTGTTACTATCTTAATCTTTTTTTTATACTAGTAGTCATAATAAACCAGCAATAATAAATACCACCAGTAGACAGAAATACTAATATTCCAGCATGATTTTCTACTTTTTTTGTTTTGTTTCATTTATAGTAACAGAGAATGAAAATTGAAATAAATATGAAGCCTTCCCATTATTCTGAAAAGTTTTGCTGTTAGCCTTTGTGGTCATTCAGTAGTCTCTGTGGTAGGCGCATACTGCTTACGTACGTGAACTGAAGTGTGCAGCAAATATGTATACTTTGTCTTTCATTTAAATGGTGACTCCAGGTTAAAATGATCTGGTCCTTTCAGGCACTTGATGTTTTTCCTAGTACTTTGGGGTTAATTTATGTCTTACAGACAGCAAATTGTAGATGTAGAAAATAAGACAATGTTCCAACAGGGCTGTTCATGAACAGTATTCCAGTATTTTACTTAATGTCCGCTTCTATGTCTCCTTAAATGTGCAAGTCGGGCACCACCTCCATTGCTGGCAGACACCCTTTAGAAAGTATTACATCTTAATACTTGTAAAAGTACTGATGTACTTTTTACTTCTGTAGCAAATGTAATGTATTGTATATAGTATATATAAAATTTAAAATTTGTCTTTTATACCTATAATACCTATAACGAAACTATCTTGGAAATACATAAGAAACATATGGATCAACACTTAGGGAGTCATCTAGTGTGCTGTATTTTTCTCAAACTCCAGTTATTTTCCCAATAAATTCTGATAGTAATTTTGGTTTATTATGCTAATTTAGAAAGTAATCATACAAAGATTATATACACTAGTTTATATTTAGGATACTGGGAAGGATCCTTATGTAGCTCCATATTAGACTACAGTCTGATTTATCTTTAATTCTGGGATCTGAATTTATATGACTGGCTGCTCTGGGAAGTTCTGGTAAGAGTTTTCTAATATATTGCTTGGCAAAATAATCATACTGTATCGAATGAATTCATACATTAGCATGACTCACATACAAGGCTGAGCAGTTGCACAGTTAAGCCAGCCACTTCCAGTAAATAGAATTAAAAATCTCATGTTTATTTTAATTTTATTTACTGTATTACATACGCATATTTTCATGTTTTTCCAGGAAAACATGATTGCTCCCCTGCGCTGCCCCACTCTCTAACTGGCAGATAGGAGTGCCACCTTCTCAGATGGCTAAAAAAACCCCAACTTTCACATGTGGAGTCATATTTTTTTGAAACTACATATCTTTTAGAAAACAGGTGCCTGTATGTAAATCAATATAGAAAGACAATGCTGAAAACCTGCCTGGTAGAAAACAGTTAAAGCTGTTTGACCAGGAGATCCTGTCAAAATACAATTGTTCTGTTATAGGTTTGTACATTGAAAAAAAATTAAAAGGTAACTAAAAAAAACCCCAAAGTATTAAGAGAGAGAAATTTGAGCAAATGATATCAAAACGTTTAGAGTCTCTGAAACTGTCCTATTCTCTTTAGGAAATAATGTAAGTCTTGTTGACAGAGGTGCTTTTCATATCATTGTATACAAAGAGGATTTGGATTGCAGATACTGAATTCAAATCTAAGTGTTTTTCAAGATGCAAAGTTACACTGAATCTCTTGAAACTCATTTCTAGTATCTTAAAATTTCTGATTTAGAAAATTATTTTAGAATTTGGCTTAAGCTTTTTACTTTGGACATTTCTCTTTCCATTGAATTGGTCACAAAGGGTTCTCATGCATCTTCAAATATCCAATTTTTTGCAGTCCATTATCTTGGACAAGGTGGGATATTTATCTTGTCATCAGTCATTCTTACCATCTGCCCTGCTTGAATTGCCCTGCTTGGGCCAATACCTGGCAATTCACCGGATACAGACTTGGATTGTAAAATTGTATTCTGCTAGATAAGTGTAGCTAATGCGAGGGTGGCGTAGGGTGAGATATGTCACCCACCAGACAGCACACCAGGTTTACTTCTCTGGGATTACAGCCATGCAGATTTATGTTTAGTTTTTTGTCTTCAATAGTTAAAGCAAAGAGCAGTAAGGAGGTGACTTTCTACCTTCTGTGAAGTCTTTCATTATGCTCTGGTGGGATTCTTGCATATTATTCTTCTAATGGACTTTTCCTGCTGTGCTGAAAAGCAAGCTTGTTAAGTAAGATCATACAGAAATACAGGACAAGTGGAAATTATTCTGTAATTTTTTTTAATTGATGGGTAAGGAGATTCTTTCACTGTAATGCACTTTAGAACAACATTGTGGAGTTTATGGCACAATTCCTAACTGATGGGGAGGTGCAAAATAGCACTGGAGTAGGGGAGTCTGTAAGTTTCAGGGAAGGGAAGGTTTTCCTGCTATAAATGTATCATTGCTGGGGATTAGAAATTTGCATTTTAGTCTCCAATCCGAGCATTTTTTTCAGTTCAGCTGCAGGTAAAGGTAATGTGGGGCAGTAAGTGCCATCAAAAATATGGATTTCTTAAACTTGCTTCTTATTCATTTACCTTTTGCCATAATATCTGGCATCTTGCAGGGTTTTTTTTGTCCATCTTCACAACATCAGATAATAGCATGATAGGATATTTTAGGCCGGAAGGGACTTCAGGAGGTTGCAAGTCCAAACCCCCTGGTTAGAGCAGGGGCAGCTCTAAGGTCAGCCCAGGTTGCTCAGGGCTTTCTCTAGTCTGGTCTTGAAAACCTCCAAGGACAGGGACTGCACAACCTCTCTGGGCAACCTGTTCAATGCGTGAACATCCTGTGACCCTGCGAGGTTCTGCTATCCCTATTGAGTAAGTGGGAATAGAAGAGAATCTGAACTTTGTTTGCTGAAGTTAACTCAAGTTACAGTGCCATCTCGTAACTGAAAGCTTCTCTGCAAGCAAAAACCTTATTTAAGAAAGCTGTTGTATCAGGAAATAGAAGACACAGATCAAATTAACAGAGTCCAGTAAGAACACACTATATAGCAATCAAATCAATTTGTGTAGGGTATTAGTTTGCAGTGTGGTTGTTTCACTTGAACTTGACTCTAGTCCTGGATGACCTAAAAAGCCTGGGACAGAAGGGAAAACACATTCTCTGGTAAAGAGTCTTGAATTTAGGAGCATCTTAACCAGTGAATCAGCGTAATCCTTCATAGCAGGAACTCTGATGGGGTTTCTTGGTGGGTTTTGGCTGTCTGACAACTTTCAAGCCTTCTCCTATCAGCAAAATTAGGAACAAGTCAGTAGTCCCTGAAGGCATTTGCACTAAAAATTGATAACTGTCATGAAGCATTAGGACAATAGGGGAAAGAGGAAGAAGAGTAACAAGTAGCCTAAGAACTGTGCAGAAAAAATGTGTATGCGAGAAGTGGTTTCCATGCTAAATATATTAAAATGATTTAGGATATGCTTATAACCTCATCCTTACAATTTTTGTGTGTGTGTGTTATCCTATTATTTTTTCATGCCAGAAACTCAAAATGGATGGACCACTTTCTTATAGCAGAAAGTGTAGGGACCACTTTCTTATGACATCACAGTGTGCATTAGAAATGGTTTGAAGTAGCTGGAGACATCAGTCCTTAACTCCAAGTCCCAAAATTCACCTAAGGTGATTTATGAGTAGCCAGTTGATGCAAACCTTTCCTTGGGTTCATTGCTGCTGTAGCACAGGTGCATGGGTTATCTGCCAAGGTAGTTGTCCGCACTTCACCTGTCAGTAGCCAATGCTTCTGTATTTCTCTTTCATTTGCAGACATATTAAAAATTTATCACAAACATTTAAAGAAGAAAAATGCATTGACTTTTCTGAAAGCAATTTGTTAATTAACATCAAAGGGATGAAATTTGCCTTGCATTGCCTGGTGAGTGGCATTCTTCCATCGTCCTGGTTGCTATGGCGATGAAGGAAACTCGTTTGTTCCGGGTCACTCCTAAATTTGCACATGAAAGCATTAGAGATTACTGCTGTCTAATCAAGTTATATGGAAAAGTTTAAAGGGAGGTACAATGTTTTACAGCTAGCAACCCTCAACAGAATAAAACACAATAGCTGAGAAAAAGGATTATCTCGTGCTTTTAAAAACATACTAGGGAAGTTCAAAATGGTATGAAAGCTTTTTTAGCCAAACATCTTGGTTTTTTAATGCTATCTTCTAAATGAGGAATGTAGAATCACATTTCTAATAGAGAATTTGTGTATGCATTGCCCAACTCCAGGGCTGGATTCAGCATAATGAATAAGGCATGTGCTATGCATTCATTAAACGATTTTACTTTTGAACTCCAGATTCTTCTGTGTCACAGTCCTTGGTATTGTTGCATCACTACTGAAGTACAAAAAGAAGTTGTTACTCGGAGTATGAATTGAATTCTCAAAAGCAAAGAAGTCAGGACTGACACCGAACTTCCGACAGGAAGCCTCAGGAGAAGCCCACATCTCGCTGCAGATACTTATTGGCAGCAGAGTCTGCATGCAGCACATGCAGACTGTATTGTGTCTGCGTGGTTGAAGGTATTCTGCAATGCTTTAGGAGAAACCAGGTGCAAACCACGGTAGAGCCTACCTTTTTGTATGAGCTTGTATTTTCATGTATGGATTAGGTTTTCTTCTCTTTTTTTTTTGGGCCATTATTTTATTCATTTTTGTTGATAATTAGATTTTCATGACTTGCAGTTTCCAAATAATGTGTCAGTCATACTAAATGCTGTTTAAATGGAAAAGTCTAGAGCTTTAACAGCAGTTATGCAAACAGCTCCATTACAGAACAGAACATTGTTACCTTAATTCTTAATATTTATGATTTAACAGTACTGTTCAGAGACCACAACTGAAGAAACATAATGAGTTCTTCAAGTTATCTTTTAAATTCAATATAAACAAGCATATAGCATCCTGTATCTTAATTATATATGAGGATATTCTTGCTATAAAATAGCATTGTTGTCATGGAAGCAATCAAGACTCAGCAACAAGGAAACTGTTTGACCAAGGCTGTTTTTAACAATACAAAGTAAAAAAATATCCATTTTCATGTAACTGCTAAATAAATGTATCTGCTTAAATGTTGGCTTATTTTTCAGTACTAAACTGGCATTTTTCACTAGTAAAGCAAAGTATAAGATATGTTTTGTGATGGTACAAATTAGTACCACAAAAATGTAGAAGGAGGCTGTGTATACACATATGTCCTTACTAAAGAGGGATTAACTACAGTAGTAGAAGATTGAGGTCTATACATCCATGTTTGCCTATATATGAGGAAGGATCTATTAAGAATGATGTATCAGTTATATACATTTATTAATCTGTAACTTTTTATTATCTCATACTGCTAGGAGATTCACATCTATACCTCTTGACTCTACTTCTGACATTTTGTTCTCAATAAGAGATTTTTATGTGTGATTTCCCCCCTAGCATTTTCCTATGGAGCAGAAATATGCTTATGTTCTGTATTAGTCTGTCTGATCTGTTTGTCTGTTCTATAACCTAGGTCCAGATACCTGACGGTGTTTAAGGAGCACACTCTATAAGCATGATGGAAAGTGTTAGTATGTGTAAGAGTCTGAGAGTGATGATTTTTTTCATGTCTCGGGTGAAATACAAAATTACAAAGACTTAATCACATACTTTGTACTCAATTTATTATTTTTTGATCTGCTGTCTTCCTACTTTCTACCAAAAGATTTATCGCTTCCTAAGTTTCTAGGTTTTAAGGTATAAGAAGTGCATGTATCCTGTTTTATGCACGAGGTATATACATTCAGCCAGGATTGCATGTGCAGCATTGGAAGTCCATATAGATATCTAATTTCCTTACATTTGCCTACTGAAGAAATCTGCCGTCTGCCCGCGTTGACAACTCAGTAGCCTAAATGCAGCCGTTCTGCTCTGCGGGCTCTCACAAGGAAATGCCTGGTAGCTCTTACCCTCTGCCCTGCAGCAGAGGCCCACCGTGGAGGGGGGAGGGAGCTGAACATTTGTGCTCTCCCATTACTTTCCAGCTTGTCTAACCGTCACTTCAAGATTATTAGATTCCATTATATGGCAAAAAGAGCATTTTACTGAAGCCAATAGTAATCTTTTCAGCAAAGTGATTAAGCATGTGTTTAAGTGCTTCACTAGATCAGTAGCTTCAATATCACTACTGACTCTAGTGGAGCCATGGTTAATCCTCATGTGCTAATATTTATGTGGAAGAGGACTTCTGACTCATAGCTCTCCAAAATCAAACTCAAGTTAATAAAAAAGAACAAAATTAATGTAAAAAGGAAGGTTAGCTATATAAATTTTTCTCTCAAGGCTTAGCGGTGACATTATCCATCTAACAAAAAACCTAAATGACACACATGATGTTACCCATATTTTAGGACTCATTATTTGTAATTACATACAAAATCACAAAGAAGGCTTGTCAAATACTGAAAAAAAAAAATCACAAACATTATTTGAATTTGAGAGGGTTTTTCTGTTCTTCACCTTATTGGCTGTTTTTAAGCTGGGTTTGTTGGCGAAATGACTGTTCTTTGTATAAAAACAGCCCTAACTACTTACAAGCAAAGATATTCACACATGAGTAGGCATATTTTCTGTTCTTCAGTTTAAAAGTGTTTTGTCTACACCAGGAACAAAAGTGATACTGTGATTTTAGCTGACCAATTGCACATCATGAATAATGCAGAGTAAAATGAATAACTCATCAGCAACTCTGATGCTGAGATATGTTCTCACCCAGGGTCCACTAATTGTGATCTGATTCATATAAAGTAGCCTGCTTATAAATGCATTGTGAACAGAAAAAGGAATGCGTTCTCAACAAACAGTATTTTAAATAATTTTACCAGCTTCAGTCGCAACTTTTCATTTCAATTCAAAATCCAGCTCTGTATGCTGTACCCTATTTTCATCTGAAATGATAGAATTAATTTCTTTCCTTATTCAGCATTTAAAAAGCATCTGTTTCCTAATTCAGCTTTACAGCAAATCTCTCTGTTGGTTACTTTTCAAGCATACAAGCAAAACAGTACTTTATGAAAGTGAAGTAAGTATCAGAAGGACTAGGTATTTACTGTAATTGTGCTCCCTTTCTCTGACTTACCGAAGGGAGGAAAAGAAAAAAATTTGCTACGTCCTCTTTAGCCCTTTTCACATCCTTTAAATACTCCAGTTTATGTAATAAGCAATTGGCAATTTTAAGAAAATACTGCACTATGATGAATAACCATTGCATCATCTTGCGTTTTCATTTTTATTTCGGAATTGTGATTCTACACTCAAAACTGAACATATTGATAATTTATCAATATGAGATGAAAATATGATATAATTTTGAGAAATAATGTTGAAAAATATGAGATATAATAATTATAATAATTATAATAATTATGAGATATAAAATTATATAAAATAATTTTGAAAAATATGAGATAATGAGATAAATATTATCAATATGAGATGAAAATAGTATTTTTTTTTCCTCGTAAATCAGTGCAAGTAAGACAGAATTGTAACTTAATGAATGACTTTTAAAAGATGCATTGTGAAGGCATAGAACCTGAGCAGCTTCCTAAACAAATAGAGAGCAAAAGAGCTGAAAAAATTATTGCGAGGAAAGATGGGTTTTGAAACATAAGGAACAGAAAGCTGACAGCTGAAGGCCCAGGTTTTCCTTTGAGGGACCTTCCACACGTGGCTTTTTGAATACTCACATGGGAGAATGAGCGTGGCCTGAATGCCATCTCCCTACTCTCTCCCTGTGCTATTTTCCATAGTAGCAGGACATGGGGAGATTTTTGAGAGGTGGGGGTGGTCTTTTGGGGATCATTCACTGCACCCAACGGTAAGGGACTTAGCTGGTGACTCTTCAGAGGCTGCTCAAGAATCAGTGGAATGAAGCAGGTTCCTCCAGAGGTCACTCAGAGTTATCAGTGCTTGGCTCCTCTTGCACTGAAGTTGGGGGATCAAAATATATCTCTTTCCACAGAAATTACTTAAAACATTTTAAGCTCCTTTCATCCCTCTTTGTCCATATTCAGAGCAGTTTTCACAATGTCAGTGTGGATGTATCATCAGAAAAAAGAATGAGAGAATGTGGAGACCTTGTTTCTGTGCCGAATGACACCAGCCTCTGCTGTCCTGTCTTCGCACCCCCTCGTGGGTGCTCCAACTGGAGCAGCTCAGAGTGTTTCATTTCATCTTTCCCATACAGATGGTAATGCTCCCCACACTTACCTTATTCTGAAAATAAAATGAAGTAAGCGTAATAATGTTTAGAGACCTTGGTGACAAGTGACAGGTAGAAATGTAAGGATTTCTACTTCTTCATTATTGTTTTAAAGCTGGTACAGGTTTGCAGCAATGTGAAAGTTCATTCCTAATAGGCAAGTGCTCACATCCCAAGCCTCAGGCTACAGTCAGATATAATTAACACCCTTTGACAGTCTCAGAAGGGAGTACAAACACCATCTGAGCTGGGGAGGTTGAAAAACTGTTTCCGTTGCAGCTGAGATCTTCAAGGCTGAGGCACTTTGCTGAGAGAAGTGTGGAGAAGTCAGCATTGCTGCTGTCTGAGCTTTAGCTCTTCTGCTGCTAATCTGGATATTGGGGACTGTGACTGTGGAATCTTTCAGTAGCCTAAAAATAACCCTTTCCCTAATGTTAAGTGAAGTATTAGAAGAATAAAAAATGTGGCATATAAGTAACAAATGCATGAGAATGTTCACAGTTCTTATTTAAATTAGTTTTGATTCTCTTAAAAGAAAAAAAAGGCAGAAAAAAATAGAAACAGCACTGCCTTACAGCATGAAATCTTTTTGGCATTGGTGGTGCAGTCTGTTTTCCACCTCTCCCAGTACTCATTGTTTGTTCCAGATTCGTTACAGTAATATTGCTTTTTCCAGTGCTATATTGTTGTGATAAATGCATGCGTATTTTCTTCAGCCCTGAATTTTGGCTTCAAGGAATCGATTCAGACTGGTATTTTTCACAAATAAGCTATTATAAGAACTTCAGAGGGAGAAAATAATTTTAGCTTTCAGAATGAATTGGCTGCTGAGATCAGGAGCTGGAAATGTCAGGTGTGGCACCTGTAGTTACCCTGGGCTTGCGGGGTCATGTGCAGGCATGGAAGTGAGAAGGGGCCTGACTTCCAAAGATGCTGGAGTTCCTGAGAGTTGTTAGTGTTTCTGATAATTACACCCATTTTATTTCTGGTCATTATTTTAGGACTGAATTTTTAGCTTCTGAAAGTATTTTATATTAAATTTTATTATTGAAAATAAAGTGTAACTTAGTTGTTTGATTTCCTCTAAATGTTAATGAATTTTGTGAGCCATACTAACATTTCTGAAATGCTCAGAAAACCGAAATAGTCTCTAGTAGCTGTTTACCTTCTGAAACAATTATTTACCTGCTAAAAATCAGGTGGACTGTCCAGATTTCTAAAGGCTTAATGGAATGTAATCACTAATTATTTGCTAATTTTTCTCTTAAGCGTTTGGTTATACTTCAGGCTGTGAGAATGAAATGAAATGGGAACAGAAATATAAGGGAGTGCAGGGAAATGACAATTGTTGCTATGCTGTAGTACACATAAGCGTACTGCACGTGTTGAGTTTACTGTCTGAATTTCCTGACTTAGGTTATGTATTTCACTTATTTTGGTTTCCTCAGTTCATTGGTCTGAAAAGTAGAAATAAAGCATCCAGCTTTACATAGTGGGAACAAGAATCATAAGTTGCTAAATACTGCACTAACTTTTGAGTTACTTCTAGCTATCACAGATACATGCATCATTTCAGAGGCATCCTCCAGTTTTTTCTCTCTGAACTCTTCACAACTCGTTCCTAATGAAAATTACTAGAAGCACACTCGTGAATATTAATAAAATACAATATGGTGTTAAGAGCTAATCCAGTTAAATCTCCATTAGACTCTGTAATTCTATCTATTTGTCATTCATGCAAAAGCAGATTTTACTGGTGTATCTTTTAAAATGCCTCGGGTTCTTTTTGCACTCTTCCTTAGCTCATAGCTTGAGAATAAAGAAGGAAAAGTGCTGGTAATATAGACTGAAATGAAATATGTTTGTTTCTCTCTGCTTTTTTTTCTATGCTGCGTGGCTCACAAACTGCTGTGTACTTGGCACTAAATCCACATGAGAAAGTAGAGTTATATTGTGAAATGGCAGCAGTTACTGCAGCATGGTTGCAGGACAAACTCACAGCTGTCAGCTTTTGGATCAGTCAAGTGTGGAGTTAGTGCAGGGAAAATGTTTAGCCTCAAGGGGGAGAAAGCCAGCTGCCATGTCCATTAGCACCCTTTGTTGACCATCCAAGAACACCGGCGGCATCCAAGGCAGCTTTGTCCCAGCTCTCTTTGCTGAAGGAAATTATTGGAAGATGCCCAGTATGTGGACAGAGAATGGCATGGGTAAAAATAAGGGAGAGGTAGAAATGCATTTAGCTTTTGAGGTATAGGTTGTTTGATTCTTTGGGTGTCCTCAAGTAGCGACTTAATTTGCACCTGTCCTTTCAAAAAGAAAGGGATTAATGGAACATGACAGAAGAAAAGATGGTTAGCCCCTTTGCCTTGTATGGCGGGTACAGAAAAAAAGGCCCCTCAAAAGGATAATCAATGGAATGTGCTAATATTTGAGCCAGCACTTTCAAAATCCTCAATTAATTTTGGGGCAGAGGATATTGGGTGCTCAATCTGAGCACTCCAGCTGCACTTGAATTATCTGAGAGTGTAGATGCTTGGGATCTCCTAAAATGAGATCCCAGCTGTTTCTGGTTGATAAGTCTAAAATTAGTAATCACTTTTGACAATTTTATTTTAAATTAAAAATTAAGTGCTTTCATTCATTATTTGTATTACATCATAGCACTTGGGAGCCCAGTCACAAATCAGGACCCTACATTATTCAGTACATCCAGACAAAGAACAAAAGATTGCCCTTGTCCCAGAAATCTTGCAGGTTAACTATAAAACCGTGTATAAGAAACAAAGTAAAGGGTACAAGGATACTATGAGATAACATCCATCAGCATTGTCTCAACATAATCAGGAGCCTAAGCAGTGGCAACTTGTTGCTTTGTTTATAAAAATAAATATTTTTAAAAAGGGGGGGGGGGAGGCAAAGGTTTAAGGGAAGATTGAAAACAGAACAAAGCAGCAGCTCTTTTGGATTATCCGTCAAGCTATGCACTTCACATCCACTGAGTATACGGTTCTGCAGTTAGTATGGCAAATTATTCTTATGCCTGCAATGGATGGATGTCTCTGTGTTAGTATTTCAATACACTACCATTTGTTCTTGTAAAATTATTGTTTCCTCTTGTTTTGTTGCTATTCTTCCTGGGACTATAATCAACAGATGAAGCATTATTTCTGTATAGATTATAGTTGTTGAATTGAATAATAACATATCATAAAGCAAGACAGAGAAATTATTATTGATGTCCAGATGAATATCACCCAATGAAAATTCTCAACTTTAAGAGTTAAGAGAAGTTCAGTACTAAGTAGAAAAAGGTACAGTTGACACTGTGACGAAAACTCACACAACAGTGCAGTGCGTTTGTATTTTATACTAATTTCCTCATATAAGCTCTAGTGTGTGTGTGTACATACAGTTGTGTGTTTTCCTGTATAGTGTAGATGGATGAAAATAAAACATACAGGGAAATATCTGAGTCCTTTGTTCTCCTTTTGTATGTGCGCTGCTATTATTCCCTAACTAATTCTTATTATAAGACTGAAGCATTGTATTTCAACCTGTGAAAAATATGCCATTGTTTAAATAAACAATGTAGAGGCAGGAGTTTGTTTGAGTCATTACAGAGCGATGTATACACAAAGAACAAAATCCTTAGCAGGTAGCTTGAGTGTGGTTATGTCAAGTCTCCCTAGCATGGACGGTGCATCCACAGTGCTGTAAGTACACAGGAGATAAAGAGTATTTATGTGTGTACTTATTCATGGCAGAAGGAGAAATCGTATTGACAATGTAGACAAAGAATTTTTGAAGAGTTGTTTACAGTTTGCTGGAGGAAAGGAATAGTACAAAACCAAAGGACAGTAAACCTATACGCTCACCATTTCTGTCAACATTTTTACTTTTTAATTCGTTTTTATTTATGACACGGAGCCAAAATCCTGAATCCGATCATCATATTTGGATGAGACTAGGAAACAGATGTGAATTTTAGCATTCAGATATATCCTAGCTATCCCAGCCTGTCTGCTGGTTATTTTTTATAGTTTTAATCACTTCCTCAAGTACATGACATATTCTTGATCTGGGCCACCAACATTTTTCCAACTTGGCATTAAGTGACAAGGAATTATTCCTCTATGTAGGTGCAGGTGCAATGAAGAATTATCCTGACTGCTTATGGCTTTCTAATTCAAATGAGATAATCATAGAAGGTTGTGTAAACCTACTAACCTCTGAGAATACCCCCAAAAATATCCATGCAAACATCTTACAAGAAACGTTCTCTCATGGACCCCAAAAGAGAATTTTTTAAATCTAGAAGTTTCTTGCAAAGCTCCATTTAAAATATTATATTTACTTCAGACTTTCTTGTCTTCTGCAGGACCCTCTAGCCCTGAAAACCTTTCTTATCCTCCTACACTCCATATTCAGCTTGTTCTTGATTACAGTTATTTTACCACTGTAAGAATTCTACTTCCAAAAATACATATGAAAGCTTTTATTTCTGTGCTATTCAGCAGAAAATAACCACAGCATGGAGGCCACAGAAAATTGTGGATCTTGTTTCCTGCCTACTTGCATTAAACAGTAAAGAACTAAGGCCACCAAACCATTTACATCCACCTGTGTGTGTATCTCCTCTGGAGACCTGATACTGAGCTTCCTATCTCTGATAAGCCTTTCCATTTGATTTACAAAGGCTGGTCATCTCCACATTCCAAAACAACATTTTGTCTAATTACTTAGGCAGAACCAGACTGAATGTCTTTCACAATCACTTCCAGTGAGGGGCTTGTCCTGTTAGAAGGAAAGGAAGAAGATTTAAAAAAAGAACAAAAAAGCAGTTCTGTCTTTAAATTCCTTGCTTTCACAAGCAAGATGGTCACAATCGTTTTAAAATAATTGTCTTCTAGGTTATCAAGACTTTGCTTGCAGTCATGGGTAGCAAACCTTGAGCGAGTCTTAAAACATTTCTAGGAACATGTACCAATACCATTTGATTTGGTCAGTTCCCCCGAATTTCCAGAGGAGATACTAATCCTGATTGTTCTCCATTCACGGACAAGGGGACAATGATTAGATACAATATAAAACTGCCAAAAGGGCAGGCTTATTTATTTGATCTTTTTTTTCTTTTTCCTTCAGGAATTAGTATTTCTAGAATTATCTTTAGCTGGTGAATCAAGGAGGGGTACTGTTACAGAGTCTCTCAGTAGGGCTGAAAGGAGACATTCTGTATCCTTGATTTCCAGGGAGTGGTTGTTATTAGCTCAAAATAAAACAGGTGTTAACAACAGGACAATGTGTCAATAGTTAGGTATAACTTTAGTGAAAATTATTTTCAGTTAAGTGATTGGACTGTTTAAACTTGGGTACACTTTAATGGAATTGGATTTAGATATTTATTGTGAAGGTGCTGTTAATATAACAAATGAAAAGAGACTAAAAGTGCATAAAAATGTTGCCATGCTTGTAATAATTAATGTTTTTATAAAGTAGAGATGTAGCAAGTAGGTTGTTGGGGTTTTTTTGACCGTTCAACCAGCTCTAACAGCAAACCTATCTCTTTTAAACTTTTTAAAATATTGACGTTTTGCAGCAGTAAAATGAACATAGTGTTTTTCTCTATGGAGTTTAATTTTCAGCAATTTCGCAATAATAGCTGAAAGTTTTCCCTCAGCATGGATCTTAAGCATCATTGAAGCCCAGTTTTAAGAATGCAAGCTTGATTTGTTACATTTATATCTCTTAATATATAAAGAAATTTTGTGAAAGATCATTTGTTTTTTCTACTTGCATCATTTTGAAATGTTCACAGTCACCCACCTTTGGAGTGTGTTAAAGACTTCCCCTTGTTCCACAGCTGTTTCCCAGCATTTCCAGAAAGTTAATATACTCACCAGCCTTACTCCAGTTCAGCAACGCTTCCCCAGCCGTCACAGTCCTTTCAGAACACGTTCCCTGGTCTGTGTTTAACAAACTAACGTAGGCACCACGACAACGCAGAGGGTATGATGAATGAGGCTTTCTCTGGACTCCGCTTTTCTGCATGCTTTGTTCATCATTTTGATGGAGTTAGATATGTGAATTTATGTCAGAAAGGTCATGTAATCTGATTTCTAGATCTGTGCACAGAGATAGGTCTTTATCTAATTACTCCTGTATAAGAGGAATGACTTATTTTTATGAATAGTATATTTTGGAAATCTATTCAGTCTGGGTTTAAAGATTTTAGGAAATGAGAATGTACAAATTCACTTGGTAGTTCTTTCCAATGATTAATTGATGTTAATGTAACATGTCATTGGATTAGAAAAAGAAAAAAGATTCTGACATGACTATAATAGGAAAATTCTCAGCGTCAGAAATGATAGATATTTCATTGTGTTTAATTTTTCTTTCATTTAGGAGTTACTGGAAATTCGCTGATAAACTGAATAGGAATTGGAATAGGTTCTAGTAGCTCAAGTATTTAAAGAATAATAAAGTCTGTTAACTATTCTGTTTACGATTTAATAACATTAGAACAAGGTGACTGGATTATTTTTTTTTTGTTTTATTTCTGTGTTTAGGATTTTGTTTTTTTTCATTTTTGTCCTCTGCAATAGGAATGATAGAACTAAGTGATATCTGTGGGGTTTTTGTGTATTTTTTTATGATCTTGTAGACATGTTTTCAATACAAGGATGCACATATACTCCAACACAAGATGCATATTTAGGAAACTGCAGTTTCCACAGAGCAGAGTCCTCTGAGATTTCAAAATCTAAGTGGAGTGTTTCAAGTCATGCTTAGGTTTTGAACTAAGTCTTTGCATGGGATAAATTTCACTGCCAGAGGTGTGGAACTCCAGGTGGAACTCAGGTCTACATCTAGGAGTGTTTAGTAAATAAAATAAAAAAATTTTATTGTGTCATTCATAATTTGAAAAAAAACCACCACAGTGTCAGAAGATTTATTGCCTTAAATTTGATGATGCCTTCCCTACAGAGTGTTAATTTTTCCATTTGAATGAAAAATATCATGTATTCCCCCAATTCAAAACTTGTGAGACCAAACAATTTTGTGGATTTTCTTCATCTTCTCATCTTTTAATAATTTTCTTGCTGCTGTAGAGAAGATGGTAATATAATGGGCAAAACATTATGGGGAAAGCATATAAAATTTCAAATGGTGATAGAAAACCCCTGAGGAAAAATATTTCTATCACAAAGTGTTCTCTTTTCAAGGGATCTTTGAAGTCTGTCATAGGACTCCACATTCAAAAATCTTCCTGCTTTGTTTCTTTTTTAAATTAATCATTTGAACATTTGGGGGGGCTTCAGATGTTTACTGGGTGATTATTAAGACACTGAAGTACTGAAGAAGACTCATGAGGCTACATCTACACCCTCATAGCCTTTTTATATTTTATTTTGACAAACCATCAATTGGAATTTTTAATTCAAACTGTTCTCAAATGTTACAGCATTTTTACACAGTATATTATCAAAGTATCAAGTCCTTTGATAAGGGTAATTAAACATGCCAAGTTTGTTTCCATAGCCCTAAGTCTGCAATTGCTTAGTCTTTCATTATGTTACATGACTTACTTCAGCTCACTCTATTTATTTACAGCAAAGGCAATGGCAATGCTCCATCCAGTTCTAAATGGTGGTATATTTATCATCAGAGTTAATGATAAAGAATTATTTTGGAATAGATAATAAAACAATGGACATTAGAAAGTGCAATCACGGAGAAATAAATGCCAGTTTTACATTGATTATTGACGAGAGTTGTCTCAATAGAACAAGAGTTTTATATGTGCCCTTCATTTGGGAAGACAGAAGAAGAAATAAAAAGGGCATCTCTATTTCTCAGAAAAAGATACTTTAATGGGTTATATGAAATAATAATTTTTTTAAAAATTAAATGTGGTATAGACTTTGTGGATTTTAATGTAGTTTAAATGTAGGTTTTGTAAGGTTTTACAAACCCATACCTGCCACATAGTAAGTGTCATGACCTTCACCTCCTAACAGAACCGGAAAATGCCAGCCCAAGGAAATACTTGCTTTTGCATGGTCTCCACTGTTGAAGCTGGAAACCTACTGCAAGTTGTGGCCATCCTGCAGACAGCTTCTGCACCTAGTATGTACATTTGGCTGTGAGAGAAAAATCACATTTCAAGTATTCTTCACCACTGGTAATAAGAGTATATCTCTGTTTTGAAAAAATTATACTTTGAATTAGAATCCAAATGTTATGCTAGTGGGCTCATTTTCCCTGTTCTCAAGTTGGCACTGAGTAAGATGGTTTTCTTCTTTTTCTAGCCAGGGAATGAAGAGGAAATCTCTAATATTCTATAATTGTCTTGGTTTCACAACATAATACCTGCTTTGTGACACATATGCTGGCTGACCCTTTTTTATTTTCTTTCTCTTTGTCTGAGTGCTGGAATTTCCCACTGATGTGCCCTTGATTTTGTCATTGGAATACATTCTAGCAGAAATTTCAATTCACAGAGCAAGGTCCTCTTTATTTGAGGTTTGTGCAAAAGTTAACAAATTACAATTATTTTAATAAAGGCAGTAGTGATAGCTCAGGAATAGGGTTTAGACTTAATGTCTGTGCCAGGGAGTACATTAACTCTAGACAAAAATAAAAGCATGTGAAATGGCGTACTACTGACATGAGCTGATTATGATAATGCCTTAGTACAAATTTTTGAAAATCAGATACTATAAAAATATACTATTAACTTTATGTTAATAAAATATTTTGCTTGATGCCTTTTAAATTATTCATTTGAAGTAGTCTAAAAATATAAAAGAACTCTTATTATCATTCAATTTACATGATTACTTTAAGTTCACTTTTTTGGTTTAACATAAACAGAGTATAAAATTCCCATCAAGCTTTTGGATATTTAAAATGTATCATTTTTATGCAAAAATTGGAGCCTGTTAGTATGTTAAGGTTGTCATTAGTACAAATATAACTTCAATTTCTGATTTGAAACTATTTTACACATAGAAATTACTGCGTTTGCTGATTTGACTCATTATTTCTGCTTTGATTATTCTTGTGCTCTTTTGAAAAACACAGTTTTAAAAAAATAAAAGCTAAAAAGCTCTATAAATTGACTTAAAATATTATTATGAACATTTTTTGTAAGTAATGCAGGAATCAAGGTAACCATGGAAGGAGACATTTGGCTTATTGAATATGAGAATTGTTATTTTTTAAGTAAGCTGAGCTTTGTATGAACAGCAGCTTTAATCCAAGTATGAGTAAGGCACTTTAGGACTCCCCAAAGCAATTAAAGTGAAGCAGATATCTTTTCCTGAGGTGGAAGCCTCCATCAGCCCTTGCAGGGAGGCTGAGCGACCTCTCTGCGTTATTTGCCGGTGGCTGAAATTTGGAGAAGGTGTTACCTGATCCTCCGCTGTCTCTGGTTGTGCGAGATGACAGATTCGTACAATTTTCTGACCTTTATGATCACTGTTGTTTCCCAAAAGTAGCGGCAACTTCTAGAGCCTCAGATGATTCTTTTGTTTTCCCTCATCTATTTCTATTTGACTGTAAAGTCTATTTCCTTTGACTGTAAAGGCAATTTTAACAGTGCAGACTTGTCAGACTTTTGAGTCTGATTCAGCCGTCTTCATGAACAGTCACTGTAATACCACGGCCCGCCTGGAGTCTCCACTTCAGTGCCACATTTAATGTATACCTGAAGCGAGCCACCCTGACACAGCACGCTGCTCCCCAGTGCCACAAGTACACCGTGTCATGGCAACCCAAACCTGTGGAAAAAGGACAGCGGCTGCAAAAGTCAACTCTCAGCACTTAGTTTTATGGTGATGAAGGGAATTTTTTTGGGGACTTGCTATGGAGAGCTGTGTGCACAAAGGATTGCAAGACTGGGGAGATAAACCTTGGCAACTGGAATAAGGCCACAAAATGAATAAGCCAGCTTTTCGGTCATTCACAAGGGATACGGCCTGAAATCAAGGCAGCCCTGCATTGCCATCAGCCAGCATATGCAGGGGATTCTCACAGCTGCTGTGCTCAAGCCTTGTTTATTGTAGGAGGTCACAGAAAATAGATGGTTTCATTTCTTATTTCTAAGAGTCATCTCTGTTTTTTGTGCTATAGACTTAATCCACACCAAAGCCACTCTGGCTGAGAAACACTAGACAATGTTATTTCCCTCTGATTAGCACTTTTTCCCAAATGGTTGTTTAATCTCCATATCTAGGCTAATTTGAAATAGCAACTGAGAACACAGAGACTTCCAAGAAGGAAGGAAATATATTGTACTGCTTTCCTAAAAAATGAGCTTGACAAAGTAAAGTCATTTAGATGTGGCGTTTGCTACTAAAGGGCTCTTTCCATGGCTGATATTGTTTGCACGAGTGCCATACTGTCTTAAGCTCTCTTTCTAGAGTTACTGTGAAAACTGAAGAAATTTAATATGATGGGAATTTTGCAGGTCGTTGTAGAGTCTAATTTTAGGAATTCAACTGATGTTCCCAAGATAGGCAGCTTGTGTCATTTGCTATCTGTATACTTAGGGGTGGGAGAGGAAGATGATTTTTGAAGCAATTCAGGGAGGTCTAAGTAAAGTCATCTCTAAGTTAAGGCTCCTTCACCCTTGTTATTGCTGTACAGAGGACCCAATGGTTAATGTAAGTGTTTCTATTGGATATAAGACTAGGTAGTATAAATATTTGTCCCTCCCCTTGTTGCAGTTTAGCCATGAAGCACAATTAAACCAGCCAATTTTTGGAGCATCTTTGACTGATGCCCTTAGAGGTTTGTTAGTGAAAGAGAACTTCCTTTGTTTGACAGAAAATTCATTGTGTGAAAACACTTAAACCCTGAAGATTTCATGAACATGGGTGGTGTAATGTGATAATCCATGTCTTTAAAGCTTTTGTTACCTTCAGGAGCTTGCAGAGTACAGAAAAAAGCCAATAAGCATTGCAGATTATCCTGTATATTTTCTGTGTAATTATATCATTGTGTTTCTCTGGTTTAAGTTGGTAAATGGCTGCTGGGTTTGATGACAGCCCATACCTCAAAGGTGTCAGCTACTACAATACAACTTAATTTAGAACTGCAAGGTTTATTGAAAGTTTTTCCTCTAACTTGTAAATACAGAAACCCTAGTAAAGGGGGTTTTTTCTCAGTACCATTATGTAGGCATCCAGGTAAGGAACTGTCAGTCAAGTACTCGATAGAAGCATTTTTTCATTCTCCCAGATTATGTAGCCCAAACTACAGAATATAATTTTTCATTGGCATCCTAGCAAACATATGTATTGTATTATATAGAAATATCACTAAAACTTGTTATCTGGTTGCATTTTTGAAGATTTAACAGAACCAAAGCATTGGGGATTTGAAAAAATTTGATAGAGGTATAACAGTTAATCATTTTTCACTAGCTGGCAGTTTGGTACGACTATGTTTTTGGCATTCTTGAGATCCATAGCTTCATACTCAGTGTGGACATTAGTGTGTCACAGCAGTGAGAGGGCAAAGTATGTTTGGTACCTGAGGCAGTAATTACTCCCAAGAAGTTACAGACAGAGAAAATGTAGCCTAAAACCTTTTCCAGGTAGTAATTCCTAACAGAAGGGTCAGAAGCAAGTTTGTGTAATATATGAGGCTCTGAAACTCATAAAGCCTGTTGGGGATGTTTTCTTTCTTTAAACTGGTAAGTCATCTTGTGATGCATAGTATCAGGTAATGTCAAACAAACAGGTGATGTGACAAAATGACCATTAGTTCAGCAGCATAAAACAAAGTGGGTTTTCTTAAATTGCCTTTCATCTAACCTTGTTAAAAGTAGTGATATAGAGAAAAAGAGCCTCCACTATTCAGTCTTGTCTATAGAATCAGACTAATTTTTTGTGTAATGAAATTCAGGCTAGAGCTATTAGCTACTTCCATAATTGTAGAAATTGCTTGAAATGTGACTGTGCTACTTGCAACCATAAAATCAGCTTAGAGATGAGTGATTAATAGATATGTAACAGACATCTGTTGAATCAGCTGAAGAGAAGTGCTATGACCTACCAAGCATGCATCAATATAGCTCTCCTTTCTCTCAAAATAACATACCTCCTTTCAAAACGTACACTTCGGGAAGAGATAGGGAGTACAACTCTTTTGTCTCCTAAATACATCTGTACTCTTAATATACAAATGTCAGGTTTCGGTGAATGGTATGCCACAAAACTCTCTTCCCTCTGAGTTCATCAGTGTCTGTTGTTGAGCTGGTGTGTGCCCCTGAGACCTCCCGGGTAGCTTGTGTTACTAAATTGACTGAGGTGAGAATTTGCCCAAATCACTTAACTTTTCTGAAGAACTAATGATGATGAGTCTTCAGGGTTGCCAGGGCAGGTGCAGCCTGTGGAGTCAGGAACGCGATGCACAGGGCAATGATAAACCTGTCCTCTCCCAGCAGCTGGAGCGGAGCACTTTCTGGACAGCAGTTACTCCCTCCTCACCAAAAACCAGGGAAACTTGGGAGCCTTTCACAGTTCTGACCCTTACACTTTCATTATGAGGAGCGGCTTATGAGGAGCGGCTGAGGGAACTGGGGCTGTTTAGCCTGGAGAAAAGGGGGCTGAGGGGAGACCTTATCGCTCTCTACAACTACCTGAAAGGAGGTTGTAGAGAGGTGGGGGTCGGTCCCTTCTCCCAAGTAACAAGTGATAGGACAAGAGGAAATGGCCTCAAGTTGTGCCAGGGGAGGTTTAGACTGGATATTAGGAAAAATTTCTTAACTGAAAGGGTTATCAAGCACTGGAACAGGCTGCCCAGGGAAGCGGTTGAGTCACCATCCCCGGAGGTATTCAAAAGACGTGTAGATGTGGTGCTTAGGGACATGGTTTAGTGGTGGACTTGGCAGTGCTAGGTTAATGGTTGGACTTAGAGATCTTAAAGGTCTTTTCCAACCTAAATGATTCTGTAATTATTCCCTGCGGTATCAGTTTGGACCCATCAGCAATTCTAAAAAAATTTGACATCATAAAAAAAGTAAAAAAGCAAAGGAATTTCATACCTATTTCCACATTCCATTTTTATCTTGCATTGTACAAATGTCTTAGCTGAAAGTACAAAATGCTAAATTTGGCACATGTGCACTTACTGCACTGTCTCGTACAATACGTAACCTTCCTAGCTGGAGACAAAGCAGGCTGTTATGCAATGAAAGTGTTTTTACTTTGTGCGTTAGTTTCTAGCTTTAGGGGTTTTTTTAAAGCTTAGTTTAGTTTCCTTTTTAGCTCTAGTTTCTTTGTTACTTTATTCTCCTTTTCTTTTGGTCAGCTCTCGCAAGGCTCACATGCCAAGGTGTGAAACGTTCTGCATTGTTTTGCAGCAGCATTTGTCTCTCTGGGAGGAATCAGAGTTTGTTTCACTGGCAACTATGAAATCACCTCTGGGTCTGTCATGTGGTTAAGCTGCAGATGGTTTGCATGAGTTGCTTGTTTCAACTGCATGAAATGTCCCTCTGGACTCTGCTGTGATTCTAAGGAATATATGCACTATCAGTCACATGAAAACAAAATCATGTTTTACTTTTCTGTGACATTAATCCTCACTAGCCATAGGTTTAGTTGTACAGTTCAGCTGCTTCTTCAGGTGAGGGAAGGAAGATGCACCGGTGGGATGCAATAGTAAGCTATAACGAACCTTTCACAGGCATCATACAGTCTGGTTTAACCTCAGGAGATACTGTTGCTGATAGTCAGGGATGGATGCGAAAGAAAATCCTCACGCAGAAGTTTATGTCAAGTATCATATCAGAAAGGAAACTTTTTTTCCCCTCAATGGATTGCCAATACAAAAAGGTTTCAAATAAATATAATAAAAAGTTTTCTCCTTTACAATATTTTTAAAAGATACATTCTCTTTTTCAGAAGAGTATATCTAGAACAGAGGCTGTGGTGGTCAAGCTACTTTTCCTCAACAATGTAACATTTTTATATGCAGCCATGCTTGATGTGAAAGCCACAGGCAATGCTGCAGCTTGTTGATGGTTTGTCACTCATCTAGTTTCCCTGGCACAATTTATGTATATGCAAATACAAATTCTTGTCATGCTGCTAGATATTTTAAATGTCAAAAAACTCTGGTTACCCTGTACAAGAGTAGAGGCTTACAATGCTTGCATGCACATCATGGTTCAGAAAGAGATTACAGATCAGCTGAAATTATGGTAATAGTTAGAAATTACGTAGAAAATACTGAATACATTGAGGAGAAGAATATATTTTATACTATTTTAAAAATGCTGAATAATATTTTAGATTCCAGAGATTGACACTCTAACTGAATATTGGGATGCCATTAAAATGGGATGTTTAATTTGACATAACGTGCGTGGATGGCCTGAACAGTAGGACAGAAGGCTAGACTGGTCAGCCTCTAGGAAAATAAGATGATAAAGAAACTACAAACGTAACATATCTGATGTGAATAGGACTTTGATATGTCAATCTCAAGTTGTAGATGAGATGCAGAAGTCTATTACTGAAGAGTTGTTTTCATGAAAAAGAAGCAGCTTTGGGGTGACAAACTGGAAGCCAGCATTGTTATAATAGCTGGCTTTCCTACCTTAAAAAAGTTTACTTTCATCTTGTGGCACAACACTCAAATTGTAAGACTGAGAGTCACATCGACTCCTCACATTCTCATGCAAGACCCAACGTATCAGTTGTCTGTATCAGAAGGCAAGCCGTGGCCAGCTGTCAGACCTCTGCGATGTGGCGGTGAGAGGGTATGAAACCACAGGCTGGAACAAATTACAAGATACCAATGTTGCATCTTCCCTATCTCCTCTTTCTCTACCTGAAAGATGAAGTTACAAACTAAATAGAAAAAAAGAGAACCTCTGCATTTTCTTGTTAAGTAAAAGTTCCTGACTTGAACTCTTTAGTTTGCGAAAGGGGCGTGGGGTGTGGAAGTCACTTTGAAGTGTTAAGCTTTGTCTTCCTGGGGAGTAACTATATGTAAAGGCAGAGCTGCGATATTGGCTTGCCGAGTGTCGCGCCACCTGCTCTCCCTGTAAGTGACCTTGGGATTATAACACAGTCACACAGCAGTAGTCTGACGCTTCAAGTCTGAAACTGTTTGCCGATGGCAGCTTTATTTTATTTGTGTGGAAATTGCTCAGCTCTGACATTTATAGCGTGATTGTTGCTCTGCTCAGATCCTTCTCTGATCTATTGATCTGTGCTTTCTTTTTTACTGACAAAGTATTCCGTACTCATTTATAAGTCCTTGAAATTAGCAAAAGCCATCACCATAATATTTTGATATAAATTGAACATTCACAAATTGCCGAAAGGTCATGATGCCAGTAGGAAAAAATATGACCCAACCCCCAATCTTAGCAGCATTCAGCCGAAAGCAGAAGTACCCTGTATACAAGCTTACAGTACAGGCTCACATTCTGAATTTTTGTTTTCCCCTTTCATTAGTGGGATTGGAAAAGTAGCCAGATTTGGGAGAGAGCTGTCTTGCACAGTGCTGAAGAATGCAGCTTTTGATTCCATCCCACACTCTTCTGGGTGTGAAATATGAGAGGCTGAAACTATCCCACATTAGCTGCATTCAGCTGATAAAGAGTATCCTGTGCTGTACTACCACTAAGCTCAGCATAGGTAGGTCTGTCCTGAGGAAGAGTCCCTGTACTTCCCTCTTCTGCACCAGACAGAAATGTAGAAAAGCAGATCATGTAGAAATTAAACCAGCAGTTTGCATGTCTAAAACAGTTATACTATTAAAGATAACAGTAAATCCAAAATAATTTTTTAACTGATAAAAGAATTGAGTAATAATAGCTTGCAGAAGTTGTGTCAAATGCAGACCAAGTTGGCAGTGGCTACAATTTTCTAATTTGAGCACTTGAAATGTTTAGTGGCAACCTGAAATTGTTTTGGGAGCTATAGTCCGTGTCTCAGTTGATACACGTCTATATTACTAATCATAATGTCATATATTTATTCGTATTTTCCAAGAATAGAACCAGAAAAGCGCTCAACAGTGAGAGAATTACTTCCATGCTAACTGACATACGTTATCCTTTCACTTCATTTGGAGGAGTGAAATTTCTCACTCATAAGAGACCAGGCTGTTGGGACTTACAAAATCTGTGCTGATCATGACGATAACATACTGTGCAATACACAGAAAAATATTTTGCCAAAAGCTTCACTAGCAAAAAGAGATTTGCTTCATTGATAAAGTTTCAGACCTAAGACACTACTAATGTTCTCTTAAGAAAAGAGAAGAGATCGTGTTTGAAATACAACATGTATTTCTTCAAACAACATGGACAGTTAAGACGGTAGGAGAAAAGAGAAGTTTTACAGGAACTGTTTACTTATTAACCAAGGCACATAGCCTGACTTGTGTACGCTGGAAATAGATCAGACACGCTGGCAAAAGATCAAGGATCATATAGAAGCTTAATATAATTTGCCACTTTTATATAGGATTCTGTCTCATAACTATTGAAAAGTAGTCATTGATTGCTGCCATAAAGGAAAAGAGCAGCCACTCCCCATGAAGCACAAATTAACAGTAATATGCAGAAAATATTGGAATTCATGTTGGATGCCAACAAGTAAGAATAACAAAAAAGCATGACTGCATGAATAAGAACTTCTTATTGCTCTTTAAAGAACACTTTTAGAGCAATTTGGAACCGAGTTAACGTACTGACAAATGCTTCCTGGAAATAGTCAAAATTGTTAAGGTTTTTGTGTTGTTTAAACGTGACTGAATTTTAAGGATAGAATGTATATACGAAGAGAAGAATAATTCAAGAATTCATGTACAGAAAAAAGAAAAAAAATAGGAAATTAGTTCTAAAGAGAGAAAAACTCATGAGAGTTAGATTGAAAATTATCTTTAGCATTTACCATTTCTCCTACAAACTTCTCATTATTTCCAGCTGGTGTTTTTATTAAAGGCTTTGCACAATGCAAAACATGGGGAAAACTTGCAATGTATTTTCCCACTGTTTGTTCCTCCTAATTCAGTTGTTCAGTCATAAACAGAAAAGGATGCATAACATTTCCTCATACTTCAGATATAAGCAAAAATTGATGATCAGAAAAATTCTCAAAGAATTTCTATCCTCCATCTTTATTGCCAGAGGATCAGTAAAACTAAGGAAATAAAAGAATCCGGTGGCTATTATAATTGGTAATAAAAAGACGTTTGTTACTCTTAGTGACTTATTCATTGCATCAGTGACTGTCAGGTGTCAGGTGCATAACAATTTCTCTCTTTCTCAGACTAATATATCCACAATCAACTGTTGGTGTTTGTGGAAGGATTATACAGTTTGCAGATCAGGCAAAACACGAGTGTAGACATTCCTAACCCGGCTTGACAAATGCCACTATATCTTAAAAAATCAAGTCCAGGATGAGCTTCACCTGGTGCACCTTGGTCTGGGGCATGCTCAGGGACCCCAGCGGTCTGCATTCAGTAATATCACAAACTTTTCCTCTGTTAGGTTTTCATGTCATGTTTTTGTACTTAACTTGTCATGAATGAGATGGATGGATTTCACATGAGTGATGGATGTTATCCATCCCTTTGGATAATCCAAGTTATCCTGCCACCTTTATTGTCTCAGATACTTGTGCATTAGTTGTAACACTGCTGTGCCTGCAGCCCATTCTGCTGGCATTGGAGTAGATGTTTTGTTTGGATGTAAAATATTCTAAAAGGTATTTTCATCACGTTGGAGTGAATGTGGTGGGTCCATCTCATGTTGGAGAAGGAAGGCCTTTTATAAATAACAAGAGAAGACGTAACTGTCATTTCAATAAATTTTTAAATAAAAACATTTGAAATTACACTTTGTGTTAGTTACGAAATACTTCCTCAGCTCTTAATGTTGAAGTTCAGCCACCTATGGCATTGTTGCTTTTTCAGAGAAGATTCTCATTCTTCCAGAAAGAATATGTATTAATTTTTAAAGTCATATTTACAAGTAACCTACATAAGATCTGCTGATGTCTTGAATTTTCATAAGGCATTCTTTTATGAATTACGGATTCATAAAATGGCTCAGTAATTGTAGCTTGGGTATTTGAATGTAATATGGCTACTCCTGGTGCAATGCATTTTCCATTATAAATAAGATTCTGCTTATAAGGCCTGTCCCACAGTAAACTGCAGTAAACAAGATATTGTCTCCATTTGAAAGACATTCAGCTTCAAAACAAAATGGATGATAGAGGCCTGTTTGCTTTTCCTTTGGTTTTTTTCCTTCCTTTTTTTTGTAACTGTGACAAAATTTCTTATGGTTTATTCTTCATCCACTCCTAATGCACTTTAATATTTTAATTTATTTAAGGCTCCTAAAAATACTGAATTGCACAATGTTCAGAATTTTTAGCTGAATACAGTGAGCAGAAGTCTCTACTTGAATATATAACTGAATATATACTGCTAAAACAGTAGCACTCAGATGAGCATAGTAACCAAAAATTACTTGTGCTGTTACAATTCATAAAGTCTTGGTCATCTGATGAGGAAACCTTCATCATGAACTTAATACAAGTGGAATCTAAGCTATCTGACGTTATCAGTCCCTTAAATGCTTCTTAAAGAAGCATCTACTTCTTTAACTGTCTTATAACCTGTGTCAGCATTGAATAGCCACGCTCATGTCTGTTCAGTTTCTGCTTAGTATTTTCACTCAATATATTTGAATGTGGTTTATATACATAGTAAACAAACTGTTTATCATTTATATTCCTTTTGAAGTTTTGTTTGGTTTTTTTTTTTTACAGTTTGAAACTCATTCTTAAGTATGTCAGGGAAGAAAAGTTACATAATATGAACACAGTTACTTCAATTGCGTGTGCTATTGTCATCTACTTGCATGCAAGTTAATTTGCAAGAGTAGTTTAACTGATAATTGAACTTTTTTAAACAGATGTACATATGCTGTGTGTATGTCATAAAAAAATGAAAGTCCTCGTTCCAGTTCTTGGAGAACTGAATGCGTAAATCTGTCTGATTCAGATGGCCCAGTTTTTCACGTGCAGAGATTCATCAGAAACCTCATGAAATCCTTAAGTTCCTCTGTAAAATGTCACAAATTAATTTTCTTATTGTAAAAATTACTGATCCAAATTAGAATCTCAGATATTTATCCTTAATAAAAGGACACTAAAAAATTCAGGTTATTAAAATATTGTGACTTTGGGGGGGAGAGGGTGATTATCTTTATGAGGAAAAGCAGAAAAACTATCCACTGCCTCCATATTCAGTTTACAGACTCTCTTTCTTAAGATGAAGTATCCTTCTCTGTTAAGAAAAAAGATGATTTGTCTAAAAAATGTAGGAAAGAAAGAAGATGGTCAAAAAACCCAGCTGTTATTATATGGGTAGCTAGAGAGAAGGGATCAAATTCCTAAGAGTTCCAGAATTTTTATTAAATCTGTTAATGTCTTCTCTATTTAGATGCATATAATATAAACAACACATCAAATTCAATATATATATGTAACCGGTGATCTGATAAAAACTGTAGCCCTTATGCCAAATTTATACGCATTATTCCCCCTTTTATAATTATACTGATATTCTCCATTGTGAGAGAAACACAATAGGAACTCTTATATTATTAAAAAAAAAAAAAACCTATCAAATTTGTAGAACAATTACTCATTTTAGTTGCCTGTAATCTTCCAGAATCTTTTTTCTTTGTGTGTAGACGCTTTCTTATAAGTACATTAATAAAGAATAAATCTAAACAAGATAAGAGAAAATTGGAAGCCTTCTCAATACATTTTCTTCCCCACAGCAGGAATTACAAAATAATTTTGTTTCTTTTTTCCAGTTCTTTGCTGTTGCCCAGCCAACACCTGAGGGATCACGAACAAACCTGGGAGTAAGTAATTAAAATTCAAAGCCTCAGCATTCAGATACTTTTTACACTTTCTTTTGCTTCCAACTAGCAAGGAATTTTCCAGACAAGCTTTTAATTAACAGGTGAGTTTAATTGATATGTGAGTTTTCTGTAAATGGAAAGGATATCAGTGAGAAGTATGGGAGGACTCTTTCATACTCACGGTTTAAGACCATTAGTTTATTTGCACATTGATGTTTTTGTTGAATCAATTTTCTTTATTGAATAAATAAAACAGAAGATATAAATATTGGAAAGAGCTGAGGAAGTTAACCAGAATGATGGCTAACTTCCATAGTACCTCCTAACATGAAACTCTGCCTCAACTATACCTGACAGAGATTAGCCTGCTGTCTCTATTAAAAAAATAAGTGATAGAAATTCATAGGCACCATAAGCAATCTGTTGTGCTTAAATAAACTTTATGCAATTTCATTAGAGTGGGACTAATTTCACCTAACTTTGCCATCTAAAATACAGGTGTCAACTGGACTTGTATTCCAGTGAGTGGAGAGTCAGAAGTGTTGTTGAACCCACCTTAAAATGAGAAGAATCACCTGTAGGTGGCTAAAAGCCTGGCTTCAAAATGCCTTAATTTAGACAACAGAAATTAATTCCCTAACGTTTAACACAAATCTTCCTTGCTGCAATTTAAGACAGTTGCGTTGTTTGGGGTTTGGGTTTTTTTTTTTTTTTTGCTTACCAGGGCTATGGAATTGTAAGTGTGGGTTGGGTTTTTTGGAGCTTGTTAAATAGTTGATTTCTGAAAGCAGACTAAAATATTGTGAAATCTGATAATGTACTCTTTGTTATGAAGTCAGCTATTTTAAGAGACTAAGCCATGCTGTGAACTGGAGATATTTTATGAGTTAGAGAAGCAACCAGCCAAAGAGTTTCTTGTGATTAAGATAGCAGTAGGACAGCACACACATTTGTTCATGAAAAGATTTATTTCCTCCTCCATCATTACTGCTCTAGGTCCATATGAGTCTGGTGGGAGACCTGGGGAGAAAACAATGGTATAGTGTAGTTAACATGCTCTTGACACCAAGTTCCATATTTTCATCTTGCTGCCACTCTTTTTGAGTATTTGTTGCCATATTTATTTGACTCAGTATACTTACGTGTATAAGCAAGTGCCTTCTACCTTGAGCAAGAGTGACCTAATTGGGCATTTAATATAAAATTGTCTTGTAATTGGATTGTGCAAGTGCCTACAAGAATATTTATAAATTCTTGTGTTCATATGAAGACAGCCTAGCTTTTCTCTGAGAGTATTTGATCTCTTTTTGTGAAATACGATCTTTCAAGGAAGAAAAATGTGGACATTAAAAAAAAAGTGTCTTTCAATGAGGTATGTTTTTCATAATAAACATTAAAATGACTCCAGCCTTTCAATTAAGTTTTAGAAATTCCCACCTTATGAGTATTATATAATTCCTTGCAGGTAGAACTAAGGATATGGTTAAATATGACATTTATTTCATTTGTAAGGAAAGACTAAGCAGTTTTCTGCTGCAGAAAATACCAGGTATACATTTTAGGAAAAATGCCAAGCTGTCTTTCTTTTTGTAAGGTGTCCCTTACAAACTTCATCCCCTCTTTGTACACAGGCACTGAAATGAATAGTCTTTCCTGGGGGCTTTCTGATGTAATGGAAACAGGAGACAACTTTTCTCTGTGTGTTAATCAGTAGAGGGCAACGTCTCGTATACAGCCCACTTAGGCTCTCCTGGTATCATTTTATTCTGGCTGTACAGTAGACTTTGTGTTGGTTGTGCTTGGCGTACTGTAGCTTCTCTGGTTATGTTTGACAGTGAGGCACGGGGTTTTGTTTCTTTTAGGTTTTTTTTTTTAGTATACTGTTGTATCTGTGGATTACTTAAGAGTAAGCAAAGGTGAGAATTATGTTAATTTCCATTTAAGACCTCTGAAACGTAGGTTTAGGATGTTACTTTTCTGTCTTGATGGCTTTCTTTTGTTTGGTATCAATTACATTTTTTTTTCCTGTTCAACATGTATAACACACTGCTCAGAGAGATTCTTTAAAAATAAAAAAAAAAAAGCAAAGTGGGAGGAAAATGGCTGTGCAATGTAATATGCTGATGCTACTTAACTCCATTTCTCAACATATGAAAACCTGCTGCATGAAAAAAATAACTCGTTTAATTAGCCCTCATTTCCATGAATCCCATAGTCCAAATGTATCCTCTTGTAAAACAGGCTTGCCTTTATAACCTTGCAATCCATCATGGCCATGTTAGAGGAACAGAAGTTCTAGCTAGAGAAGCCTTTTGTTCTCCAATTCCTAGTGCCTACTAAAACCAACTTCCATCTTCTTCATTTGCTACGTGTATTTATTTCTTTAGAATTAAACATAAGCAATGAGCCCTACAACAAAGCTGTACACAAATAATTAGTGTCGTATTCAAGTACATAAACTTAAAAATTTGAGGTTCAGATAGGAACTTGAGAACTCAACTGCCCAGCTAATTACCAAAACTCTTGTCTCCATGCAATGACCAGCTAGGGAACATGCCTCTCTTTTCTTCTGAAACAGATGGTGCTTTCAGCGTACTGTAAGGTCACCAAATTCAAGCTGTTACAAACCAAAAAATGATTCCAAAGTTTTGCAGCTCTCACAGAGATGGCTTTGCCAAGCAACTCACCCTGTTATAATGTGGAGGAACCGGTGTACTAGGCACACTAGTAGCAGAATGTCACTGAGCATCTGGGAGGCTGATCTAAGTCACTGTTTGGGACTGATCCAAGGATCAGAGAGTAAAGGCTTAAAGCCACCTTTAACTTCCCAGGAGCTGAATTGGGCATCATAATACTAACCCAAAGAGCTGGCTCGAAGCTTTATGAAATTGTAGAATATGTGAAAGCAAGCTGTGAAGACTTAATCCAGATAATATCACAGTGGTGTAACGATGGGCTGGGGCAGCAACTGGGAGATTTGGCAGGGGCTATGTCACAAAATGGCCAGGATTGCCTTCTTCAGGGTTATTATTTCTTCGTTAAAATAAAAGATAGGTTGTTAAAACAAATATTTTCAAAGTATTTCACCGTATACTGAACAGTGAGCACTGCTGTACACTGAGAAACAAATTAATGAATCAAACATTGCAGCACTATCCACAGGGGCTCGTTTAAAAGCAAATGCATGACAGAGCTGGAAACCAGCTTAAATGCAAATGAGCCAATGTGACGAAATCTGTAATGTTTGATTCATTAATTTGTCTCTCATCGTACAGCAGTGATCGTTGTTTAGTGTGTCCTACTAATGAAAGACCCTTAAAGACAAGCATTTCCAACTTTCTAGATGAGCTTTACTTTAACAGAGAAGTTCTGTCACAAAACCTTTTATGATCATGTGAGATTCTTGCAGCATCTGTACTAATTAGTTTCATAAAAAGGTAATATTTAATATATATTTTAGTTTTCGTATGATGCAGGCTAGCAGATGGAAAGAAGGAGAGCCAGCGTCATATGATCCGCTAGCTTTCCAAAGGCCACCAGCAGCTAATATGTTATAGTTAAAAGGAGAAAAATACTGGAAAAAATAAAATCTTGGCTATGCGATGAAATAGAAAAGCCCCCCCTCCCCAATCTTTAGATACAGTTACTCTCCAGAAGATTTTAACCCACTGTAAAAACATGACTGAATGCCCAAAAGGTGGGGGGGAGGTGGGGGGGGTGTGGTGTCAACTTTATTGTTTAGTTTTTATATAAGTCACACTATTAAATGTCAGCTTTGATAGACATTCTGGTAACGTATATTCAATCTGGTATAGCAGTGACATCAGCCTCTATTTGTCAGCTTCTTAACTCTGAGCCTATAGTTGTGTTTCTGTTCTCAGTCGTTCACGTGACTATAAGATTGAGGAAGACAGGATGGAAAAGGACTATCAAATTAAATGGCCACTGTAAAACATACCATAAAATGTAGCAATCTGGGCTCCAATGACAAAGAAAATTCTACCTGAGTCAGTCTCAGCATTTACAGCCATAAATACAGAAATTTGTATAGGTTTGGTTTTGTTAGGATTCATCAATATGATGATGGCTTTGATTAGTAAGGATCACCCCATGTCATTTTTGAGAGATGGGTGGCACTGGCGTCACAGTGTACCAGAAAAAAGAAAGAGAGAATTCTGTCTTTTGTAGCTTATCAGCAACACATAATAAAAAATTGGCTCGGTTAGGATTCACATTTTTGAGATTCTTGTTCCAAAACCAAGCAACATGCATTAGGCCAATCTGTCTATTTATTTCCATGCTGTATTTACAATAGGGTGACATTTAGGCAAGTACAGTGCTAATTGCTTTGCAGGTACCTCTAGGTATTGACATCTACAATTAATGACAAAGCAGGTACACTCTTGATTCAAACATACCAATTTTTATTACGTCACCATAGAAATGTCATTTATTTACCAGATGCTGAAGCCATTTTTTCTGATAGGACAGTTTCTGTTCTCTTGCCTTTTTCTGAGATTGCAAACTAAGATGTCAAATATTGCCTGCTACAAAACAGCTAGGTCTTGAGGGCAACTAGAGAAGGTTGTAATGTCATTAGTAATGACATATAAAGGATCTTCTCTGTGGAAATGACTGTCTAAAACCAAATCATAGAAAATCCGGCCCTGCTGTAAACAGAATTTGGTTTTCATGGCATACTGTATACTGAACCAAAACAATACACACTTTTTCAATGGCTACCAAAATCACTTGAAAAAGGGGATTGAAATAGGTGTTTAGAAGTGTATGATTAATGATAAAGATTTTCTCAGTGAAAAGGTTTTGGAGTCTGCTGTCCTTAGATGTCCTTAAATGTGGAGTAAGCTGTTAGGATGAAATTTTGGAAAACCAACCAACCAAAGAAAAGAAACCCACGTGCAAAGACATTAGAAAGTAAATTCCATGAAAATTTCATTTCTGTTTTCATCTAACATTGAACATGTGTTAGACTTTGATTTTTTGCTTAAATCTCTTTTTCTATGCATAGTTTTCTGTGCCTTAGCCACTTAGTTTTCAGCTTCCCCAGCACCATTTAAACTCCATTTCTGCCTACCATCCTATCTTACTGTAGATTAATGGTGTTGTATATCTTTTCTGGATTCAAAATTATTTTGAAACTTCTAGGAAGAAAACAGCTAATTTTTTAGTCCACTAGTTCTGTTCTGCTAAAGCTAGTGGCAAAAATCCTTCATGTGTCAGTGATTCAGAACCAAGACTAAAGAATGCTGCAGTGTATTTTGCATAAAGCCATAGCTTTACCTGCCTGTTTCCTTTAATCCAGTTAAAAATAATTTTTGTGGGTGTTTTTGAATTTAGCAAACCAGTATTTCTTGTAATAGCAGCAGCATCTACCCTAGAACTGGTATGACATTTAATTACCTATTCTGTGTCCCTCTTTTGAATGCATTGTCTTCTATTCTCTGTGATTAGAAATACAATATCGAGTGGGCTTTCCACCCAGGGCACAATGATTTGTGTGGCTTCTTTCTGAAAAGGCAATTGTGCATTCTGTGGGTAGGAATGGGAGCAGCATGATAAAGAGCTGGGCAAGGTAGCTGTTGTGCCTTCCAGCCAAGAAGTAAACTGCAGGTGTGCTGCTAGAGATATATAGTGGGGTGAAACACAGGATGGAGGGTTGAAGAGGCAGGCTCAGGAGAGGAACTGCAGAGCTGACTGAAGACAGCTGGCTGTGGTGGTGCTGAAATGTTTATTCTCTTTAATCACTAAACTGGTTCCACAGTGTCAGCACCAAAGGGTTAACAGAGTAATACCAGGGACATAGAGTAAGTTGATCTTATGCTTAGTATGATATTTTTGGTCTCTCTTGTTTTGTATTTTTTATATTATTCGTTTCTGTCTATTAGATCTTTTCTAGTCTTTGAAGTCCTACCTAGCACGCTGGGTTTTTTTCTTCAAAACCAATTTTTGCTTATCTTGAGATTCACAGCTTTGTTGTGGCTCTGATGTTGATGAAGCATTTTCTCATGGTTATGTTTATTTCCATTCACAAACCATTGTGGGTCTATTGCTTCACTTCTGAATGTCGTTCCATTTCTTAGCAGGCTCTTTTCACCATCTCTTTTAGCATGTCCAATCCTTTACATCAGTCTTTCGGATGGTTTAATGCCTCAATTCTTCAACTGATGGTATCAGACTTGTTTATGTTACTAGGCACAGCCAATGAATTATAACTTGTACGCGCCGTTCCACTTAATGCACGTGTTTATTAGTAAGCTAGTAATGTAAGAAGTTGCACTAGCCATTGCCTGATGTAGTGTACAAAAATTACAGTATAGTAATTAAAAAATGTGTTCTCTCAAAAGAAGGTTGTGCTTATGAACCTTTACTCTCTATTCAAGCTACAGCAAGTGGGTTTTGCTAGTTAAAGAAAACTTCTAAAACTTTCTTTTTAGGTTATTTTAAGATATCATAGAAGCTTTACAAATCAAAAGGTGTTGTTGCTAAACAACTGAACTAAATACTTCAGAAGCCACCAGAGATTTTATTTCAGCATTTTCCAAACTGTTTCCATTGAACAAAAAAATGTTACGCCTTTCTCTTTACTCACATTCTTTTTAATGTTATGTAAAGTAGCTTTCAAAAGTGACAGTCACTGCTCCTAGTCCACAGTCTATATCCGAGAATATTTTTAGGTTTTCCCTTAAGTGTTTAGGAAATAACTTTGTATTTTAATTACAGGTATGAGAAAACAAAGAAACTGGAGATAACAGAAGAGATTTAAAATTAATAAAAAAGTTGCAGTTGTTTAAAAGTATTTCCAAGGTCACTGACCTGTATGTTTAAGATGTTGAAAGAGCGAGCATTGATTGGCATGGTTTGAAGGCTCAGACGTGGTCTGAACAGTTCCGTGGTTACTCCACCACACTGCAGCCGCGACCAGTCAGAGGAGTGCACTGCAGAGATTCTGAGCTAACTGAATGGGTGTCAGTGAGCACATGAGACAGGGCAGGATTCCTGGCAGGGCTACAGCTGCCTATGTACAGCCCTGTCTGAGTGCCACTGTGCCCTGACTGATGTAAAACAGATTCTCTAAGCTGATACTGTTGCACAGAGGCCCAAATGGCAGAGCAGTATATTAGTTTTATTCTTGTCAGCCTTTTTAAGGATTCTGCACTAAACAGACTGACAAGTATATGACAGAAAGGTTGATAAGTAGTTTGCTTGGAGTGTAAAGAAAACTGGAACAATCTTTAATTTTAAAAGATTTTTTTTTAATTGGAGCTGAGCTGTAAAAGAAGATGATGAGTAACATCTAAACCCTACTGAGAAATTCTGCTATCATGGCCTTCTTCTCCATAGCCATAGACATTCCTTGACATAAAGAAAAAATCCTCACCCTGAGGGCAGTCCAGCACCAGAGCAAGTTGTCCAGAGAGGTTGTGGAGCCTCCATCCTTGAGTTTTTCAAGTTTGGAACAACCCCTGTGTTGAGCTCAGATTTGGGACAGACAACTTCCCGAGGTCCCATCCAGCTGCAGCTGTTGTCCTCTTCTCTGATTGTAAACCCCATACATTGACCATGCTGCCTTTTCTAGTAGTGACCTCTTCAGAAATAATAATACTGCTTAACTATCAGTTAGCACCTTTCCAGGAATGAATCTCGAAGTATCTCTAAAAAGAGATACAGGTGATCTGGGGGATAACTGGGACAGAGTGAGCTGAAGCAACTTGTTAAAGGTTACCGAGCCGGGCAGTTCTAGCGTTGGTGATAGCCAACAAATCTCCTGCCTTCCAGTGCTGTTCCCTTTACACATTGCACACTCCTGCGTAATTGTAAAGGTGCATGAGCCGGCTGAAGGCATGTTCCTGAGCCACATGGCATCGTACTAGAGACGTAAGAGGAGAGCAGCTGCCGAAGCATGGTCCTGTGTCTGTGTTCACACATACTGCTTCTCAGTGGGGCTAATTAGTTTGGAGGCAGCATCAAGCTGACACAGGCAGACTGGTTCTGGTTCTGGGGCTGGCTGCCTTGGTCTGGGGTAACATGGGTCCACTGCACCGTACTCAATTGTATGTCCTGGACTTGTCTGCTGCTTTTCCATGAGAGGGGCAATGTAGTTTTGTGTTCATATCGTACAGAGGTTATTAGAATTTTTAAATTATATTTTACAGAAAGTTTTCTGAGAAAACACGGAAACCCGATCAGGATTAAAAAGAAAATCTCCTGCCTGTCAGAGAAAGCACAGGAGCCAGTACCGGCCTCTGAACCAGTCAGCTGAGAAGCTTAAACTCCATAAAGAAAACACTTACAAAGTGATGTCCCCCATGAAGTTCGTAAAACTAGATGAGCTGTAGCACTCATCATATTATTCTTAGTGCCTTCTAGATATTTCAGGAGAGTGCACAGGAGCTACCCTGTGACTGTTAGAAAACCAAGTAAGTGCTCACAGCATGTGAGACTGTATTGGGATGAGTTACGTTTGGTGCGTGGTGCTTCTTAAAGGCCAGTTCGACTCTTCGTGTAAGTTATGTGCATTATTAGCAATAGAAATTGATCCCATGAAAGTAGTATAACATAAATAGATCAGTTCTGAAGACTCATTACCAGGATAAGTGAATATCATGTGTTATGTTTTGTAATGTATTCTTTTATTTCATTTTTAAGTACCGCATAGCTGATTAATCAAAAAGCAGTAGTACTGTCCATTTTCCTCTTGTGTAAAATTTAATTTAATTCTTGTGAAGAATCTTCAAGAAATAGCATCAGGAACTGCAGTAAATGTTAAAAGACATTGTATGGAAAAACCTCACAGACTTCCTAGTTAGTTAACTGGTCTTTCTTTAGATCTGAGTTTCCCCTCTTTGTGTTGTAAGACATATGACTAAACCAATTTGGTCTTTAATCCATAGAACATGCTGTCAACCTCGCCTGTCTGTTTTTGTGTCAGTGCTTACTTGACTATGACTACAGATGTGAAAAACTGAATAGTAATAAGTCTCTTGCTTATATTTGATATGCGATTTTTAGATGTTTCATGCTATTTCCATATATACATTTGCTGAGAACTAGTCTTTAAAATTACTTTTTACTTATCTTCATGACTGTAGACTTTGAAGTAATACTTCAATGACAGCTGAACTGAGACATTTTAACAGTTTCTGAACAGGGTCTGAACAGACCTCTTCGGTATTCCGTACCATGATAAAGAACTCCTTCCCTCTTGAAAGTTTTATCATGTAGGAGGCTATTAAAGTTATGAGTTTAGGCTGAGGCATGAATAAATCCTGAGTCTTACTGATGATGTCATTATAGTGGTCAATAAAATACATAGAAGCAAACGCTTTTCATGCTACTAAGATCAGCTAACCAAATCAGGATACACGAGCAATTAACTCTTTAATTAAGACGAATGGATGACATTAGCCCTCCTTAAACCCTGCTCGTCAGCATTTACAAATAGAAAAAGACGGATGTCTCCTTCCCAAGAAATCTAGCTTTTATTTTTCATTCTTTGACAGCATCTCATTCTTTCCACTTTGTAAACAAATTCACTGATGAACACTGCCAACCGCAGAGATTTAAACAGCTCTGTTCAATCAGTGCTATTCCTCATTGCTCAGAGGTAATGTATATGAATTTAATTTATTTTCTAGGCAAGTTGCATTGAATCTGTGTTTCTAGTTAAGAAAAAAATAAAGGGCTTTTGATGCCCAAATATATAGGATCATATGAATTCCATCAGCATGACATGTTAGAGGCCACACAGTTAAGTACTATGAAACTTCTTGCCTTTGAACTGGGTTATTAGTTCTGACAAAGGTGTGTGTAAATCGAGGGAATAAAGTCTCTCAGTTCTCTGTCCTTGCAAATCAGAATAATGTCTGGAAGCAGATAGATTATCTCTCCCTACATTTAATACACATATTGCAGTATATTTTCAGAAACATTCAAATTTCCCAATGACTGAGGTGCTATTGCCCTTTCGTAATCCTACAAAATTGCAGGTTTCCCACTAATAAAGTCAATTTATTGCTCCTTTCTATTTTTAATGCTATAAGGTGCATATACAAGTTCTGGAAAGGAGTAGTTTGTTTACCTACTACATGTATTCAAATAGCATACCCCACACATGTAGGACACAGATTGGAATCAACATAACTATTGCAAACAGGAATTTAGTATGGTTTTCACTAACAATTCTACATGTGTGTAATGTTTCGGGTACAGCTTTTATCTGTATTGATGTTACTGTTGGTAATTTTCGTGAAGCAGAATTTTGCGAGGCAATATTAGGATATTGCTTTCTCCTTCTCTAACAAGTCCTTTGTTCAGAGTCAGAAATGCTGAGCATTTATTTAAACCTAGCCTCTCTGAAGAAGGGAAAGTCTGTATGATCCTTCCTCCCGTAGCTGCACCATCAACTGGGGGAAAAAAAAAAGTTCACTGCCTCTATTATGTTTCTGGTACAGCAGTATAGGGTTGCAGCAAAGAAACAGAAAAGTTCTACTTTAAACATAGACAGATTTTTGCATAGTCATTGGTTTAACAGCAGTTAAGAATAATGACATTTTCAGCTTTCATGTACACTTACCCACACATTAAAAGTAGTAGTCCAAACATTTTCCTGAAATATGTTAGCTCTCTGTCCTGACCTAATACATCTATATCCTGCTGCTGGTGTCAAGTACATGAAATTATTCAGATAATTTTTTTGTCCCTATTGTGCAATGTTTTGTTAACCACAAGCCCCATCCACAAGATGATTCTTATGAGATGTTTTGCCAAGACTGTTTTGGTTTCTTTTTATTAAAAAAAAAAAAAAGTTCGAGAAGGTGGAGACATGTATATATAGGAATGAAGTGGGAAGTAGAAGAATTAAGACCATAGCTAAGATATGATAATGTATGATTACACGACATATGTCTATACCAGGATGTGGAGAAGTTGACAGGAGTCAATGTCCCGGTGGCTTTATACCAGGGGTGTAACAGAGGGTCTCTCCATTCAGGAAGTCCTTAATGGTTCAGGTGCATCCAGAGAACTGCCTTTAACTTTGCTTTGCTAGGTCCAGTGAAGAAGAATTGAAATTTTGCCCCAATTTAAATAGCAGAAACAGAATGGCATGGTAGCAGAAGAGTATTCTTGACTCTCTTTCCTAGGTTCAAAAACTACGGAGCCTTTTATGAAATCACCTGGCTTTTTGATCTCTGTGACATGGTTACATGTAGTGAGGCCAGGTGGGACTTGGGGGAAGATAAGGCAAGGTGAGCAACGGTGTCATTTGCCATGTGTAAACAGAAGTTGCCATCTCTTTCAGGGTTATGATTTCCCCAGCAGCCTCCCCTGCAGTGCAGTCTCTGACCTGCAGGGGAGAGATCCCTCTTTTCCTGCATAGGCAAGTTTGGCTTCAGTGTTTTTCCTGCTGTGTGGCTGCTGCCATGCAGGACTGGAACGTGGGGACACAATCCCTATAAGCTATTTTTGTCGTGCTGTACTCATGGCAGAAGGCCTGGTGGTACCTGTGATATATATGACATCGCTACTTGCGATACCCGGAGCCTGAGGTGGTCACCCAGCATGTTATCCAGCGGTGCAGTCTTCAGTAAGACATTCTCATATCCAATAAAAACATCCTCACTTAGCAGTTTGTAGCTCTGTTCTCTTAAAGAAGAAGATGCAAAAGCTTCCCTACACAGGGAAAACTGTTACAGAGAATGAAGTTGAAATGGTGAGGAAATCAGCTGAGGAGCTAGATGATGACAGGGAAATAGCCATCTGTGTTTCAAGCAGATTTTTGGCTTCCTGACAGAAAATTGAAATAATGCAGCTATTTGAACTGCCCACGATTGCCTTACCCACAAGTCCAGTCAAGTAAGATATTCTTTCAAAAGCTTCAGATGATACAAATCTACACGTACAAAGATACAGGGACGTAATTATAAAGGGCACAAGCCCAAACAACACAGATTTTATAAGTGAACTCTTGCAATTATGAAAATGTTTTGGCTTCGTAACAGAATACAAATCTGCAATTTTGCCAAAACCTAGATGCGAGGCCTCTGTGGAGGTGACACTGTCACTTGTTACAACTTTGGGAGCAGTCTGGCTTACGGGGTGCTGCCTGCCTGGCACCCAGCTGACGTGGCCAGAGCTGCCTATGCGCGGCTCTGTTTGCAATGGCAGAGTATGGTGAGGAAGGGCACCTAGGGGTCTGGTCACCCTACATGCTTCTCTGTTTCCTTTTTTTGTGCCATTGCAATACAGACTACTGACATTTCTAGCAAACTTTTTAAAACAAGGAATGAAAACAATGTTAGAATTCTGAGTGTCAGTCATACAGGTACTCAAGAAAGAACGTAACAAAGGAGTCGGACACGAGGCGGTGTGAAAGCCGCTACACGTAGTAAATCAGCACGTGCTGCTCTTCGTGTGGCTCCGGCCGGTGCTGCTGCTTGTACCCAAGCAAGCTAGTTTAAAGTTTAGCTTCACATCGCTGTGTTACGCTGCCGCCTACTCTTTGATGCACCCTGGGAGCTTGAGCCAAGCCCCGCAGACTTCAGGGCAAGCTGGACCGCTGGCCGCACGGGCGTGGGAAAACGGGCCACGGCAGCGCCCGTAGCAGAGCGGTGAGGGGCGAGGCCCGGGACCACGCGGGCCGTATCCCCACTCGCTTAGGCCAGGCCGGACGCAGCGCGGGCGTGAGCATGCGCACCCGCGCTGCCGGCAGCCGAGCTGCGCCCGCTCGAGCGGGAGGCGGGAGCGCCCGCGAGCCTCGCGCCCGCGCGCAGCCCGGCGCTGCCAGGCGCGTTCCGCGCGCCTCCCCTCCGCCGAGAGGGCGGCCTCCGCTCCGTTTCCGTGGTAACGGGCCCCTCACGTGACCATCGGCTCCCGGGAACGCTTCTCACCCACTGCGCAGGATGGTGGATGGCAAATCTTTTCCTTCAGTCATTCTCTCTGGGTGTAGCTGTAACTTTACAGCGTGTCGGTATGACGGCTTTCGATACTTTTAACGCTTATTTATCATTAAACTCTCCATCACGTTCCCATGTTTTAGTCATTTTGGTTTTAGAAGGCTTGAGGGTATTGCATTGGGATGTGAGGATGCTTTTAACCTCCAAGTCAGCCTTCTAGGGTGCCTCTAAACCTTCAAATTGCTTGTATGTTTGCAGGGTTTGTCCTTACGGGTTGGTACATGTTCAGCTCTGCTGAAACGGTAGCCTGACCGCTTGCCGCAGGCCTGTGGTCATCTGCATTGCTGTATTAGCTTTATTACTGGTAGCCCAGATATAAATAACGGTGAAGGCCCAGCAGCACAGGCTGGTGCAGAGCACAGGCTGGCTCCCCTAGCATGCAGCAAGGAGCCCAGCTGTGCTGGCACAGCCTGCACTGCTGCCTAGTTAGGGAGACTGCCGCCAGCTCTGGGTGCCTCCGGGTGCTCGCTTGTGCCGCCCACTTGCAGCATGAACACGGACAAAGGACTGATTTGGTAAAATAATTCTCTGTCGTTGTCACTTTGCTTTGAATTTTAAGTGCCAGTTACTGCTTCTAATAAGAAACATACCTTCAAGATTAGTTTGAAACATTAGGCCTCTATATCCATAAAGGCACATACATAAAGTGATCAGATTACTAACTTTAGGGGTCAGGCCTAGATTTAGGTGTCTAAATAAGAATTTAATTCTTTGCTATCTCAATTTGAAGTCATTCTGCTCCTTAAAGTCTTAATAGGAAAACCATTGGAAATTTTATATGGAAACCTTCTTTAACAGACTATCATTGCTGACAATTAAAGACGGAGATGGGACTGTCAAAGCCCAAGCAACTTAGGTAGTAAAACCTGTTCAGAAAGGAATGTAACTTATGCATCTGTATCTTAAACAATTTTTGACAATTCTATTGCATTTTAAAGCAGGAATTAAAATGATTTTCATATATACACCTAAGCATTTATTGACACGTAGAGATGTATATACAAAATTATTTTCAAATACATATATATCTGTAGTTATGGGGGAAAGAAACTGAACTCTTCAAATTTTGCATCCAGCTGGTTGGGAAATTAGTGCTTATGAAAAGGCAGCACTCACCACTTACATATTTGTAAAAAAGTAAAGTAGTGCTATTTAAAAAGATAAGAGGACATTAAGATGGAAGACGTGAAATAAATAAAAAGTCCATGGTGGAAACAGAGAATAATCAGAAAGAAAGTTGATTACTTCATTTTACAACTGACAGTTCAGTGAAGTTTCTGTTTTAATATTATGTGCAAGCCCAACTGCCAGGTTTTATTTATCATTTGATATAACTCTAGCTCTAGTCCAGGATACTGGAAAACCTCTCTTGTAGAGTTTTACCTCTTTAACCTCAAATGAAAACTGGCATTCCATCTGGATAGTGTCCAATGTGTCACATTTTGGTAGTCATCAACCAGCTCGCCTTATAAATCAAGAGCACTGATTAAATAATCAAGATTTTTGAAATGCCTTGAGGGAGCTGTACGTTTTTTGCATCAGTGATTAGTATTCAGTGGTAATACTGAAATCTATTTGAGCTGCAGATATAAAACTGCATTTTGCATACTAGGCATAATCAGAGAGATTATATTCAGAAAGTGTGCTTCCCCTAAGACAGCAGAAGGTTATGACTTCTGCCATGGCTCCATTGTTAGTTTAAGTGAGCTTTGTCCTTGCTGTTGTACAGCCCTTCATTCACCAGAATAAAATCTTTTCTGCAGCTGTGTACTGGGAAAATGAAAACTCTAGGTAATAACTTTCATAGGGCAGCTGGTTAAATAAAACTCTAGCCCCTGAATGGAAAGCAATTTTAATTAAAGATCTTTTCAGTTATTAAAACTTAGCTTATATTGTATCATTTCTTTCGTTGTTACCAGTAAGCATTTTGTCATTTAAATCATTCTCCCCAAACACATATTACTGGCAACAAGGGGGACTGCAGTTCACAAAAGAGACAATAGTTATTGGTTGCAAAAGATACTGGTTAAGAAATGAGTCATTGTTCATAACAAAAAGTAGAACCTAAGCCCCTAAATCCAGTAATGAACTTAAAAGAAGTACAGGAATATAAATGGAAAAATGCTTTCCTGAAAACCCATGCTCAGATCGTGCAAAACTTTGCAGGTTGCGTCAGTTGATTTTAGCCCCCTCCTCCTTTCTAATGCGTCAGTTCTGCATCTCTGGATACCCACTCAGACCTGAGTGACGAGAGCAAACTCTGCACAAAACATAGCAGTGACTGAGTGCTAAGCTGCCCGGAGCCTGTGAGTTCAGGTGTATTCCCCACAGTCCTGCTGCCAGCTATGGAGTTTTCCTGGGCAACACTGAGCAGTGGGAGACTCTCTGTCCTTGCAGGCTCATCTTCCTAGCTTCCAGACTGACCACTTTTAGCTAAATGAAAGTGTATTGTGTTACCCTTTAGACAGGCTGGAGAGAATGTCTGGAGAGCACTACATTTCCCCAGGTTTGAGACCACTGCTTTCGTTAGGATAGCATGCCCTGATGCTAAGCAATTACATCTAAATTACCCTTACCTCAAAAATTTAAAAAGTAAAAAAATCCTTGCAACTGTCAAAAGAATGTTTGAGCCTTGATGTGGAGCCTTGCCATACATCGATCCATATATTTCCTATAACCTTGCAGTGTAATGTGTAATCATACTTAATACAGTCTGCATAAGTGGGCTTAATGCATGCTCATCACTGGCCTGGAGGTGATTAGCGATGATGATGTATAATCATGTGGAAGGGGGAAAGGAATGATGATTTGGGGTTGATCTGTCCTGCTTCCTAGCCCTGTCCTTGATGGATACTCTGGCAGCCTTCTGTATTCATTCACAGCCCACTAGAAGGTAATGGTAGTAGTACCAATGCTCGTCCTGCCTACCAACAAACCTCCAGACCTGAAAAAAGGTGTTTTTTTGTCTCACCGTATCAGTTAGCCTTAGAAAGATAATAACTTTTCCTTCAAACTTTGCTTGTATCCTTAGATTATCGTGACTACAACAATATCGTTGCTTTATCTGCTATGAAAGAGGGCTCTCTCCCAGGAAGTGGAGGGCCTGCGTTCACAGTCTTTTTTGATGGGGAATTTCCCTCTCATGTTTTTCTCACACTCCAGTTGAAATTCTGCTATGATGCAGAAGGGAATTCGAGCCTTATTCCGCCGGTGAGAAAGGGCACAAGAAGTAGCATGGACTTTAGCACAGGAAGCCCTTCCTTTCAGCTTTCATATCTCTGCACTGTTTTGTATTCATGTTAAATAGTTATTGGATAAAAATGCATTACGTGAGGAAAGGGTTCCATATAGTAAAGAAAATGGGGCAGAATCTGGCATGACGTCACTCTCATGCATACAGCTAGGTTTTCATATATCCAAAACAGGCTGGGTGGGAGTGGTCTTTGGCCAACGCTATCACCTCAACTGCATACAAGTGTTGTCTGGGAGAGTGCTAGCAGACATAGGCCAAAAGCACATTGAGCATCATGCTAAATACGCTCATGCCTCTGCCTGGCCCAAGTGTAACCTCTACGCTCCTGTCTAGTGAAATCCTTACAAATTAGGCATATAAGTACTTTACTGAATCTAGCCTTAAGGCAGAAAGCACTATTGCGCACACTTCTGTAGATGTGAGACTAAGTTAAAGCATGGGAAATATTTTCAGATTCCCGGATGAAAGAAACTGCATAACTGAAAGGTGTTATTGCTGCATTGTTTTGATAGGTATAATTACATAAAAACATTGATATAGACTCACACAAATACTGGCTAAAACCAGCAAAAGGCTTAAGTGTGGCTGTTAATAGCCCTACCTTCTCCTTGTCCCATGCTAGGGACATTGCTTAATAATCCCAGTTGTGGTAAAAATCGTATAGTCATTAAGATCCAGTATCTGCAGTACTTAAGCAGAACTTGACATTAGGTGGAAAAAAAAAAAAAAAAGGATTAGGATGTGAATGTAGATATTCTGTAATTTTAAGCGCATACTATTTTTTTCTAGGTCAGGTTCATAGCTAATTCTACTGACATTTAATGTGCTAGAGTATGTGGAATGTGATCTCTGCATGTTCCAACTGAATGCTTCTTCATTTCATACAGTAAATTGGAGATCAAAGACGTTTGACCCTATCATACCATACTAGTTTTGGTGTTTGATGAGTATACTGTCCTTCAATTGCTATGTTAATCAGTTATCCGTTACTGATGCAGGCTTTGCTTGTCTTACTTTTAAAGACAGCTATATTTTTACCCCCCATTTCTTCCTGATCTTTAATAATAAATAGCGTACTTTGTGAGAAGTTCGGCTGCTTACTTTTTAAGTTCCCTATTATTCAGCGCTGGTAACTTCTAAGCTACTGCAATTACCAATTTCCCTGTTAATCAGTACAGTATCTTCTAGTATGGCTAAAACTTCTTCATCTTTATTTTCATGAAAATAATACTATAAAATAATTTGTCATTGATCCTGGTTTCATAGTACTGCAAGTCCCTTTCCTTTAGTTGATTTCATCCTGATTCCTGCTGTAGGCATCAAGCAAAAGGTTGGGACCATTAGGTCTCGAGATAGGTATTTTTTTCAAATATTTTTGGGGCAGACCTCTACAGACTTGTCATTTAGCTACTCTGCAATGCCCCTTTTCTACGTAGTGGTTCCTTTCAGTTCTTGTTGGTCCAGTAAGATCCACTGTCTCCTTTACAGGCTTGCTGCTTGGTAGCCTGGAAACATTTTTTGCTAGTTTTTTAATGGCTGGGACTAATTGCTTTTCAAGTGTTTCCACAGGCCTCCAAATTTCAGTCTTCTGTTTCACCTGAAATATAATCACTTCTCATTGGCTTTATTTGAGTCTCTTTATTAAAGACTAAATTTTTGCTTTGCCTTAAACGGTGATATTTTCATCCTTTAGATTTAACAGCTGGAGCTACAGCATATACATAGAGGTACAGTACATGGGCAGAGAGGATTCTTAACAGAAGAAGGAGAGAAAGACGGTTTTGTGGTTTGGTAGACAAAGATCAACTTCAGAGATTTAAGGGCTCATTTGCTGGGTACAATACATTATTAGCTGATCTTCTCAGGCAAATTCCCTGCTGAGGTTTGTGAATGTTTTGGTGGGATTGAGTAGGGAATACTGAACAGAGCCCATTGATGTGGGTATTTTAATCTGTGTGCCTCTTAGCTTAATACAGAACATTAAATTACTCTGCCGAATAATTAGGCATTTGTCAAGGAAAATAGATACTTATTAATGGATGATTTGCCATGTTTCATCCTCTCCACAGCAGACATGCTTACTATTCTATTATTTAGAGAGTGCAAAAAGTTCTCTGTATTACTCTACTCAAGTTATCTCACTCCGTTCATTTAGTGATGTTTGTATGTAGAAACTTCGGACTCCACTTTTCTTAATTTTTTCAAACTATAAGTTCTCATAATTCTTTTACATTATGCTTTAGTTTGTGTATTATTGTGAATAAATGTTTCCCAGACTTGATCCTTGCAGTATCTGGAGCACTGTGTCCAGTTCTGGGCTCCCCAGTACAAAAGAGATCTGGAGCTACTGGAGAGAGTCCAGCAAAGGGCTGCTATGATGATGAAGGGACTGGAGCATCTCACATATGAGGAAAGGCTGAGAGACCTGGGACTGTTCAGCCTCTTCAGCCTAGAGAAAAGAATGCTCAGGGGGGATCTCATCAATGTGTACGACTCCCTGAAGGGAGGGTGTAAAGAAGATGGAGCCAGGCTGTTTTCAGTGGCATCCAGTGACAGGACCAGAGGCAATGGGCACAAACTGAAACACATGAGGCTCTGTCAGAACATCAGGAAGCGCTTTACCGTGAGGGTGACTGAGCACTGGAGCAGGTTGCCCGAGAGGTTGTGGAGTCTCCATCCCTGGGAGATATTCAAAAGCTGTCTGGGCATTGTCCTGGGCAGCCAGCTCTAGGTGGCCTTGCTTGAGCAGGGGGGTTGGACAAGATGAGCTCCAGAGGTCCCTGCCAACCTCAGCCATTCTGTGATTGTGTGTGATGATGGTCAAATTCACCCGACATGGACAAATGTCATAAAAGAAGCTTATGCCACCTTTACATGGACATGCATGACTATATCGAGTACCTGCAATTCACAGTAAAATATGGCCACACTGCAGCAGTTAATTTAATAAAATACCCGTTGCTAAAATACCATTTTCTAAAATGAACATGAGATGTGGTGTGTTGTAACTAAAAGCACATGAAAGCCTTTCACAATGATACCACAAATATTTCTTGTTACAGAAAAAAAACACTATTTTTTGCTACTACTAATGATAGCAGAAGCAGGAGGCAGTAATAAATAGGATTTGAAAGAGTTGAAAAGGAAAACAACAAAAATAACTGGTCTGAGGTTTTTGGATGTTCTACCTGTTGGTGGTTACGTGTAAATAATTATCTAAGAAATAATAAATTCAGCAAGTGACATAAGTAATTGAGTTATACAAGGATAAAATGCCTAGTTGCATCAAGGGTTGGACTCCATGCCCACTGAATGCAATAGCCAGACTCCCATTGGCTTTAGATCAAACCTCAAATAAAACAGTTTGGTTAGTGCTGTTTGACCAGTATAACAGCAAGTCTGTGTGAACTTAGTCTCATGCTGTGTTCTTAGCATATTCAAACTGCTTATAACATAATGACCAACATGCTGTGTACCTTCAGTCTAATAAACTTGGTGTATGCCAATTTTAATTAATGAAAAAAGCCCTCTTGCACTTATTTTAAATATTGATGGATGTTTGGATCTCCTTTTTTAATTCATGCAATACTAATTTTTATCACCTTGCAAACTAATGTTCTCCACGATACCCTGACAAGGTAAATAGTAAATGTGATGTAATGGGAAGTTTTTTGTCATAAATGTAGCAGCTCAGGGCACGTACAATTCCCAGGCATTCAATCCTCTGGCAGAACTAGGAGAAAATTCTGCAGGTTATACCCAGATAGTATATTGACCACACATCTGTAACTGACACTCGTAAGAGGGATAAAAAACCCCCAACAACTGATAATGTTTATAAAAAGATTGCAGTGATAGAAGACTAAACTTTATCAGTGTACTCCAGACTGGCCAGTCACTTCTCTGGCAACAGTGCCATAAAATGGTCTAACAAGTTTCTGTCTCTGAGAATCATTCCAGTAATAAAATACCATACCATTTTTTGCATTTACGCTCACTTAGCTGCGTTGTTTCTCCACATAGAGAGGAGGGATATCTCACCTCCCTCTCAGAACAACTGCACTCCAGCTAGCAAACACTGCTCTAGCTGAACAATTCTGGTAAGTATTTATAATAAGCTATTGCAGCTGCTCCAACTCATTCTTTGCTTTTGTATATCAGATTTTGCATTTAGTATTTTCTTTTATGATTTCATCTGTTATACTAGCTAGATTCCTCACAGATTCACTCCAAATAGTAACAACAAATTATACTACCATTAACAGAATTGTATTATGTTTCTACTAATAATGGAATATTTTTCCACAATTTAGGCTACATAAAGTGGAATAAACAGACATTCTGCTATTCCTTGGTGACCTTGTTTCTTCTCTATAGGAGGCAGCAAGTCTTTCATTTCAGCATGCTGTCCTCAAAGTTCATGCCATTTGGAGGCTAAGCTGTGGATGACAAACTGCAAAGCTGACAGGAAAACATGCAAGGTTGATATATAAAACAAGCTATGCTGCTCGTGCTTTGACTGTCATCGCTGCTTTCAGGAAAATAAATAATACTGCCTCGCTCTGTGCAACGCTCCTTAAGAGTTTCTTCAGCTTACATGGGGAATACTGCAAATTTCTTTTGTAGAAATTTGGAATCTTAAGAACTGCAGTTTTCTAAAAAGAATTCAGAAAAAGAAATATTTTTTTCCAAACAAATTCATGAAAGAAAAAAGCTTGTATAACTTATTCCCAAATTGAACAAAGCTAACAGAAAAGTGATGGTCTCTTTCATGAACTGTGAAAAATGCTGTAGATATTTCTCTGGCTTAACAACCAAATGGAAACATTCCCTATTCACCACTAGCTCTGCAAATTTTGCTGCAAGCACCAACAGCTTTACATCAAGAAGACCCAAAGGAATTTTCCATCAAAGCACAAGTGTGCAGCACATGAGCAGGTGAAAATGTGATGGAGAAAGGTGTGATGTCTCCGTGTTCGCTATAAGCTTAACCCATGCCAGCCTTCATCTAATATACAATATTTTGGGTTCTTTCCAAGCTCCTGTGGATTTAGTAGATGAACATTATTCTTGTGAGAAATGTATTATTTGGCAGTCATGTACATAGTGATATGCTAATATATCCTTAAAGAAAATCAGAATTCATCTTGTCTGTTAACATGCTGCAAAGCGTACATGTAATAGAAAGGGATATTTAAAACATCTTTATTCCATTATCTCATTTATTATGTTGTAGGTTGGCAACTAATTAATATAGATATTTGAAGTTACAGATCGAGAGAAACTAAATTACTGCACTATAATATAATTAATCATAGAAAACTTTTGTTCAGCAGCTAATCTTCTATTAGCTACTTCTTCGCTTCTTGTTGATACTCATAACTTTGATTAAGATTTTTGGTGCTTTATTTAACATCATAGCTTATTAATATGAGATTCAGTGAAGTTTCTGCTTTCCCCTGGAATAACATTCCCAGAAAGATTTGGAATGACAATCCTCCTGGTGCTAGACTTCAACGAGAAATAGCTTATATAAACCACCAAGGGTCAATGTACGCTGCAGTCCATTGCAGAAGGACGCCTCAGGGTATTAGACATTCTTTCCATTTATGCCCTTCCCTCTAGTTATTCTCCTATGCTTTCAGATGTTCAAACTACTAAGTATACAGCCACAGCTAAAAGGGATGGAAGGGTGAGGGTGGTGAGGCACTGAAACGGGTTGCCCAGAGAAGTTGTGGATGCCCCATCCCTGGAAGTGTTCAAGGCCAGGTTGGACAATGTGATCTAGTGGAAGGTGTCCCTGCCCATGGCAGGGGGTTGGAACAAGATGAGGCAGGGGGTTGGAACAAGATGATATTTAAGGTCCCTTCCAACCCAAACCATTCTATGATTCTATGAAAGCAGTAATCCAAACCAAGACCAAGATTCTTGCTAGCCCCTTTAGAAACCTATAACGGAGATACTGCAAGGGTGGAACTCAGTGGCATTTTGTGAGTATCCTTGAACTGTTCACATGTACATGAGAGAGTGGGATAGGGTCTGCATACTGTATCTGATTCAATATGATTTAAATACCTCGTCTTACTTTACTCCTAGAGTTGGTATGCTGTTCAGCACTACTTCCTAGCCTTGCATTTACCTAGACAAATTATCTCTGAGAAGCAGAAATATCTGGTAAGATTTCAGAAGGGAAAATAAATTATCCCATAATAAAGTTCAGTAGCATTATCCTGTTGTTACAATTTCCTTGTCGGGTGAAAAAGTGACAGGATACATAGGTCTGTGTTATTTCACAGGCATAACCTATCCTTGAAAAAAATACAAAGCCACTTTCAAGAAGCACTTGCACATACTTTAGTGTGTGCCTGTATTCTGGCTCAGATGATTTCAACAGTCTCGCTTTTGATAACAATGGGAATGCAGGAAGCTCTAAGAAACTTTGAATTTACAGTCACTGCTTCCTAGAATCTTCCTGACTGCAGCCCCTCTACCGCAAAGAGATCATGAGGTAGTTTCCTCCTCATTACACTTACAGGTTGGGTTGGTCAGTTTTTGCTTAACACAGTTTCCAACATGACTGCAGGTTTATCACACATCTGTACTCAGGTCTGTATTTCTAAAATGTTTTTAAGGAAGCTCTGCTCATAAATTCCTTTGGAAATATATGGCAAGCATACTCGGTGAGCTATAGGCTGTCATGGTGCGGAAGAAGGGATAATATCTTTTATTAGGCCAACTAGCATTGTTAGCTTTTGGTGGTTCAGGATCTGAAAAAAAGACTTGTATGTCCACGAGCTTGTCAACTTTTTCAAATAATGTTTGCTGGTCTAATTGAAAATACTGTTTCAAAAACAGGCCTTACCTTGCCTGTTTTCATTGCCAGTATAATTATAAAGAGGTATTGAATTATGAAACTAAACATGTAAATGCTTAATCTGTACGTTTTTTAATCTAAAGGATCTTACCTAGTGAATGCTTACCAATTGCAACACTTGACGTATGAATAAAATATCTGAGCAATCCTTTAGAAATGCCAACTAAACAGGATGACAAGCTATTAACCAGTCATTTGGGAAACACTATGTAGTCCGTTTACTAAATGGGCGAATATTTAAAAAAGGAATTGTTTTTACTGTAACATGGCATTACTCAGAATACATCAACAGAAGATAACTAGTTTTAAAATAGTTCCTTTTTTTGGAGTAACATATTGGTAAACATTTTAAAATTCCTAGTTTTTATTTGATTTCACTGTGTGTATGAGTCTTTTGGTGTAATTTGACACAAGTGTAACCTATATACATACACTAACCGTGTATTTATGTTACATAGTTATTTGCAATTCATGCTTTAGTGGCCCTTTATATAGTTTTACTTATCATGTCAGCCAACTGTGACATTATCACATGACTCCAATTTGTTATATGTTTTAAATAATGAATAGCAAATAGGCAAGGACTAAGCAAAGCAAACACCATTTTAAGAATAACAAACCACAAACTCATACAGTAGTAGTAACGTATGTATAGCAAACACTTCCTTTTAACCAAAATCCACTTTATGTGATGTTTGCAAATAGGAGGAAAGAAAAGTTATTGAATAGACTGTCTGCTAAAATAATATTTAGGGCTCAAATAATGATACTAATACCATTGAATGTGGAAATTTGTTATAGGAGATAAAAAATATTTAGAAAGTAAAAACAGTTTTCCTCATTTTGTTTTAGTAAGTGGATGATAAGTTTTCTGGTATATATCTGAAGGGATTTTTTCCCTAAATATCATTATCCTGGTATTAATTATAGTAAAAAGTAGGAAATCTCATACGAACAACAATTGTGTACTGGTGAACAGCTTCAGGTATCTTTCAGGATTTTATTTTGAAAATTTGATAATGAGGAAAAGCTGTTAAAACTCAGCACCCAACATATTTGTAAGAGCAGAAGGATATACATAATATAAATGCAATTTTCCCTTCTATATGTTCTGATTGATTTTTAATTGCATTTTGTTCTTATCCAAAATGAAGATTTGATATTACAAGTTTAACTGACATGCACATTTCTTTAGACACCAGTTTTATATATGTACATATAAAATGAAATGCACACTAGGCTCTACTAGGCTGAAATACTTTATGGCTAGTGCTCTACGGTATTTATATAGTAATTTACTACTTTTCTTATTTTCTTAATGATGCTTGAAAAGAAAAAGCCAGCTGCATCATTTTATGAAGTACAAAATAAATGTCCATTTTACAGAATCAGAAATGTGTGAACTCTGAATTGTGGTCACACTGTATTACACTGTTTGATTTTTTTGTAAAAATTTGTTTGATTGCATGGAGATCATCTGTATATCATTATGAGTCAATACCTTGATGGACTATTTCATATCAAGATTCCCAGTGATATCACCAGTCCATCTCTAGTGAGAGCTATGACGTGAACGTTAACACATAGAGAAGTGCCAGTATTTGGTGCAAGTCCCTGGAAAAAACATTTTTTGGATGTCACAGTGACAACATTTGGGACTTTCCTGTTCCAGCTCTCTTTGTTGCTACAGAGAAGCTCCACTGGTCATAACAACGGTGGGAAACAGTGAACAAAAAAGTTCACTTTATGCTTTCCATTTAGGAAATTAATATGCCTGTTCTCCTCCTTAGGCCTTGATCTCACCATGAAATTAAAAACAAGCAAGTCATAATTCTACTTAAACACATTTTTGCTGACATAATTCATGGACAAATATCGTGAATAATCATGCACAGGTATTATTACTGTGTATGGTCTCGTATAAATAAATCAATAGTAGTACATGAATTACAGACTTCCCGCAGGAGTAGGGTTTCACAGAATCACAGGCTTTAAGGCCAAAGGGGATCATTAGATTGTGTAACCTGACCTTCTCTATAGCATATCATATAATTTCATCCATTTACTCTGTACTGAGTCCAATAACTTATGTTTGACTAACACATCTCTTCTATATTTGCCTTTATATTGAGTTTCTTGGCCAAAAATCCATTACCATTTTTGTCAGGTCTACCATCACCTGAAAGAACTTTTGAGGATTTCTTTTGCTATATTAGAAACCTGTCATTGGGAATGTGGCACTAAGTTCCTTTAAATGGCAGTGATTATCCTAGAGTCTACGGTTTTGCATGATCTGTCGTTTTTATGTTGGGCTTTGGGATTCCTTTGAGTGAAATATGCATCAAAAATACACTACTGCCTGCCCTATTTTCTTATTTATAGTTTTTTTGTTAGGAAGTTTTAACAATTTTTAAGAAACTGGTTACGTTAGTAAAAAAACAATGCTTCTGCCATTTTCAAAAGAAACATTATATACTAAAAATGCATTCTAAAACCATCCAGACCCTTCCTCTAAATCTTTTTATATCCTATGTAATTCATAACAACATCTGATGTGTTCCTGTGAGCACTGTAGCACAGCTGATTAGAGAAGGATTTTTAAACAGGAAAGGGAGACTTGGGAAAACATACATTTGAACTGTGTGGCTCTTGCTCCCAAGGTGGACATTGCGGGCATTCTTCAGCCTCCCAGATGTAAATTGCCATGCTGAAATAACTACGGTATTTAAGTCATCCATCTCCTCTAGGCTGTTAGAGATTTGCATTCCCAGGATTCATTGTCTGTTTGTAGTCAACTATTTTTTGAAGAGATGTTTAAAGACATGGCTTTACTTTACATCCTGGATTATTCTTCATGGTTTTTTCAGGGGAATTTTTAGGCTAAGCAAAAATCATTTTGGATCATCAATATATAAAACTACTTTAAAGTATTTCTGTAAATTTGATTCCTGTAATATGTTCCTTAAGGTACTCCTTATCTTCCTTGTAAAAAGCAAATAAACAAACCCCCAAACAAATAAAAAAACCCCTCCCTCAAAACAAAAAACAAAGTGAAGAGCAGATATTCCTCTTGTAGATCTTGTAACTGAATAGAGGAGGCTTTTTTCTTGCTGGCTATCTTAGAGCTTGAAGAGGACTCCCTGTAAAGGTAACGAAGACTCAAAAATTCAGTCGGATCATTTAAATTAGGAGCCTTATTCTCTTCCTCACAATATAGCTTATGTTCCTACAGATACTTAAGCGTCAAGTCCAGTGGTGTGAATACCTGTGTGCAGGCTGTGTTCCTGAATGCATTCTGATGGTACGCAGACCGAGTCGTACAAAATACACTGAAAGCATGAAATGACGTCTGTGAACTAGCTCTTTTGCTAAATTCTTTATACCCTGATTCAACAGTCATACGATATTCTCAACAGCAGTAAGAAAAACAACAGTAACTTCATGCACAGACTGGAAGGTTTTATCTTCATGGATTAGCATATAAGGTTTAAGCATCTCGTAAAATTAATTGGAGGGGAGCTAACAGTTCCTGAACACTTCTCATGCCTGCCATTACTTCTAAGATTCTGTTTTGTTACTTATTTAAAGGTGATCATACCTTTTTGACAAACCTAGTGCTTTCAGATATTTTTAATAAATTCACAGTACAAAGTATCTGAAGTACTGAGATTTTATAATGAGCAGCAAAACCGAGAGATATTTTATTAGGCTGTGTAACTACCACTTGCTGATTACTTTTAATTGGTGAAATAACAAATTGCTGTTTTATCTCTTTAAGCTTTGACCGAATAGTGCACTGTTTTTCATGGAACATCTCCTTTGGATGTAGCGAGAGGCTTTCTCAGGGGTTTCGTTCACAAGCATAAATTACTCTCTGGTATTAGTTACTAGTTAAAATACTTTTGTAATAGTGTACTTACGATTCTCTAGCAACATGCTACTATTCTCTTACAGTTTTTGTGTGACTGTTCAAATGAAAAGATCTTTGTCAACCAACTCCTAAGCACCACTTCACACAGAAACAGTCTTTGCCATGTACAAACAAACAATTTAGTAAAAAAAAAAAAAATCTCTGGACCATATGTCAATGTATTAATACTACTTGTTACATAATTATCATCTGACCACATAGTGATGTCATTTTCATACAGATTTCTTTCTTGAGAAAGAAATTATACATTATACATACCATCCAGGATGCAGGCTTTAACATTCATTCTCTTTTGCTATATCAGTGAAGAGCATATAAATATATATATATATATATAATCTGATATCCCTGAGGGCAGTTGTCTCCAACAATCTGAGAAACTCAACTGTAGATATTCCTTAGCTTTTTTTATTAAATTAAACGTATCACAGTGAAGTCAGAGACCTACTGAGTTACTTCGTCAAATTATTTCCTCCTCCTCAGACTGTTCCAATATTTAAATGGAATTCTCTATATTTTCTTGCTTTTAAATGAGACCATTGTTATTCATAATCTATTTAATATGAAAAAGTGTCCTCTTAAATTGATTCTAATATAAAAAGACGTACATGTACACTGATCTCTTTTCTTTGACCAAAACAGAAATTATCTTATGAATCACATTCAATTGTAATGGTTCTCCACTTTGAAACAAGCTAGCCCGTATAGAAAACTAGGCTTCATAGAAGTGGCTTTACAAAGATTTTCCTGACAGGGAAGCCCCATACCTGACACAGTCAGAAAAGCTTTTTATACACCCAGGAAGAATGGATTTTTATCTGTAAAAGAGGACCAGAAACCTTAAAAATAATTTAAAAAAATCCCTTAAGATATTATTTTAGTCAAGCAAAATATTTTTCTCTCTGTCTTTATCCAGTCAACCTATACAATTGGTGCAGATATTCTGTGGACAGAGGGATTATAAACAAAGTTCAGGTGTCCTACCACTAAAGCCCTGGCGTCTGGTTTGTAGTCAAGTGTTGCAGACCAATTTAATTTAAATTATTTATTAATTAATTTATTTACCAGTCTTTTGAGAGCATCCTAGGATTTCCTTGTAGAAGTGCTCATTCTGAGGGAAGTAATGTATTAATTTGTAATACACATAGACATTAGTTTGCCGATATTCTCTTATTAGAAGATAAATATTAGTACAAAACTAAAGGAATAGCCAAAAACTGATGAAACCATGTCGTTAACTCTTTCACTTGTAAAGAATAACATGAACAGAAAGAATAGATACCTAGATATTTTGTTAATATTTATTAAGGACTTTTATTTGATACCTTTCCAATTTTTACTGAAGTAACTATTGAGTACACATTTCTGGTTTAATAAATGTAAGAGTGATTTTAAAATATTTTTGGCTATCCCTTTTTTTGAGGATATTTTAAATAGAAGTAGGTTTGCTGTTTTGTCAGCGTTCATCACTTCTGATTGGTTATTCCTTGCATGGCCAAATTCAGCCCTTGGGTAAGCGATACAGATTCTTCCAAATGAGGAGATTGCTCACTGTGAGCTACACTGACCTGTTTCCAGCTACACGTGATCTTTAAGCTGGAGATTAAAACAACTTATTGGACAGGAAGACAGACAGAATGACTCAAAAGAAAAATTCTATTATCAGATAAATATTTTTAGCAATGAGAGAGCAGGATATAGTCATGCTAGATGCTTAATCTGCATGCCCACAACTCTTCAGATCACAATACATTTATAACATTTTCCATTTCCAAACAATGAGCAATCAAACATCAGCTAATTAAAATGCCTTCAGTGGTGAAAGAAAATATAAAAATACATGAAATTATCAAATAAAAAAACCCTACTTTGTCAGCTTCACCACCACTTTACAAGTAGCAGCAGCCAAGTTATCTCTACACTGCATATCAATCAATTTTACTTTTTACAGCTGATAAGATATTCTCTAATTAAATTATGTTTTAATTGCCTTTGACTTTTAATGCAAGGAAAATGGCAATATGCTTTCCATTAAAATACTCCCTACTCATTTCTGTATACTGTGATTGTCATTATGCAGTTAACAGTTGTTCCACAGTGGTATCAAGACTCCACATTTTCTCTTTAAACAAGGATCCGGAAATAAATGCGGGGTTATCTTCTATGTCCTAAAATAATTCTTTTAACTGTTGGCAATATTGAGTAATGCCCACTTATACTCTGTTGTCATTCTCAGAGTTGTTCAAATAGCATCTTCAGAAACATTTGATTCCATGTGTGACTGCATTTACAATTAGAATGCCAGTCCTGGAAAACGCCATCTCCCTATTTTTCACACTGAGTTACTTATTAATTACCTTTCAAAATAGTTGTTTTTTATAAGACTATCATGAAGCGCATAGATAGAAGTTGTATTCCTGCTTTATGATACGAGAATTAAAGTTAATTATAGTACAAAAATGTGTGTCAGTAAGAATGTGCCAGAATTAGGACTGTAGATCCGGTTCAGCCTCTCAGCACTGGTATGGTTGTCCTGCATACGATGGCAAGCATACAAGGGCTGTACTGATACATAGACCAGACCCAAGATGTAAAATTTAAAGAGGACTCTTCCAAGTATCTCTTCTGCATCTGCAAAGCAAAGGGTGGGAAAGAAGCAGACAATTTCTTGACAGTTCCTATTCTTCAATTCAGAAAATACAGGAGTGTTTTGGGGGCTGTATTTTGGATGATTCAAACCATACTTCATCTTAATTCAGCTCAGAAGTAAGGAAAGGTAAGCAAGCTATAAACAGACACTGCGGCAAGATACGAAAGCAAAACTACAAAAACAACAAAAAAGAGACAGCTTTTTTCTCTGGGCTTTGAGATAACCAGACTGGAGGAAAAATCGAAGTGCAGCCATACTGCATTTAGTTTACTGTCTGACCCAAAAATTAATTTCTACACCAGTTGCAAAGAAAACATCACCTCACTTGTACATGAAGGCTTCTGTCACGCTGTCACACAATTACTCAACGTTTAGCATTCACTCATTGGCATATAGACCTAATACTATGCCCTTTGTGCCTGGTTTACTAATAAAGTAACAAGTGCTGCAGCTGTATTTTGCAGCCATTCCTTCAATGAACAGATAATGATATAGCCAATGCTGAGGTATTTGATGTGAGTAGTGGACATTTTAGTCCCTGCGCGAGTCCTTAATCTCCCTAGGATCCACAGGAAGAAAATTATTTGATATGAGAACCTTTGATATTACAAGTTGTATTTAACATTTCAAGGCTCATTTGAATCAGCTCAGCTCACTGAACTGCTAAAGCATACAGGACAACACATCTTGTAGAGAGGAAAAACCTATAGATGTGTTTTGTAGTCTAAAGATGTATTAAAAAAAATCATGAAAAAATGAGTTGCTGAAGATAAGGCCCAAAATTTCATTGGTGCCATTCATTGCAGAAGTCATCTGACAGCCCAGGCCTGGTGCATTACAGAACAGAAGGGTAGATGGATCAGAAGCAAAAAATAGTACTGAGATTTCCATGATGTGCTGGGGAACTTCTTAAGACAGAAATTCTGTTATGACCCACAAATACCTGTAGAGCATGAGTCAATGACATTTCGTATTGATGCAAAACCCACTATATCATAAAACTGCATCATGATTTCTTTTAACCTGTTGTAATCCATTAAGATGCTAGAAAATTTGAGTTTTCCATAGAGATGTGCAGGCAATAACATCTGCCTGCTGTGCCTTGGCACTGTACTAGTGGCTATTGCCAAACACGTACTGTAAGCATTCAAGCAGGTTTCTGCCCACAGCAGAATTAAATGAGTAAATACGCTTTTACCCAGTTGCGCTACCCATGTTAACACATTATTTTGTATCCTCAGTATAAAATAGAAAAAAACAAATAATTTCAGGGGTTATGTATTTTGTAGTACATTGAAGATGGAACCCTAAACAGAAGGTTTTATGCCTTTAGAAAAGTGTATCTATGTACTACTCAAAGTGCTTGGCTTCTAAGTATAGCACTATAAAAAGAGTGCTTTCTGCAGATCGGCCTTTTTAACAAAGTGTATACGTTGATAATGTTGAACCAATCCTGAGGCTTTACTCAAGTGACATTCTCAGTGACCCAGTGGGACAGATTTGGCTGGGGAGGCATTTCTATTAACAGGCCTGAAGGATTAAACTTTGATTTAATTTCTAAGACCAGCACAGTTTTTGACAAGACAATTATGTTTCTATAGGTGGCATAAAGTTATTGCAAAGAAAAGGCATGATATAATGTGCGCATTTTCTTCTCGTGGTGTTTCTTGGAGAGACAACGTGAGTCAGTGGTCAAAGAATCAAAAATTCAGAAAATTCCGTGAAAAAAGATATATTTTTAGAGGAAATCAAACTGCCTGATATATAAGCTTGTATTTGTAGAAAGAATAATTATATACAACTAGAGCGGTACCTTCTAGGAAGCACAAAAGGACGCAGTGATACATTGCTCAGTTACTGTAGGGGAAGGTCTGGTGTAGGCTCTCAAAAGTCAGTAAAATTCTCTATGTTAATTCAAATCGATTCTGGGTTATCTCCTAGACTTATAATAATTACATTAAAAGTATTGTGATTAAAAACAAACCCCAGCTTTTTCAATATATATAAATACAGTGGGAATTAACATACACCTTACAAGATCTTTCACAAACGCAATTAATTTTCGTGGTTCTAATTATTTTTTTATACTAGGCAATACTCAAAATCCAGAGGAAGAGGTTGCAATCTACAGGAAGCTGGTAGGTCAAATTTTAAAATTATATAAACTCTAGTATAATTAGGCTGACAAAAAAAATGTAAGCGGTAAGGTAATGAAACTTGCATTTACTGGGTATTCAGAGAATATGCAAAATCACTTAAATTTACATACTGAGGGGGAGAAAATGTGGTTTAGCAGAGGCAATTAACATGAGAAAGTAAGACAGATGCTGTGCAAATAATTCATAATGAATAATTTCTTTGCTCCATTTTGTGTTTGCAAGTTTTCCAAACAAACTAGTTTTTCTGATGTATATGTTCAAACTGTTTGCTGAATAATATCAATGCATAATTTTTTGTCTGTAATTCATTCATAAGCAGAGCTTTTTGAATATTCAAGCTTTTTTTGAATGGCTATGTAGGTCGTACAACACATTTCTCTTTTCCAATTGGAGAAACATAACGTACAGGTTCTGCTATGAATAATCACAATATTTAACAGTATTTGCTTCATTATTTTACTAAACATTCCTGCTAGTAAACTCATTTATTAAAATAATCATGGAAAAAGAAATGCAAACAAAAGCAAATATATTAATGTGGCATCCCCTCTTTCATTTCTCATTTGAGAAAAATAATTGTACTGTCCATAATTCTGTTTGTCTTTAATTAAAATATATGAGGAAGCTGCAAATACAAAATCATAGTCTAAAAGATACTCAGGTTTCATATGGCTGTAGCGTAGAGTTATACTTAAATACACAGAGTTCCTTGCCCAAGTGGGTGTGCTCTAATTTACTTCACACGTTCTTGTTGGCTGGTTTTCTGCCAGTTGTGCAGATCCACTAAATGACAAACCGGCATTTCTTAACTATGGTCTGCTCCTTACGCTCCCTTTTTGAGTAACTGATGTGATGGGCAGCTTGTGCCTCCGTTTCTGTAACGGCTGAATTTCCATCCATTCTGTAGCCAAACGTGGTATCAGCTTCTGCTGTATAGCATGGAGGAAAGACTCACATGCAGGAAGATGATGAAGATAAATACACTATTTGTTGGCAGTCAAGGTGATTAATTGCGAGAGGCAAGCTTAATTATGCCAGTAGTAATAATTGGTGTCACGGACAGACACCAAGTTTTTTATGGCCCATTGTTAGAAGTGTGTTGAAGTTTGAATATGAACACATTAATGAATTAGTACAAATTGTGTCTTCTTACATAAGAAGCATATATTCTTAATTATATTTAGAGTCATATTTATTTGGAACACTGCAAAAGTCAGTTTTTACTCTTTCTGTAAGTGAAGCAGGTCATCAGACCTGAGAGACTGCAACATTCTTATGATAAATTGTGTATGATGAACTCAATGATGAGTGAATTCCATTTGCAGAATCTTATTAGCAATGTAAAAATTGTATTTGATTTTATATATTTATTTTTATTTTGTACATGTTTTTATATTTAATACATTTATATTTCAGAGTTTCTATTTCAGTTTACTATTTCAATAGCAGTAATTAAAAAAAAGTAATCTTGGTATTAGTAAGCTAAGTTTCACATTCCTAAGGAAACAGTGGGAGAATTTTAAGTTCTCTTTTTGAGGTACCTTTATATCCCATTTATATACACTGGCACTGAGGATCTGACAGTCTCAGCTTACACCTTTTTTTCCTGCGATCAGAAATTAGCCTGGGAATAGCTTATAACATCAGAAGTACAAAGGATCCCCCAAACCTTTCTAATGCTAATAGGACAGGAGAATGCAGAGAACATATAAATACAGTTTCACAAATGTCAATTCTGCAAACATGTATAGGTGTGAAAGTTCTGCCATTCTCATATTTTACACTGAATAATGCGAGAACACCGAGACAATTATTTTAAATAACTGAAGTATACCTATATGTCTTTGGAAGAGAATGGAAATAATAGAATAACTTGCTTAGTAAGTCCTGGTGTAGTAGTGTGTTAACCTGCAATTACAAGTTCCTTTGGGTACAAAGAAATGATGTCTTTAATGAGCATGGGAAACTACACAATTGTTTGAAAATACAGAAAAGTAACAATGAAGTAACGTTAAAGAAGGACATTGTACTTCACTAATTTGGCAGATTTTCTATAGCAAATGACTTCATTTTTTAAAATGAGATATATAAATGAAAGTAAGAAAACAACAGAAAAGAAAACATCCATTAAACTAATCTAGTTGAGCATATATTCTCATTGTTCCTTGGGTTACTTGCCTTCTCTTCTCTTACCTATTTCAGCACTTTAAATTTCAACTTCATAAAACATCTAGACATAGTAAACCTTACAATTATTATGTTTTGTTGTCTTCTTTCCTATTTATCTACAGTTTAAAAGAACATCTTTTGGAATCTAGGTATTTCATTAGCAATTGCTCTAATACATTATTTTTGTAATCTTAAAACAGACATTCTAGATTATACATCCCTGCAAATATAATTCCTGCTCTAATTTCCCATTCTTCTATGACCGCCTTCATTTCTTTTTGCACTGCAGGAGTTCTTTCTGGTAGGAGTGATGAATGAACGTGTTTCTTTGCATTATACATATTTACAGCAAATAAACTGTGTATACCATATCACTTTATAAATCTATTGCTCGGTGGTGTTATAGCCAATGCATTAAATATTGGGCTTCTCATGGACTGCTCACTGCAGTTTAACACAACAGATAATGAAAGGAGATCAGGCATGAAAACTTCCTCTTTATCTTGCACCTTTCATCACACAAAGTAACTGATAACAGCTAAGTTCATCATCCTTCTTTCGTACAATATTCAGGAAATCAGGCACTTAAACCATGACCTTCACAGAGAAAGGACTGTGTCATCTTGTTTAGACGGTAGCAAAAATAGAGCCCTGATCCTGAATGGAGTTGTTGAATTTTGTCAGAAGATAAATAAAGCAAGTGAATACTTTTGTGTGCTTGTATGGAACTTCTTTTCAAGGAAAATATTTTGCATTCAAAGAAAAGAAGGTAGAAGAAGGCACAGACCATAAAAATTACATATGAAAGATGAGGCTAAATTAAGGTTAAGCAAATAAAAAATAAAATTGTTTAACTAATAGCTTACTTAAAATAAACATCAGTTACATAGTCTCTATTATTTAATTATTTTATTAAAAATGCTATGCAATAACACAGAATTTATGCTATCTGTTGGAAAAAAGTTACTCCAATCCTGAGAATTTTATGTTGGGTTATTATTATTTAATATTCCTCATTGTCTTGGTAATTCTTGCATACTAAGAAAATGAAAAAAATATTGTTCTATTATATTGTCTAATGCCAAATGAGCCTATGAAAGTTAAAAGATTCACCAATATAGTGTTTTTAGGTAACAAATTCGGCTTTTCCCCCCTCTAATTCCTCCCCCAGTCTCCAGAGTGGTCTTATTTAAAAGGAACAAATGCTGTTAGTGAAGTTTGTTTGCATTGGCATTTTATGTAGGGATAGAAGTGTATCACTTAGAAGGTAAACTGTCACAAATTGCACGCCCTATTTTATATATTCTACACTTCTATTTTTACCTTTTTTTGGTTCTCATCATTCTTTCCCCAATCATTCTTTGCATTTTTACATGCACCTTCCAGTAGATGATTTGTCTGTACCTTTTTACATGCTTACTGCTGAAGCAAACTGCTAACTTAATATTGCTTTTGAGTCAGACTTTAAATCTTGTACTGACTAATTTCAGTATTATGCAAAGTAGCTACTGTATCCTTTACACCTTGCTAGTATCTTTTTCTCTTCTCTTTCTTCATGTTTTGTTCCAGATATATTACTCTACCATTTCTTGTGGCTAAAACAATGTAACTGACCTTTCACCTGGACTAGATACTAGAACTGTCTGTGTGTTTTGCCATTTACCTAAACTTAGTTTCACTTACTGTTGTGAAGAGTACATATCTGTGGTGTACCTCATCCACACCAATACCACTTCATTCAGAGCTGAGAAAAAATACTTCTGATATCAGAAAGAAATGTTGATTTTATCATTAGTTGACTTTGTCAGTGAACTCATTGTAACCAGAATGCTCCCTGACCTCCATGGTTTTTATCATAATCACCTTGTAGTATTTTCTCCCAGACCAAAAATGCAAAGGTATTTCTATATACAGACAACTACATAAAGCATATACTTTTTCTTTAATGTAATGGTTACAACTTCTCAGCAATTACTGCAGGAAGACAAGTGAAACTGTTCATCCTCTGTGGTGTCAGTCATTAAAATGGCTTAGGGAATTAACATTGTAATAGCTTGCAGTTACACTCAGTAGCAGTCAGTAGCTTGCAAAACCAAACTAAGGACTAGTTAACAACTGTATCTTCCACTTATGTTACAACAGTAATGAGAATACAGATTTCAGTATTCAGGAACTGGAATCTAAAATGTGTATTAGAGACCAGTGTGACTCCAATAACTAGACAGGCCAGAAGAAGGTAAAAGACCTGGATCCTGATTCACAGGAGGAAGAATTGCCCTGATATTTGTGTATTTAGTTTAACATTTGTGTTAGCGGTTCAGGATTATCACGTAAGCACTCTTAGCACAGTAACTACAGTGGAAACAGTGTATCCTTCCAAGTCTTCAGCAGTGATACCTAATTTCAATACCCACAAGGTGGTGTTTCCTGAGAGCTGGACAATTTGAACACAAAAATTCTCAGAGCCCAGTGAATTCTCCTCTTGATCTGCCAGATGAGCAAAGGCTCATCATTTGCTTAGAGATGGCACGAGTCCACTTTAAGTTGGCAGCCATATTCTTCAGAATTCCTTTGAAATATTTGTGGTCAGCGAAGATACTATAGGGGAAAAGAGGTTTAGGTATGTAAGTTCATGTATGTAGAACACACTGTCGACATGCACCATGAGAGACAGGTGGTATTCTACTGAATCTTGCACAGGGATGGGGGTTTCATTAGGGTTGGCCGTGCATACTGAATGTGCTCATTTGCAGACACCAATTTCTCTAAAGAAAAATGATCCTTCCTTCAGTACAACAATGTTCTGTGCCTATAAAAGTCTTCACATTTTCTTTATTTTCCACTGAGCAGGTATTATCTACAAAGACTTTCCATCTTTTTTTCTCCTCTTCTTCTTCCAGAACTGCAAACTTGTTGATGGCTTTGAATTGTTCAGAGCCGTTCAAGCATATAGCAAGTAGCTTTCTACCTGCTCGGTACTTCCATTTGAGCCATTTCAAAGACAGGCTATAATTCTTACAAGGTAGATGGGCTGGCTGTAGAAGGGAAGAAAAAAAAAAAAGGCTAAAGGGACTGGAAACTACCTGAAAATACTAGTGCAATTTCAACACCTTTCTCTTCTTTTTGTTTGACAAATTACGGACAGCTTCTGGCAATATTTAAAAGGTGACACAAACTCCCTTATTTTAATGTCAAACAGGCACCACATTTACTGAATTACCAAAGATGGTAATTTGAGTGTGTTAAAATTCTGTATCTTGCCACTCCTCCTCTGTTGGTAGCTTGCTGCACGATACTCAGATATTTCTCCTGTACCACTGTGTGGCTACTTCCTTGGAACAGAGACTCCCATGTGGTTTTTTTTTTTTTAATTTTCTACTTTTTTATAATTCAGACTACTGTTCGGAGGATGTATTTCTTACTATGCAATTGCAGGCATAGGATTAAGAATGAAAATAGAACATCTAAATCAGGTGCAACTAATGATATTCCAGTATATATAATAAATGTGGGAAATTGTACCAATTAATTAAAATAATCCTCTTTACAATGTGTTAAAGCATTTGAGAGGCATTGTTCAGTAAGATAAGCTCTCGCTTTATTCTGAAGAGTTGAGTCCTATGTTGTTACGGTGGATCATTGCATATCACAATTTGTAGCTTACAGGGTTGGAAAAAACTATGCTTATCATCTGGTGTGACCTCTTGTGTAATGCCAGCCAGTGAACTTCACCTGAACTTCACCCAACTAACCACTCCATCAATCCCATAACTTACATTTGAGATGCAACGTACCTTTCAGAAAGATTTTCAGTTCTATTTAAAGCCTCCAAGCAACACAGACTTCACATTCCATAGGTAAAAATGTTCCAGTCATTAATTAGCTGCAGTATTAAAATTTCACCTTCATTGTACAATGCATTTACATAGCATCAGCTTCCAGAAACTGTCTTTAATTATGCCTGTTTTGATCAAGCTATAGCAATGTGTGTGGTAGAGCAGCTACATACTAATAGAGGAATAATGATAAATAGGGACACATTCAAAAATCAGCAGTTCCAGGTTAGAAAATTCAAACACGTGCTTAAAAGGCAAGGGATCAAGCATCCAGCATTTATCTCCAGTAAACTGCAAATCTCTTTTGTTGTCTCCTTTTTCCTTTCCTTTCAAATCACATGGAAGGTCACTTTTTCAAAGAAGTGTGAAAAGGAGAACCATGGCCCTTCTGAAAGTGGACAAGATGTTCTCGTGTCAGCAGGTTCTGTAAGTGACAAGGTGATACTGAGAGATACTCCAAAGATATTAAGGACTGAAGCTAATAAAGCATGCAGGTTCTAGGCTGTGTATCACAGGCCTACCTTTTAAGTATCTCAGGCATGGAGCAGTAACTAATATAGCCAGCAGGAAACAGAGGACAGTGATACATCTGCAGTCCCATTCCTCAGGCACTTTACTAAAATCTGAAGAAATATGCTTATATTCACTTGGGATTTACTGCTTGGAACTTGTTCTTGAAGGTAGGCACTTACATTCATTCCTCTAAAGAACTAAACAGAGCTAAAGGATGTAAAACTTGCTGGAGGAGGAGTAGCCTGTGGTCACCATTTACTTACTAATCCAGCAGTTAGAGCTCTAACCCAAGAAATGAAGTCTTTGGTTTATTCTCCTCAGTCTCATGCATATTCAGTCTCACGTCTCCCATTCCCAGGGGAATACCCTTACCACCAGATTAAAGGGATGGTAACAAACCTCTCCTCTGTCGAAGCTGTATCACCACATCTAAAAGAATCCAAGATCAGTTTAACTAGAGAACAAGAGGAAGAGAAAGCATGGCTCCCTGTTTTCTATTTAGGACTCTTACTTTAGGGAAAGACATGGTTATCCTTTTAAAACATACATTAATTGTCTCTCAGATATTCTAATTTTTATATAGTTATCATTTATCCTAAGTGTGGACATAAAGCCAGTATTCCCACATTGGTCTTACTAATAATGCCTAGACATGTAACTTTTGTTTATTTTTGCTTTGATACTCTCTCTGCTACCCATCCACTCACAGCTGTCATCTCTACTAACCCGTAACAGTGGGAGCATATATTCACTTATTCACCAGGACAAACTAATGCTGTTTACTGTAAACTGCCTTCCAGAAAACAATCCCCCAACCTGAAATGTAATCTGCTTTCTTTTTCACTAGATACCTGACCTTGACTTCAACAGTTCTGTTGAACAAATGAGGCCACCTTACCAAGGCATCTAGATTGGTCTGTGCCATTAACCCGTATCCATCATAATTGACCATCAACAAATCTTTGTTGTGTGGCATTTAATCAGCCATTTGTTTCTTCTCTCTCAAATCACTGGTACATTAAGTAGCTTTGTAATATTCTGTAAATCACTACTAGAAATACTTCAATGAGAAGAAGATTTACAAATATCTTTAGATTGTATGGGCTAAAAGTATTTTGGTTTTTACTAATTTCTGCTTAATCATCATAAGGATCGAGTCATGTGCTTTATGGACTGCTATTACAGACGTTCCATCACCTTTTTCACTGAAACTTGCGTTGCATCAAAACATACTTTGACAAGATTTGTTTTGCATCTGAGTGTAATTCTCTGTCTTTCTTCCTGATAGGGACAACTCATTACTTAACTGCAACGATCTTTTTAATACATCTCTAATATTCCTTTTTGTAATTTAGTTTATTTTCAAGCAGAGAGATTATTTCCAGTAAAATGACTATCACAGTATCTCTGTACAGAAGTCTCTCTGCAGAATCAAGACATCACCATGCATATTACATTAAAATTTGGACCACAGCATTTGAGATAAGGACACATCTTGAAATCTGTAAAATGCCATAGACAAAGATGAGGCCAGGGAGAAGTTGTGGCTACGTGGATCTTCTTCACCCCTGTGAGTAGGTGCAGTCCTCAAGCTACAGCATTGCATGTAATTTACCAAGCTCTACCAGTGTGCTCAGCTCTCTCCTCTTCTCAATTAACCTTGAAAAGCTGAGAGATACTTCCCTGCTGATTTCTGGATTGCCCCTTAAAACTCCTGCTCTTTGTTGGCAGCTACAAAACTACAGTTGCAGTTGGAAAATTAACTTTGCTGTAGTTTCTCTCTAATCAGACATTTACAGTACGCTTTTCCCAGCTACAGGTAATCCAATGTGCTCTAGTTTACTTCATTTCTCCACACAGATTTTCTATTTTATGGAATACAGACATGAAGATTGTTATGTTTTAGCAGCACTGTTAGCCCTGCTGCTGTGCATTACCCATGTCTAAGGCTCCTTTTGATTGCTGTTTCTGTATATCCTGGTTAATTTAAGTTGCTACTTTCCTCCTGGCCTTGCCAAGAATCTGTACAAAGTTTTATAGGTTGACATCAGCTTGTATCTAGCAGTTTGCCATACTCTTGTTTCCTGATCTACTTTGCTTTAGTGCTCCTTTTTTTTTGGAGCCATTGGCGATTTCACAGATGTGTAGCAGAGAGGGGGGAAAATTTAAGGTTAAATAATAGTCAACATTTAATTATACTTTACAGAAAAGAGAAGTATTCTGCACAGTATCTGGAAGTAACGTTACATAGAACACGATGTCTCAGGCTCACCCACGGCCAGTTCATTGAGAAGGGGAAGATTATGGCTGAAGTAATTCCTTTCTGAAGAAGTGCAGAACACTTTGTCGAAATGTTTCTAACTTGTGGCAAAAAGATCGAAGCAATATTTAACAGCTTTTTCCCGTGATGAAATTTTGTTGTTGTTGACGTTCCCTTTCCCCGCGCTGCCCGTTCGCTCCTCACGGCCCGGCCTGCCCGCACGCTGGAGGTGCGGGGGGCGGCAGAGGGGCCAGGCTCGCCCGCGCCCGCCGCCACCTCAGCGCCGCCGCCTCCTCACGGCTCCGGCGGGAAAGGGCCGGCAGGGGCCGCGGCCCTCTGCGGGGGCGGCCTCCGTCCTTCCCCTCCCGATCCTCGTCCCCTCGCCGGGGCGACGGGGACAGGCATCCTGACGCCGGCTTCGCCCGCCGGGCAGCTTCCCCCCCGCCCGGGGGCCGTTAGCCCGCCGGAGGCGAGGAGCCTCTCCCGCTCCCGCACCTCTGCGGCAGCGCTCGGCTGGGGCAGCCCGGCCGCTCCGCCGAGGGACGGGCGCGGCGCGAAGTACTGACGCCCGCTATGCGCAGTAACGGTCAAGGCAACAAGGACACGCACACAGCGCCGCGGGGGCCCGCGGCTCCTCGCCCGCGCTGTGACGGCGGGGCGCTGCCGAGGTGCTGGTGCTGGTGCTGCTGCTGCCGCTGCCGCCGCCGCCGCCGCCGCCGCCGCCGCCGCCGCCGCCCCCGCCCCCGTCCCCGCGCGGCAGCCCTCACAGCCGCGCCGCCGCCCGGCCCCGGCAGCGCGCGGGGGCCCTGCGCGCGCGCGCGGCCGGGTGCCGAGCGCGGGGATTGGCTGGCGGCCCCGGCCGCGGCGCGTGCAGCCGGGGGCCGGCGGGGCTGCAGCCAGAGCGCGGCTGGCGCGGGCGGCTGCTGGGGCCCGCGCTCCCTCCGCCCGTCTTCCGCCTGCCCTCCGCCTGCCCGCCCTCCGCGGCGGCGGCTCCTCCGCCCCGCTCCGCTCTCCCCCCTCCCCGGGGGCGGTGGGAGGCTGCTGCTGTTCCCGCTGCTCCGCTCCTCGGGGGAGGGACGGGACGGGAAGGGAGAGGAAAGGAGAGCAGAGCAAAGCAAGGGAAGGGAAGGGACGGGGAAGGAAAGGAAAGGGAAGGGAAGGGGTGTCCTTCGTCAGTGAAGGAATCCGCACCGGTGCTAAGTTATCTCCCAGAGACGGTGTGAGGCACTCGGGCTGCTCAACCTGCTGCTGCTGCTTGCTGCTGGTAAATGCTCTTCACTTCTTACTTGCCTACGTGCTCAGGGCTCTCCTTACTGCTTTTCATTCGGCAACAGCGCCTAAAGCTGCAGCGTTTCTGTTTCTGTCGCTCCCTTCCTTTCTACCTTCCTCCCCTACCCCCCCTTTTATGTAATTGCGTTAGTGGAGTTGACAACTTCTGATATGTGTCTTAAAACCAGGCAGTAGGTGTTTTGTTTCCTGGAGCCGTTTAATTCAGCAGTTGGAGAGGTCATTAGTTGCATGAGTTCCAGGGAAAGAGGATTCTCTGTGCCTCTGCAATAAGTGCTGCTGCTGCTTTTCTGCCCATTAATTCTCATCCTTGATCGCTGGTATTTCTTTTATTTTCACGGTGTTTTAATGTTGCCTTTGTTCTTTAAGCTGCTTCATTCTTTTTTTTTCTTTTCCCCTTTCTTCGGGAATTGATGTACAATTTTTTTTTTTTTTTTTCAGTTTTTGCCAACAGTGTGGAAAGGTATCGCTGATTCAGAAACTGTTGTTTCTGAACACAGTGCGTCTTGGTTAGGAACAGGCAGAAATAAGAGAAGGCAGGCATTTGTATTCCGAAAGGGAATTAAAAAAATTGCTGCTTTGCATCCTTGCTGCAGATTTGCAGGAAGCAGTAAGGGACAATAATATTATGTTGTTTGCAAAGATAATAAACATAGAAGTGTTTTGGTGTTTCACGTATAGCCCTGCGATTGAGCTGTTTCGAAATTGCACTTAATAATAAATTCATAGCTGTGGAGGAAGAGATTGCTGGCATGTATTGCATACATTGCTGAGACAATGTACCAACGTACGCTAACACCAAACCAAGTCCCTGTTAGACCTTACATGGAGTGGCAGTTTGACAAGATACTGTTTTGTTTCTTGGATACTCCCAAACTGAAATTTAAATAAGGTGGCTTAATGGATGCGAATTGAGCTCTTAACTCTTTATCTCTGAACCAGACTCCTTTTTCAACACTTCTTGTTAGGATGCTTGCAAATGCTAGTGTAAACATTTATCTGTAGCAATTTCAGATGATTTAACACTACTGATGTCTTAATACGTGCTTGTTATGATTTTTTTTTTTTTTTTTACTTCCATACTTGAGTGTTCTGTCCTTTTAAAAGGCTCAAAATGTAGTGGCAAGTATTGTCTCTGTGTGTGTACATAAATATTTATATATTTTATATATAATGTTGGCTTGTACTTGTTTAAATTTACCAAACCTTATATTATATGGAGAAAACGGGTATAACAGAATTGAAATGCAGGAACACAGAATTAAAGAAGACTTTGTTTATAATATTTAGTTGTATAGTTAAAATATTATATAATATAAAAGACATTCAAAATGCATGCGTTTTAAAGAAGTAAAGTCTAGAAGTAGTAACATTGTAGCAGTTTAAGAAAATAAATCTTGACTGAAACAATACGGAATGCAAGCTGTCAATAAGTATGTGTAGTTATCCAATATCCTCATAGAGCACTTTATGGAATGCTGTTTAATATCTGATGTATTTAAAAATGTAGTCTTTGTTAAGTGCAGAGTTAATGAAAAAGTAATATCACCTGTTAATACGGTTACTTTGTGCAAGTTTAATAGTTAACCTTGGTTGTACAGTCTCAAAGTTTTTCTTCAAACTTCAGAATAATTTAAAGAGAGGTTATTCTTTCTTCAAGACACTTGTATTACCACTCAAATTACACTGATCTGAGAAACTGGTGAATCTCCACCGTATAGAATGGTGACAGGTATTTTTCAAAGGGGCTTATGTAAGTGCTAGGTAAAGTGGATTTTTACAAGGGGCTGACAACCTAAAGATAGGTGGCATTTCTTGCATTGTCAAGGTTTAAAATATATACAATGTATTTGGGCATCATTTTCCTGTGCATTGGCAAATCCGTAACAAGGTTGATGATTAATTTAGCTTGGCCCATATGCTGAGGATTCTAGTCGCTGAGTAAGAAATAAAAAATATTCATATATTTCACTGATAGAGATTGTGGGGTATGCAAAAAGCCAGCTGTGAGGTCTGAGCTTTAATTCGTTTTGAGGGGGAAACTTTTTTAGCTGTGGTTTCTTAGTGTCCTGGCGACGTCTAAAAACTCACAGAAGTATTTTTTTTCCAATTGTTAACACATTCAACATATTTAAAAAAAAAAAAGTTTTGATCCAGATAATATGTTTGAATTTTTGTTCTGCTTATTTTTAAACATTTCCTACTAAGACAATGCTTATATGAAAACAATAATCTTTTAATTCTCTATGTGCTTATTTTTCATGTGGATAATGAAAATAAAATAATCGTGTTTCTCTGTCATTAGACTGCAACTATTTATGTAGCTTGGGGAAAATTAACACATGAACATCACTAGTGATGTTTTCCTCTAATTAAATTGAACTGTGTTTTCATTTTTAGTATTTCGTATTAAAAGTCAAAGAGCTGCATGAGAAAATAGAGGAGGCGCTTTCTCTTGTTAGGTCACAGAGATTAACAGTGGTAGGAGCATTGATTTGCAGGGGCTCATAGTTAAATTTCTTTGCCTTTTTAAAGAATGTTTTTATTTCTGGGAAAAACAGCAATATATATATCAACTTATGATATATTATGGTCATGGCTTTGGCATTTTCCTGTCAAATACTGTCATTTTTGTTTCTGCAGTCAAAGAAAATTTCTTTTGAACAGTTTTACTGTTAGAGTAAATAATGGTGTAAGCTGTATTAGTGATCTTGTGCTTAAAATTATTTCAAACAACATAGAAAAGGGAGAATGTTTGTTCAGTTCAATCAAGGTCAATGTCTAGACTTTCTTGCCTGAGAGGTCAAACTAAACTGAAGGTCAAATTAGATGGAGACAAAGCTCAAGCCACTGTTAGACCACTCAAGTCAATATACCGATGTTTGAAAAGCTGTTTTGTGTTTGTTTGCAGTTTACTGTGAATTTAATCCCTTGATCCTTAACGTTTTTGGCAAAAGGCACACATAGGAGCAGCACCACTGAAGTCCATGCTTAAAGATAAGACCAAAAAATTATTGGACTGATCCTTTAAATAATAATATTCTTTTATATAAATGGATAGTTCTAAAAAGTCTACCCTCCCCCGCCCTGGATCCATAACAGGAAATACAACCTTAGCGTATACATTAAATTATTTTCTTCTAGACTGATTGATAAGATATGTTTAAGTCCTGACTTGCTTTTTCTGAATGTTAGCATTTAATGAAAATGGCAAGTTTTTCCCAGGCTTTTTTTTCTTTTTAACTATACTTTACTTATAATTTCATGAGATCTTTATCAGGAAGAAGAGTTTTATGTAATATGTACTGTGCTACAATAGAAAAGATAGTTTTGCAGATACTAAACATATGCAGAACTGGTCCATACTTTCTGACCTGAGGTGTCACATCCCAGAGCCTTCATACCAACTGACAGTGACTCATCTTTCTAATTTCTTGCTGCACAAAACAGCTCCTGTACAGTGTGCTTTTAGTTTATGTAGGAGGTAGAGTATGACATGACTCTGGCTGCATCAGAATGTTCCAACCACAGACTGGGCCAAATTCGTGTCCTGGTCATCTCTGTAGCCTTGAAGAGCCCCTTGTTCTGATCCTTATTCAGAGTCACTTAGCTGAGCGGCTACAGCAATGTGCAAAATGTTTTCTGCAATACAGTCTCACCTAATCCATATACGGATTTAAAAGATACTTTGGGGCACTCTCTGTTAGCTGAATTTTGTCTCGCAATTATTGGTCTGCATTGGGATCTCATAATGCTGTTGAAGTTCAAATACATAGTTTTAAATCCACCTTGCTGACTAACTCAGTATTATCAGATAGACTTTTCAGATAAGCAGGAAGTGCTCTAAGCTTAGATATTATTCATTTTTTATTATTTTTTAAATAGATTCTTTTTGGTTGAATTGATTGACATTCAATGCCAAATAGTAATAAATTGTCATCTTTCATGTTTATTGCTGAACATTAATAACCTAGTAGTCATCCAAATAGGAATGTAATTATAAGATTTTTACCAACAAGCTGCACAACATTGAATTATAAACTTATGTTTAGCTGAGCAGGTTGCGAATGGATATGTGATGCATATATTGCCTTATGCCAGTGACAGTATTCAGACACATTTAGGGGTAATAGTTAAGGAAACAACTGATCTTAAGTCACGCTTCTTTCTTTAACTCAGGAACAGGTTTTGTAGAGGGTACGTTTTATTACCTGATGAATGGAAAGCAAAGTTGCACTGAGGTAGGGGGATTTAGATTTGGGGATTTTTTGGTTATGTGTTTGTTTTGGTTTAACTATAATGCCAGTCAAGTAGTATGGGGACATAAAAAGGGTGATACCTTGTTCTTAGTTTTTGGATAATAGAGTCTTCATTCTAGTTTTGTTCTTAAGGGACTTCTTTGGTACATACATGTGTACATTTAACCAAAACACTAACTGTAACCCTTCAGAACTACAAATGTGTGTTAAAATTGTATAAAATATATGAGTAGCTGCTCTTGAAGGATTTTCGTACCAGTTTGGGGCACACTGTAGCTGCCTTTGTGTCTTTTGTAGGAGCATTTAAAGCTTTCAGTTGGTCTCAGTTCACCAGATTTATCTGTTGTTTTTCAGCCCACACAGGCAAGGAAAGCACCAGGGATCATTCAGAGGGGTATGTGAGCCTATCAAAATCATTAATGAACATATCAGTCAAACACCTTAGGAGTATAGAAATAACTTTTATATAAAAGTCCTTGTGGAAGGTACCATGTGAAGTATGTGGAGGGGCAGGAATTGAAGCCCAATACTGTGCCTGTACTGTAGTTGTGCATGCAGAGTAGGCACAGTAAGCAAGAACAGCGTATAGTTTTATGCTGATGTGCTGTTTGGGGGAAGGAGTATAAGTGATAGAACAAAACTGTCTTCTCTTGCTTATCCTTGCTCATGTAAGGCTTTTGTTGGCACAGTGATACCAGCTAGCGTAAATGTTTTGAACCTAACAGTCTGATAGACCCAGAGAAGCTTTTAATGTGGATATGAGTCCAGGTCTGCCAAATTTTAGCGTAGCACCTTAACATTGCAAGTCATCTTTTTACATCAGTGTACATATGTGCAAGAGCAAACAGCCTGTCTCCATGTGTGTACTTCTGTGGTTAGCTATGTAAGAATCTAGATGCCTCCTGGGAATTTTTATATGTTCCCTTAACTCTGAACAGGAAAATATATTTTTTTGAATTATTTTTTTAGGGGAGAAAAATGAGAATATTTAGGAAAGTCACTTTTCCTAAACTAATGAAGTTAGGAGTGTTGGTTCTATTGTGTTTTTGAATGACTCTGTATAGTGCTACATGTAAACTATATTGTGGAAAATGTAAGCTTGAAGAGGTGTGGATGAATGTATGTACGTGGAAACTACACAAATTCTGTTCTGAAGCCATTGTTACATAGTAGCGTAGGGCTTACTTGTAAACACATGTAAAAACAGTAAGATATAGAAAATCCTATTAAATATAAACAACAGATTTTTCCAAAGCTTTTTACAAGCATAGGTTGCTTAGTGACTTTTCTAATCTCTCTTTAAAATGCAGCTCTCTACAGTGAAATGTTATCGTAATAGTGTGCTCCAACATTGTACCGCATACTAAAAAAATGGTAACCACCTTTTTCATTCAAAAAAAAAAAAAAGTTGAGTATTTAGAAAGGCAGAATACTTGATGTTGAAATATAACAGTGACACTAGAGACAAGATTTTTGATCTTGAAAATAAAGTTCGCTTTACTTGATACACTTATCTTGCCAATGTTATAGGAAATACTGTGTTTGAATTGGATTCTGGGGGAAAAAAGATGCGTTGGCTTTACACCAATTGAAATAAAGTAGCAAAGGTAAATATTAAATGCATCATAGCATCATAGCGTATAAAAATACATTCTGTAGGGAGGAATGTTATGCACTTCATACTTGCAACATTAAATGTGTTTTCTGAACCAGATTAAAACAAGTGATATGCAGCTTAAAGACACTTAAAGAATATAAACAAAATCAAATTTCATTAAAATTGCCTATCAGTGCACACTGTTTGCCTAGTTCTGTTGTCACTGTGTAGATAACCTGCTTTCACCATTACTGAAGAATTAGGCATTTAAAGAAAATAACTTTTCATCTTAGTTCATATTTACATAAATTACAGGTTTGGATGTGCATGTGTACATGTTGTTGGTGCATTTGGTTTTGGTTTTGTGCTTAGGGACGTTCAAAAAGTCATGGTCCGTCAGGAGTTGGCAAGAGTATAATCTGGAACATAGAACTTTTTCTTAAGGCATGTTTTCTTGTCTAGGTATTTCTTCTAACTTTTCTGTACATAGTTTTGACACAGAAAAAATGTTTTTATCATTGTCTGTGATTTTTGAGAGAGTGAGCTATGGCTGGTATACTAGTTTTGCATGAGATCATACAAATGTGAACATCCACAAAAAACATAAGCCCGTAAAAGGTTAGGGAAATAGTTTTCTCTTCCACTTCAGCATAGCTGACTGGGCACTAAAATCAAAAGGATTATTAATGAATCTCACAGAAAAAATAATTGTTTTGGCAGACTCCTTCTAATCATGGGGAATTTTTAGACAAATCTTAGTTTACAGAAGAATACTTGAAGGAGTTGAAACTTGTAACTATAGCTGTAAGTAAACACAACAGTACCATGAAAGTGGATCTGTAATTTTAATAATCTTATAACAGTTTGATTTGTCTGAATGTTTATATTACATATTTACAGTTACTCAAAACATGACTGAGTTTATGTAAACATTCCTGTGACACATGAAGGTCTGCTAGCAATGAACATACAGAAAATTTCCATGGCGAATGGCTTCGGTCAGTTCTTTCCGTTTTGGGAATATGTGTCCTAAATACTAGTTAAAGAACACTGGCAAATGCTGTTGAGGGAAACTGTAAACGTGCAGATTGCTGTTGGAAGTGAAGCAATAGAGAACAGTTTTTTAAAGAAAATTGACTGTTTAGAGATGAGTGGGTGCCTGTAAGATGATCAAACCTTCCTATTAGCTTTACTCACTTTAAGATCAATTCTTAATGTCCCTCTGGACTTTATCCTGCATCTGTAGCTGCGGAAAATCCTTGAGGAAAAAAACCTGCATCTAAGTATTTCAGTTAAGGCACCTGAAATAAATGTGTATGTTTGGTGGTTAAGTCTTTTCAGGAAAGATTTATGAGAAGTAGACTGTCAGGTAGATTATTAATAATCTAAAAAGTAAGGTATGGTAACAAAGATTTGTATGTAGCCTTGGCCACAAAAGGAACTAAACCTTTTTTTTTGCTGACTAGTGAGCTGGCTTTAGTTGTCTCCCTGCATAGGGACTAATCTAAATCTCCTTTTCCCTTTCTCTCCAGCTGCTTGTTGTGGGCACAGAGCAGTCTGAGAAAAAGTCTCTTAGTGCAGTGCAAAATTTGGAGGTCACAGCTTTATTAACCAATACTGAAGTACATGGTATTCCAGTGCAAATCTTAGCTGACACCAATGGCCCCAGTTATGGAATAAAGAATAAGCTGTGCGGCTGTCTGTCTTTCAGCTTTCCTACCTGCTAAGGGATGCTGACTGAAATCCAGAACATTGTCACCTTTTTTCTTCTGTGGAACCTACTTAAGGTTGAGAGATGACATGAGAGTGGAGCTGCACAGACCATCTCTTTTCAGAAAATCATGTCAGTGGTCAGGACCAATGCCCAAGTGGCTCACTGTGCAGCAGAACTTGCTGCAGCACTTTTCTAGGGAATCAAAGTCACAGTTATTTCAGTAATCCTTTTGAAACAGGCCCTCTGGAACATGGAAATATCTTCACGGTACTTTGTTTCACCATTGCGGGGCAAAGGAGAGAAGTAGTCTCTTTCAGATCACAACATTGATAACCAACATACTTCCCATTGGTAACTGATCTTACTGCCACAGAGAAGAGCCTAAATAGTGAATCCTCAGTGGATCACTGTCATCGCTGTCTTCCTCCTTCTCCTTTAGGATCATTCCCTAGGAAGTTGCTACCTCCTGCTTCAGGACCCTGGCTACAAACAGCAGTCTCTTTCCCTCTGGGAGATGAAGAAGGGGGAGCAGGAAAGTAATGCAAAAAAAAAAAAAAAAAAAAAGTGACCTGAATATTGCCTCACCTGCCCTGGGGTGTGTCTTTTCTCTTTCAAAAGTGTATTTGTGGCCTTTGGCTCCACCACTGCATCGCTGTTACTAGGGTGAGCATCTACAAGACCTCGAGCCCTGCATTCTGCCTCGGAGCAGTGGAGGGAAGGGCTGGCAGCTCCTCCTGGTATTGTGCTCCTTGTTGTATTACCAGTGAGGATTACTAACTAATGAGTTGAATGAGAGAGACCTTTCCCTTCGCATTCACAAGCATCTGTTACTGCTGGAGAGAAGAAGTGGCGAGAGGTGAGAAGAACCTGTGGATTGCCTGTGGAGTATTTATTCTTCTATTGAAGCTCTAATTACCTAACTGAAACTCTTCTTCCATCTCTCTAGCAATCCCAGGGGCCTCCATAGGTTCCTCTAGGTCAGCTGGTATTCTGTATCAGCTACCTCCAGGCTTAAATGGCCTTTCTTTTTCCTGCATTGTTCCTTATAGGAGCAGTAATCCCTTCCCCCTGTGTTTCTCAAACCGTCCAAAATATAAGCCCTTAATAGATTGCTCTTTTACAGAGCAGCTTATGCATTTCCTCAATGCCTGTCACTCTTTGCCCATAACTTTCATTGACTGCAAGTATTGGGGTTTATACATTGTCAGTTCTGTAGATCTTGAACTTAGCATGTGTTACAAGATTAAGATTTATAATTGTACCCCAGTTAGTTTAAGGCCAGCTTCTGGATGGCCTTTCCCCTTTGCATAAGGGTACTGGGATAGGGAGAGCTGTGTCATTCTGTTTGCCTCAGCATTCATCTTGGGGAAAGTCAGAATTCAGATTCTGTTGATACTCCCAACATAGATCGTCATGCCCTTCTTCCTTGGTGATGCCATGCAAAGGATACAGCCACAGTACTTTTTTATTCCCTTGCTCTTACAGAAAAGAAGCAGTATGAGGTGGGGGGTTCAGATCTTTTGAAAAGCTGCTGTGATTGCTGCTTTGTACTACCTCCATTTGCCAAAGGTTTTCCATCTAGCCCTGGTTACCCAAGAGTCTCTGATTATTGAAAATTTCCTGGCCCCTAGAATGAAGTGTTTGAAGTCCTATGTATAGTCAGATTGGGTTAGTCCTAGTAAGGCTGAAACCTGGTGGGTATTCCAAAAATCTTTAAGCAGTTTCTGTGAAAACAAATAATTTGTCCCTATGAACTGTAGAGTAGGAGTGTCTTTAAATTTGAAACAACAATACTTAGATATAATGACAGTTAAGCCTGAATTAGCTATGTTTGAATATTAGGGTCTGATCCTGTGAATAGTCATTATTGTTCTGCTGTTGTTCAAATGACTGTGTGAGAAAGGATCACCTGCTTAAGGCAAGCTCTGCTAGAACATGTTTTTCCCACTGTCGTCCATTTGCAGTTTAGTTTAATTGACGCATTTGAAAGATGACACTTAAAAGATTGTTAGATGTCACTTTTTAATTTTGCTAATGAAATGCTGTTTAGTACTTAGTAGGCCATAATATTGGCACAGCAGAACCTATCATTTATAGCTTGCAAGTTTTATTTTCAAAATAAGCAGCAACAAACATATATATGAGCTTGAATTTGTGGCAGTTGAAGTTAATGGATGCCTTGCAATGATTGTAGTGACTTTGGGTCAAACCTTGCTTATACATGCTACTTTTTTAGCTGGGTAGGGAGGCTAGCTTTCTTTGTTTCTAAGTGTTTTTCTTTAAAGAAAAAAACATGGGGCCTAGCACCACACATTACACAAACAATTGCCGAGGTTAAAGAAAAAATACTCAATACTTGGTTTAAGATTGCTCTCTGTTCAGGCAGTGCAAACAGAAGTAAAACCAAGGACTCTTCTGGTAGCTCAAGAGCAGCTATGTGTTACTCCATCTGTGCCTACCTTGTTTGCAAAAAAGAATACTGGCAGTCATGGCAGGCTGGAAGGACTATGGCCAGTGTGCTGTTTCCTGGGTCCAAGTGGTGAGCTAGCAAAAATGTGGATTAAAATCTTTCTTGCTGTCTTCCTTCTCACTTCACTTATCTGCTCTAAACTTAACTCTGGCACAGCTGTATTTTAAGCTCCAAGACATAAGCTCCATGACCAAGGGTTATTTGACTTGGTTCAGTCAGTTCATGAATATTTTGGAGTATAATTCCCCAGATTTATTACGAACAGGTCTGTCCGTGCCAGAAGTCATGGTATGCATATCACTGTGTATTTTAAAATAGTGCTTTCTGTGTCAGGTGGCTGGGTGGTGAATTTATTGCGTTTATGCCATGACCCTAAAAGGAATCTCTTTGGTTGGATGGTGGTACTTTTTCTCCCTTCCCCCTTCCTTCCTCCCCTTTCCCTACCCTGCTCCCCTCAGCCATGACATTGATGGGGAAGGTTTTACAAGTATAGGTTAATGTTTGTAGTTGACTATCTTATTGCAAGAAGTTGTGTGAACACTTGGTGCCATTTCTCCTGTTGTGTTTGAAATCTTATTTGTGTATATTACTGGTAGATTATAGCTAAATGCTGAATGTTATAAATGAATGTTTATTTCCACTTTGGTTACTTTGGAAGTCCATAGAGCTATTATTCATCTTCCCTACTTAGCAGTTATTCAACATATCAGTTTGCTCACATAGTAAATCTGTAATAGCTTTTTGTATTACGGAAAACAATTCTTCCTTCAGTAGGGAAGCAGTGGTGCAGGATAAGCTAATGCACTGAAAAATAGGTTTATTCTCCACTTAGAAAAAGAGCTGTTGTGGTCCCACAGATAAGGGCCGGGATCTGTTGCCTCTGAACAGGCAACAAAATTCTGCCGGTCAGTTCAACCCCTCAGCTTACAAACTGCACTTTCCTTCCAGACCTGCCATAGTAGATTCATTTGGGAACTGGATTTACTGCCTGAAATGTATCAGTTTTGTGGAAAGATGTATATGTCTTTAGGTTTGCTAATTGTGCACCCTTTGCTGTTGTGATTTTTTTTTTTTGTTGTTGCAAATGTTTCAATTATAAAGTGTTTTAGAAGATGATAGAAGTTGGATGAGGTTCCAGTAGTATAGGAGAGAAAGAAAAATTAATCCACTTTTTAATTTCAGATAAACAGCTTTATTATAGAGGCTGTCTTCTCCCTTTGCGATTAGTCTGAACATGGACAAGAGTCTTTTGAAATAAGTAAAATAGCTATATTATATTTGAAATATATGGCAGCTAGGCAGCTTGTTCACTGACTCCTTTTAGCACATTAGGGGACCATATTCTTCTTTCAGTTACCAAGGCTCAGGTTCAGTAGAATAACAAGTGCCCAGTTTAGCCCTTCTCTTTAAACTTCTACAAGATTGAAATCCTTTGGTGAGCAGGGCAGATGTACCTCACTGGTGACCATGACTATATCATATAGTGCAGAAGCACCTGCGCTTCTCCCAAATGAAGACTGGGTGACAGCACTAAAATCCTGCTGTTATCTTGTTTCCCCTTTCCTTGCCATCTTTGGAGATCTGTTTTGACTAGAAGCCGAAATTCTGGAATACAAGAGCTGACACACCTGGCAAGGACTATTTCGGTCATCTTATATGACTTAATCTATTATCCCTGTGGATAATGGAATACAGTGGAATTCAGTGTCTCAATGGGAAGCATGTTTTTGGGAAAACTGAGTAAGTTATGCCTTGGAGCTACCTGCTTTTCTTTAGTAGTTTATTTATAGATGTCTCTAAGTCTGTTGTATATGAGTTGTTCAAGACTTTGCAAGATGAATTTGTACAGTTTTATTAGCAGAGAGTAGCTTCTTTCACCATTAGATAGACTCCCTATCGTGTGTGTGTTACAGTTAAAGCTTGTTTCCAGGACACTGTTATCTTCTCTTTTGAGTGCCATGACTTATAGTGGCAAAGACATACATACAAAATATAGCCACAAAGGAATTCTTAACCTGGCTCCCCAATTCCTAGCTACCACTTCAACAGCCTTTGACTTCTGTTCATCTTTGTTTTGAGGTCCACAGGACTTCTCCTCAGACCTTCCCATCTTTCTGTTTTCCCACCTCCTGGCAGGAATTCCAGCCCAGAAAGATTATTTGTTCTTTTCCACAGTCACCACAGTGATTCACTTTATGTACCCTTTGCCCAGCCCTGCGCTCACTTAGGACTTCCTTAAAGCTTGAATCGTTTTTGCCAAGAGAGATTGAAGTTGGAAATTAGGGAATAGAAACAAAACCAAAAGCCAAAATCCTCTTTGGAATGATAACAATAGTAAAGCATTGGAATAGTATATCTGCAGAGGCTGTGAAATCCTCACTGTTACTGAAATTACAGTACAGACTAGACAAACATCCATCTAGGATGATAACATTATCATGATACTGTCTTGCAGTTAGGGGACAGATTAGACAACTTTGCAGTGGGCATCTCTCCCAGCTGTATTCTTCTGCAGTGTACTGGACCAGCACTTTATAATAGAAATAGGTGGATCTAAACAGATATCTACCAAAAACCCTCCAACTTTTTTCCAAGTATGTTTCTTAGAAATTTAATGTGTTTTTAAAGTTACTGAACTGGAATTTTGAGTTAGGACAACTGAAAACTTGGATAGTCTGAGAACGGTAAAAATGGATTACAGCAGTTAGTGCTATTTGAGATTAAATAGGTATGTATATATGTATCTGTGCATGCATGCATGTGTAAGGTTTTGCAACTTGGATACAAAAATCCTTGTGATTACAAGGTGGAGATATTGTGTTGGTTTTGTCAAACTGTTTTCCCTTTTAAGGCTTCCTGTCTAAGCAAGCCCTTAATGTATGGAAAGAGGCTAAGATCATGAATAACACAGCTGTTTCGCTGAGCTGTTCTGTAAGTGCTGTAGCAACCTTTCTAACTCTATAGTTGAAATTTTACACTAATAAGTATTTGTATATTCCAGGCAATTCATTTGGCATAATGAATCCTAAGAATAGCACCCAAATAGCTAATGAGACTTCATCGAATACTATGTAAAGAAAATGAAAGTGTCCTTATTTGGTAAACGAACCTGATATGAGAGAAATAAAAGCAGAGAAAAGTAGATCATGCTTTAGATCATACAGAAATACTGTGAGGAGAGGATAATAGGAACAAAGTCTTTATGGTAGTCCCTGGAACGCACATGAAATAGAGTAAGATGAAAGACTTAAGCTAGAATAGCTTTGTGAGAGGATACCCTGCCTCTTGCCTTGTTTCCCTGTATTGCATCAGTACTGATCTTTTTAAATGTGCAAATGGGTGCCCTCTGTGACTACCACTGTATCAGTACTACAGAACGGCTCCTTGAACTCTGAATTCCACTGAGGTATCCCCAGATGCCCTAGGTACTATTGAGGCTTTCCCTAGAAAACAAAATGGCTCAGAAAAAAATGACCGATCATCCAAGCTGGCATAACGTTCCTGCATGCTTTTATAATATAAATTACCGTGAAATTAGTGAGTAAAATATTGAATATTGTCTCTTTTAATGCTAGCCTTTGAAATTAATGGTAATGATGATTCCCCAGTTTGGGGAACATGGCAGTGGCTTTCTAGTGACTAATAGCTTCAGTCAGTAATGTAATAGATTTTTGCAACATGATAATGAAAAAAATTCTAATGAAGGTCAGATAGCAAATGGCTACTGAATCATTAGTTTTAAAAATCTGTCAAACCTTGCAATAATTTTTTCAGGTTTTGTTAAGCAGGCTTTTTAATCCCTAATGACATAGCTGTGATCATTACAGATATTTCAGTGAATTTGTTGGAAGAACAGACCTAGTCTATTAGGCTCTTGAAGAACAGAATAGGTGCTGCTTAGCTTGATGCGTGATGTCAAAGCCCAGTTCAGTTTTCAGACTTTTTAGGTGAGATGGCATTGTTGAGCCTGACAGTTAAACAGGACTGCATGAAATCCCGTTTTGCTGTTTTACTTACTGATTGAATACCCATCACAAATAACCCGATGGCATGATGCAGGGTTAATATATCACTATGGAACTAGTAAATGCTTTCCACTGTATGTCTTTACTGTAGATTACTAAATCAGTTACTTAGCGATGCAAGAATATCTAACTTTTAGACAAAAGTTCGCTTTTGTAAGTTTGTATGTTTTTTGTTTGTAGTGGTAGTTTTGTTGATTTGGGTTAGTAGATGAAGCTCTTCTAGTAGATGAAGATGTTACACAGGTAGAGGACTTTTACAAGGGCATTGGAAGGAATGGGTCTTGTCTTAGAACATCTTGTAAACACATTTCTAAATTGTGGCTAAAATCAAATATGTTTTCTTTTTGTAGAACATTTTTTTTTCTCATTTGCATTTGTGAATCATTCATCTGTTTGTCATCAGCCAGTGATATTTCTGTAGTAAGTGAATTTCCGTTAGCTACCTACAAAGTAATTTTTTTTGTACAGCATACTGATTCCTATTATGGCCTAGTTATGTTAGCTACAAAACATTCATCTATGAAGCATGAGATAACTGTGATTATTTCTCTGAGTGATAGGAAGTAATCACAGAATAAAAGTTAAAAAAAATAGTCTCAAATCTTTGAGTATTGAAAGAAAAATGATGAAACTGTCTTTTCCTGTGAATCAGTAGTTTAAAGTGAGGGTAATACTACAAAACTATAGTTTAAGTTAAGACTTGGTAGACAATCTCACATAAATCCTTGCTGCTCAGAATCTATTTTGGAGAAAGCACAACACCATATAGGCTGTTATTTTGTTCCTTTGTTGAGATAAATTTGTTTCACTTTTGGAAGGATATACATGTATACATACGATTTCCTTCAAAAAAGTAAGTGTGGGAAGTTAAGTTTCTGATTACTGGTTCCATGAAGATGGAAGAGAAAGTCTGAAACAAATTCTTGTGAAGAGGGGGTATTTAACTATAGAATTGTTGAATTAAATAATTCCTATCATGTCTGTTGAGCTTTTTCATACCAAAAAATTAATTGTTTCCCAGTTTAAGATCTGTATGTGAAAATTGGAAAGGAATACAGATACTGACATTTGGAAAAAACCTAAATCTTCATCAGATACTAAAAGCCTTGTAATGACTGATCTGAAAAAATGTCTTTTCCGTTCAGTATATTGGAGAAGGGGGTTATTTATTATTTCAAAATTTAAAAACAAAACGCAGTATAGTAGAAAGTACAATATAGTACTTGATTGTACTACATATGCATAATATTGTTTTAATATTAATTTTTTAAAATTAAAAATAAAGCAGGTTAGAACTGCTGTGGGAAAAAAACCCCAAACCTGTGTGTACCTCATTAAGTTGCATTTAACTGTGATAACAAAACTAGACATGCAGTCTGCAAGTCTTAAATTTACTATGTCCGAGAATTAAAAAAATACTCTTAAAGCTTTATTAATTTATTTTCTCATTTTCTAAAACATTTGTCTCTTTAACAGACAAGCAAATTACACTTTCACCATACGCATTTTTGGGGCAAAACCTATCCTAAAAGGTTTCTCGTACATCTTCAGTGTAGTGATTATTTTTGCACAATGACTGTTAAATCCTTGATTATGTTGTGGGAAAAATGTAATGAAGTTATCTAGCACCTTGTTTGAGAAGGAATAGCTGTTGTGTTGTTAGTATGTTCAGCGTGGCGCTTACGGAGCTTGCGGAGGTAAGACGTTGAGAAGGAAATTTGTATATTGTTCAGCTGCTGCACTGAAGGTTACAAATTTGTAGCTGATGCTAGGTGCGTTTGATTCTTGCAGCCATGCAGAATGACAGGAATGCAGGTTAGGAGGCAGAGTTAATGGTCTTGCTGGCTCTGAATTGGTTTTGGTCCTAATCGCTGCGATTTTTCTTCTCTGTGATGCAGAAAACTACAGAACTTGTTTTGTCTGTTGAGCAGTTCACACTGCTTCCTAATGACCAAGGCATGTCAAAACCAATTGCATAACATGGTGTCATCATCTAATACTTACCTTTTGCTGGTGCAGCGTGAGCCAGGCATGGGTGTTGGCAGAACTGCTGGGGTCAGTTCTGTGAGACAGCAGGATTCACTTTATTTTGCTATCTGTTGCCTTTATAACACGTCATAAGAGAAATGGCTGCCATGCTGCAGCTGGGGGTCTATCCCTCTAATGGATCTATGATATGAAGTACTAAGTGAATGAATTAAGCTGATTCAGAAGGGTAGGAATTCTTAGATTTGTTATCGGGGTGACTTGTTTTCTCCTCTCTTGATGCAGTAGTGCTGTCCATCATTGTTTTATTGGTATGGTATCCTGTATGAGAAATTAAAGAGTGGATGCCTAATACTTGCAAACAGATGTTTCATTTTGTAATCTGTGACAAGCTGACAGAACATGAGAAAACGTGATGGCCTTTCTGCTTCAGACATATCTATCTGTTTAGGTGCAAGTACCTTGTCTATGACAGCAGCCAGTGCTTAAAAATTACATGTGATAGTTAGATATGCATGGATATGCCTGTGCATCTCCAAATTAGAGGTAGAAGGTATTGTGGACAAACTTTTTAAACCAAAGCATGTTGTCACAGGTCTTTCCTTAACAGTTTATGAACTTTGATACTTGATCTCGATCTACTGACACTTTGAATTCTGGGCTTTTCCAAGCTGTACGGAATGGTGAAGCAAGGCTTATTCCATTATTCCCATTGCCATATTCTCTGGGAGTGGGCTTTTCCTTTATTGTATGTTCTTAGAAGTGAAATATTGAAGCCCAGATAGTTGTACTCGGATACCCTTCCTACCCAAAAATGCAAGCTTCCTGTTAGCCATGATTTCTCTCTCACAAAGGACGTGATAAGTGTAGCAAATACCATGAATGGACTTAAAAATCTAATCTCACCTGCAGCCAACTCTTTTGATAGATCTGAAGAAAATGAGGTCTTTCTTTATCCTGGCCACTTGCAAGTATCATCTAAAATTTGCATAGTAAGCACATCATTTCAGAGGAGCTTGGTCATAAAAGGTGGGTGGTTTATCACCTTGGTTAAAGGTGATGAAGTTCAGAAACAAGAAGTTACAAGAAATACGAATTCTGTGTGTGATTCAAACTGCAAGTACTACGGATTTCTTTCATCCTTTCACAGTGCACAGAAAATATATTCTCAAAAAGACTGTATTTCATAATACTTAAAAAAAAAAAAAAAAAAAGAAAAAAAAGGAAAAAGCTATGATAGCTAGATTGGATTTTTAAGTCAGCTTTGATTCCTGCCCTGCTGAATAGAAATGAGCAACCGAATGTGGAGTCTTCAGAATGCTTAGCAAGTGGTGTTCAAGCACCTAGTGTTACATCTAAATCTATGGAAAATAGCTCTGCCTCAGACTCAAGGAAAATGGTTTAAATCCAGTATTAAGTAAACCACTACAAGATCGGACTTCCCTGTTCTTTGTGTATGAACAGTAAAGGCTGGGTCCTTACTCCCTTCTTGTAAGTTCTCTATTGTTTTCTTCTAAGTCATTACTCTTACATTTTTTTGCAAACAGTGTTACCAGTGTATTTAGTGTATTACACTTTTAACCAGTCTATTGGTTAAAAAGAAGTAAGGCTGCATCTGGACCAGTTCTTGGCAACTTGCATCCCTTTGATAGCTAGGAATTGTGAATACTATGTTAAAGTGTTTTCTTTTATAGCCTGTGCTTTGTGGAGATCCATTAGTAACCCTCCATTTGGGATGTGCTGCTGCTGACTTTATCCACCAAGTTCACCATTAAATGGAGGATATCTTTGCTTATGTGACTTGAATTCATACAGCATAAATGCCTTAGTGTTTTCAAGTCACTTTATTATGTACGATAACATTTTATTTCTCTCTCTAATGGTAGCACTTCATTCTCTTCAGCTCTTCAATAACACATAGAAACAAAGCAGATGATGGTAGCACTCGCCATTCTATTATAGGTTGCATAGTCTTGCATGCTCAAGACTGTTCTCCAAACTTCTGCCATTTAGTTCCATGGATGAGAGAAACTCCTGGTATAGCTTGGGAGGAACAGTTCAGCTTTAAGTCTGTTAAGATACAGCTTTGAAAATTAGGTAAAATCACACATCTTGACCATAGTTTTCATATTATATAGGGTAAACTGATTTTTAAAAACCTTACAAAATGTTTCTTGACGTGCAGATGTCAACAGACGATTGCGTTGTCTTCAGGAATGTGTACGTTCTCACTATATACAAGAAACTTCACAGTTTGATTATAGCAAAGTAAATATAAAATAATTTGATTCACAAAACAGAAAACAAACAAGTACTCATTATTTGACCAAAGAGGATATGTTTTGGTACAGTCTCTTGTGCATAATTTTGGAGAAACATATGAAAAAGTTTCTCTTTCGGATTTCCTTCCCAATATTTGAGACAGGTGATCGATCAGCTAACGTTTCATAGTCTCGCTACACTTATTGTTGTTGAAGATTTGAAGGATTGCATCCCCATCTGGTCATTTGATGGAAACTTTTTGAAGCTTTAACAGTCGGTTTAGATTCTACAACACATCACAGCTTTGAGAGATCTTCTCCAGCATTACTGTGCTATCTGATTGAGTCTGCATTTACTAGAGATTATAGCTGTGATTATATAACCAAGAGACACAGGCAGATAGATAAAGATGAAAATCCTTTGTATGATTTGGCTTTGATTTTGGTTTTGTTGTGGGTTGTTTTGTTTTATTTTTTCCTCCCAGATTTGAGTTGAATGTAGAAACTTGAGAGGAAGAAGTAGAACACAGACATGGGAAAAGAAGACAGTAAATTGCAGTTAGAAACTGTATAAATCAGGGTTCTTGAAGATGTTGCCTTTACTCTCTATATATATATATTTGTGTATGTGTCTACACGTACGTATGTGGAAAGGCTTACAATGCAGATGCCCTTGCTATGAACTCAATAATGACAGTAAGAGTATTTTTTCTAGGAAATGTAGGTTCTTCTTTGTTAATTCATAACTTTTATCTGACCATTTTTTATTTGGATGAAGGTGGTAGTGGTAAGCAGTTGTTTTGCACTACAAGAATTCAAACTTCATTAGCAAAATGCAAAGCTATCTTCTTTGCCATCTTACTCTTTATGAAAGTAGGTTTTTACACACAGCAACATTAATTACAATTAACTGTAGCATTCTAATTTGTTGACTTTATTTATTCAGAACTCTATTAGTGTTAAACAATTAATGGTAAGTTGAACTTTAAAGTGGATAAGAACGTCATTCTAAGCTGTAATAGCTTAGTGGATGAGCATATTGTCCTAAATTGGCTTAGCTACATCGTTAAATGGTTGCTGTATACAGTGTGCGTAATTATATGATGACTGAATGCTATTAAATGTATCACTTGTTTAGGTACACATCACAATATTGTAGCAAATGTTTCTAAAAGTTCCAGTTACAAAAAAATTGGTGTTTCAAACACTGTCTTCAAGTTTTCACTGCGTGAATTCTAGATCAATTTACAAAAATATACAGGTCAGAGGATTTTAGTTACTACCTAAATCTGTTTTTGCAGGTGCTTTTTGGCAACTTTACTTTTCATTTGTGCTGGTAGAGAAATTATTTTAGACTTTGCTCAATAGCTTAAGTCTCTTTCCGTACACTTTCACTTATAGAGGATTTGCATTCATAACACATTTCTCCATTTAACATGCTTTATATTATAGTTGGAAATGGAGAAGAGAAATCACCAGGCTGTTTAAAAATTCAAATAAAGACTTGTTTGTCCTGTGAGTTACATTTGAATTCATACTTTTTTTTTTTTTTTCCTCCAAACTGCTAAGTGCAGTAAGGACACAATCCAATGATGAAGTAAGCAGTTTTCTAAAACAAAAATATGCTAGCACACACACTTTAAAATAAATGTATGTAGGAAGGATATTTTCTCTTTACTTTTGCATTAATGTGTGTGGGAAGGATATTCTCTCCTTACTTTTGCATTACAACCAGATGCACACACGCACACAGATATATCTATTTATCTCTCTGTATTTATAAATATAGGCTATTCCTTTCAAGCCATAGTAAGGCAGTGTATGTAGTGGGAGCAGTCCAAAGCAGAAATAGTGTGACTGAAAACAGCTGTTGCATCCTGGTTCCCCCACTTGCTCCCTGGAGAAATAATATGTTGCTTATCTCCAGACAGTAGTTGATTATTTTCTCCTACGCGTTCCTTGGCTGTTAGTGGGCTCATGGACGAGACGAGGCAGAATCACAGCAACACGTGTCTCTACTTAACTCCGAGAGAGGAAATAGTGTCCTTTGTAGTCTGTTCTTCCCCGTCAGAGAGCCAGCAGTGGCCTACACAGGAGAGTAACTAATTCATGCTCTCTGACCTTCTGCATGTAAAACAAGCAATATTATCATCCTCATTTGCACTTCTTTATTATTTACTATAGTGATAAAATCAGAGGTCCACAGACAGGTTTGAAGTGCTGTTGTCTTGGGTTCTGCATATGTAGAAACCGGTAGCAGTTACCGGGAGGGTAAGGCTTCAGCGCTGATACGACAAACTCCCAAGGGACTCTGGGGCTCAGGTGTGTGCCCTGTGCCCATGCTTGAAGCCCCAGTGCTGTGGTGCTGCACCCCTGCTCTCCAGACTGCACTGGCTGCTGTCCTGTTCCCTAGGATGCCAGCTCCCCTCCGGCCCCTCCTGCACAGGCACGTTCTGCCTCCGGTTTCATGGATTACCCTGTGGAGTATTGTGTACTAGGGAGTTAAGGGGTATCTTATCTCCTGCCTCATTTCATAGTCTGCCACAGCCTTGAGAGGGGATTATTTTGTGTTTAACCTGCTATCTTGAAATCACCCTTAGCTCGGGTCAGGCAAAGGACAAAATGCCAACTGAAAGTAGTCACAGCATCCTAATGAAACAACACAAATGTTGCTGCAAAAGGGTGTAAGTGAGGGAAAAGATTCTTAATCAGTTTTTAATGAAGTAAATTGAGGAAGTTCTCCCTCACCTTCCTACTGTCAGCTGACCTGTAGGTTTTTCTGGCATTCTCTCCTTTTGCATCCAGTATGTCTTAAGATGCCTCTTGCAGAGAACAACTTCTTGGTGAAACATAACACTTACTGCCAGTCCCACTGAAGTCCTTGGCCTTAAAGGAGAAGGCTGTTTTCTTTCTCTCCAAAGCTAGTTTATTTCTTATACCAGAAAGTAGTGCAGCTGTTCCTATAAATTAATGGGTTTTGTCCCTTTCTTGACGATCCCTGTCTGTTACTTAATGTTTTGTTCCTTGTATTTACCTGGCTGTTGGTGACTCTTCCCTTCCCCTTTTGCTGATTTAGTGTTTGTTTCCCAGCATGAACTCTGTTGGGTTTTTCTCTGAACTTAATATTTCTGTGTCTATTCATCCTTAAACAAGCATAGCTGATACAAATGTCAAAAGTGGGTGAGTGTAGGTGGCTCATTACTGGTTCCAGATTGAGGCAGAGCAGCATGGTAATCACCATTTTGTGGACACCAGGGACTTGGAGCACTTGACCTCCATCATCTTACTTGCAGCAGTACAGAAACAAATTTCAGGGTTTCGGAGGCGAGCCAGAAGCATGAACCAATGGGTTTGAATTAATTGCCATTTTAAATGATACCTTTTCAAATTTTATTTTGAATCTGACCTTCCCTGGACTTTGTTAAGCAGCTATCCAGAGCGCTCTATCAAATGTGACTAAGGATGTTGAACATCATCTTTACCATTGTGGTTAAAGTGGTTATTATGAACCTGTTTGAACAGATCACCCTAACTATGAGTGCAGTTACACTCCCTTTTCAGTGGTCTATCAAGACCACCTTCAGTAAGCAATCATTTTTTGTCAGGGTTTTAGTGTGGTTTTTTGTTTGTCTGTCTGTTTACAAGTGGCACAACAGCTCTCCTTTTTCCTTTGGATGTATGTAGGATATGATATAAAAAGTTACTCTTGAGGCTCAAGATTGAGCTGGTTTTGCCACATCACAAGTATTTTGTGGTACAGAATCAGTCTGTGTTGATCCACAGTCAGTCCGTGGGTTCTCTCTGTGGATTCAGTTTTGGAGGAAAAGGCAGGCTAGATGTGTCATCGTGACCCTGCACTCCTTTATTGCATAAGAGGGAGAACTAAGCATGTGTGCTCGGAGGGAACAGATGTGGACAGTTAATTCTGTTGCCCTGACCAAGTGATTAAGGGAATTAAACCTGGCCCATTCCATTATGCTGAGTGTCCTTCCACCCACTCCTGTTTAGAAGCAAAATGCTGCTTAAAGTGAAGAGTTACTGAAAAGCAGAGCACAAAACAAACATTATCAATCACAGATGTGACATCTAACCTCTGTGCCTAAACACATGCCTTCATGAATATGAGATTCCATTGCTGTAACCAATTGAATTAGACTATTCAAAAAAAGAATAGTGTGAGATACCCATTTGAGTTGTGTGTTGTGATTAGATTTCATGAAAATTGCATCTATTAAAAAGGGCTAGGGTAGTAAATGCACACAGAAAAATTACAGTGTGTTTTCTCTCTTGTGTTGGGAAATATTTTGTTACTGGTTTTAAAGAGTATTGTTCTACGCTTTTCTATCAAGCTTTGCCCTAGGGTGGTGGTTTAGAATTTTTAATTTAACTTTGTCTGTCATGACAAATGTAGAGAACTAGACAGCTGGGAAACTGTAAAAGTCAGTTTAAAAGGGAATTATCAAGTCCCTCCACTCCAGTAGATTTAGCAAACCAAATCTTACAACAACACTATCAATTATGCTTGCAGAAATAAGAGCACAGTCTTATTTGTAAAATATGGCCATGCTAATCATTACTAATTTTTCATAATTAAAGGACCATAATGTTCCAGAACTGCTCTCCTGTAATATTAATAGAAGATGAAAGATGGGCTGCAACCTTGAACTTGAAGCTTCAGCTTCAATGTTTTGAACTTTGTATATTGTGGTAATTAGAAAAGGAAAGGTTATCAAGAGCTTGACTGGTTTTTCAAGACCTGAAATGATATTAGTTAAACCCTAAATTCCAGTAACTGCATAATGTATGAGGTACTATTATTTATTGGGATAGAAAATTGACATACTCGGCCAAAAATAGATGAAAGGGAGGAAAAGGGTGAAAGTGGATGGCAGGTAAGTTCAGAAGCAGTACTTTTTATAAAGAATTTTACCTCTTCCATCAGAAAAGAGTGCTGTGGTGTTTCCACTGTACCACACCCTTGGACATATCTTGTGCTGTCTGTAAAGATAAGAGTTCAACTTTATAGCCATTTCAGGCAGGTAGGCATTCAAGAAATGTGGTGGTTCAGGAAAAGCACAATGGCCTCTCCTACTTCAACTCAAAATCTGTGAGGATGCAAAACTACTGTAATGTCTTTACCCTCTCCTTCAAAGCCTCCTGCCTGTAGGTGAGGGCAAGAAAAGATAGATATGCTGTTCTCTCTGTTCTTCATACTCTCTGCTTCTCTCAAGGAAAAATTTGAGTCCAACCCTATGACTTTCTGAAGCAGTAGCTGCAGCATAAAAAATAAATTGCAAAACCTCCCGCATCTTTCTGAACAAGAGCTATGAAACTAGTCTTTGCCAGTTGTTTCATTCTAATATTCGTCAATATCCTGAGCTACAGGAGAAGTGCTGGAACTGCCCATAGATTGAGGAAAGCAACGTTGTAGCTGTTAACTCCCTGAACTGTTAACTAAGTGCTATTATTGAAACTCTGTGAATAGAGGTGTTGGTGTTTGAATTTTACAGAAGTTGATAGCTTAGACCACTGCTCACTAGGGAAGTATGTTCAAGTGTATTTTTCAAGTGTTGATACATTAGACTGCTTAATTTTATGGTCCTGTGACTGAATGTAATTAATATTTTTAAATTAATTTCAGGCAACCTACTTAGCATTCTGTATTAGTAGGAATTAATGCTAGTACCTATTTTGTTTTCTTATGCACAATTATTTTGCAAATATTTGCTTTTGTCACTGCTGTTTGTAAACAAAATGAAAGCTTTTCATTTTAATTGAAAACAAAATATGTCTGGTTTTCAAAACTAAAATCTTATGAGAATTTTTGAACAGGAACTGTATTTCAGCATTAAGAGACTTAAGAAAATAAAACTACTTTTTTTTTTTCCCCCTTGTTTATGATATGCTGCAGAGTATTTAATGTCAACTATATTTTTTTTCAAGACCTTGAACCATTTTGGTTCTCTTTTACTATGGCAGTGCTTACAGCCTCAGTCTTTTGAGCTTCTTAGACCTCTTGTTATCATCACATTAGAGCGAGCTGGGTTTTTTGCCTTTCTTGCCTTTTGCCGTAGAAAAACATTTCTAAACAAAATTTTAACTTAACATGTCGGGTGCAATTGTACGCTAGCATAGCTGGGTTCTTGCTGATTTTGGGGCTCGTGTTTTGATTCTGGCTATCCTTTATTTCTGCAAGTTTTGCAGCAGCACATATATTCTTACATGACCTTTCAGCCTACTGCTTGCAGAAAAACTGGTAGAGGGAAGATTGCATTAAATAACGATGAATGGAAATGCAATGGGCTGTTCCTCTCTGTTCTTAAATGGAGCATTTGTGAGACTGAATCAGCTCCTCTATACTCTTCCCCCTTCTTTCCCTTGCTGTACCCGTGGCTGGAACAAACTAGAGAACCCCTTGACTTTCCTCCCTTAGGCCATGAAGAATGGGCCATGACTACCCCTGGTTTCTGACACTGAAGAGGTCTAAAAGCTCTCCCAGTCTTTGCATTTCTTACTGCTGCCAAGTCAGCAGAGTTTGCTGCAGCCAGTAGTCCGTGGCTGTGTTGTTAATGACAAGACCTGGGATGGTACACAAATTCTGTCTGTTCTGCCATTTACCTGAGGACTGAAGAGCAGGCAGAAGAATTGTATGGGGAATTGATCGGAATAGGAAACGTTTGACGTGAGATTAGGAAGTATGACTTTTGGTTTTTTGAACCTGTGAAACAGTGTGGAGTTATTTTCCTTTCTCCTTGTGTGGACTTCTAGATAATATTCTTGGATGTTTTCTAACAGAGTAGAATGACCCAGTAAGCCTGACAGTGGCCAAACGGGCACATGCCTTCCAGCTTCTACATTCTCTGGGAAGGTAGGAGTGTTAGTGAAGCTATATGTAATGATTAGTGTAGAAAGATGGAAATATTAGGAGGGTGCATTTGTGTGTGTGTGTGTAAATGTATTTACTTCTGATAACATGAGTTGTCATGAAAAAGGTTAAAATTCTCTAGTGTAAATTCTAGAGGTTTTTGGTTTAATTACCAGGTTTTTCTGATTTCCTTACAATTTCACTTTAGATTAAGCGTCCAGCTGATTTTACACAAAGGTGGTCTTTCCTAACTTTAGTTGCTGTCTTCTGCCATGCGATTGTTGGTGTGTTCTATTAATCTTGCAATCATTGCCCTTCTGGTGGTATGCTGTTTGATTTGTATCCTGCAGTATGTTGGAAAGAATGATAGAAGGAAAGACAAAATGCAAAGTTATAAGAAGAAGATGAAAGAAGAATTTTGGATCAAATGCTGCAATAGCAAGCAGCATTTTCTTTTTATGTCATCCTGAGTCAAACACAAAATAGAAATACCTGGGATACTTCTTGTCTAATAAACTAAACCATGAAACCAGTGTGGATCTATTCATCTGCTGCAAAGAATCCTCTCTGCTGGTTATTGTTACTATACTGGGAAAAGGAAGGAAAAAGAAAAGAGAAAATGCTTCATTTTTTTTCACTGCTGTCATCACTCATCCTAATGAGGACAAAAAAGGTTACCTCTACTAGGAGCGTGATGCTTTCATGTACTCTGAAACCCACCTGCTCACTTCTTAATGAGAATGTAAGGTTTGGAGATACTGTGATCGTGTTAGGTTATTTCTGAAATACGTTACACAAGAAATAACTGTCAGCTGCCTATTTGGTAACCATGACTTTTTAAATTCAGACATCTTATGAAATGCTCTTGAAATAAATTTTGGAATCCTTTATTCTGACTGTTTTAGACCTTGTCAAGTGTCAGACATCAGCAGTATCTGTGTCTTGGGGGTTTATAGGTTGGATTTTACAGAAATATATTTCAGCATCTGCATATATAATATGCAATATATATGTATGTATATGTAAATAAATATCCAGATCAGCACTGTGGTTTGAATTTAGAAAAGATCTGACAGTGCCTATGAGCTTTCAGAGACTATTAGTAAGAGGAAATGATTTTTCATAAGGTATTTTTGACATATCTGACCCATAAATTTCACCTAGTGTTCTGCTTCTGAGTTTGTGTATGTACCTTGGAGTTGTGTCACCACCGTCCTGTGCTTTACAGCTGGGGTGTAAAGGGGAGTCTAAAATTATTAAGATGAGAAGGAGATGGTTTTATTTTGAGATCGAAAGCTGCGGGTGAATTTAGAGAGGCTTTTTTTTTTTTCCTTTGGTAGTTAGGGCATAATCCATACCATATTTCATATACCACAAGACATACAGCTCGTTTTTCTCCTGTACCTATTTGTTACTCCATTTGCTGTTAAGTATATAAAACATAAGAAGTACTTCTGTAAACTTCGGTGGTTAAAACCTACTTGAAACTGATAGAACAAACACGTTACCACCTCATTTGTGGTCACTTGAACAAAACAACCAAGAGAAAACATCAGCTTTGGAGCTTTGTCAGTGATCATGAAGTTAACCAGCTTTCTCAAGTCCTGACTGAATATGTTTGAGCACAGAATGTTTTGCTCCAGTCTCTCTGTTTTGTTCATAGGACTATTGCTACTGCTAAAAGCTGCACACAGCGGGGAAAAATAGATCCTCTACAGCCAGCCGCCAAATCATTTCAACACTTCTGGGGAAAAAGCAACGCTTGGACTTCCGTATGCATTTTTGCTTACAGTAAATTTGAGTTGGGACCAATTAGTATCTTTACATTTGTAGGTCATTTAGATTAGGTAGTTCAGGGTTGCTTTTAGTATTTATATTTTTGTTTCATTTAATTAATCTGCTTTATAACCTAACCTTGTGACTTTCAGTGAAACATAAATTTTTTTCTGCTTGCTTGATAACAGATAGATCTGGCTATCCATAACTAGCGTGTGGGGTTTTTGTTTGTTTGCTTTTTGGTTGCTTAAATTGTGTGTGAGAAGAAATAAGCTTGCCTAGGAGGCACAGGTTTAAAGTGCTTCCTCTAACACAATACAGTTAAACTTGATGGAAGAATTGCTTAAGAGAAGAATTGCTTAAGTTGATTTGTGCTGGATAACTGCGTGTTGTCAAAACTTCATTATGGTCATTGGTCTGCTAATAAAAGTAGCTCATAGAGCAAAGTAATTTTGAGTTAGAGGAACAGATGTAGGCTCATTAGTGTCAAGGAGTTCACCATCAGGAGTTCAAACTGAGTAATGATTAGCCAATGAAAAGTATGACTTAAAATCCTTAAAAATCTTTTAACCTTAATCCTTAAAATTATTTTAACAAATACATGTCTTTTGAGGGCCGAATTGACTTGCTAATTTACAGTGCAGTCGGGGCATATCAGACTCTAAAAGCTACATGAGAGGTGACAGGTGGGGTTAACTGATCCTTGAAGAGACCAGGTTAATGCTCAGTGAGGGGGGGAACAAGGGGGGCACATAGTCTTCCTCCCTCCTCCCCCCATTTTGTCAAGAATTGGGAGGGGGATTCATCTCTTTATCCCTTTAATTCTCCAAAGATCCTTAAGCAGCAGCCACGGGCTTCACCCTAACTCTGAAAGTGGAGTAATCTGTCTGCGTGCTTTTGGATTGTTTTTATGTTTCATTTGAAGGGAGTAGAAGGAAGAGTGCTTACATGGCAAGAATTGAGTTTTACAGGGTTGAAGATGTGTCCTTGCTATGGTCGCTATTATTTAACAGATTTTTAGCCTGATTGAAGATTCTTGACCTAATGTTTCTAGTACAAGAGCTCTCCTATTGCCTCTTGAGTCTTTTACTAGCTGTCCAGCATTTAGAAAGAAGCATGCCCTCAGTGCTGGGGCTCCCACCGACTTACTGCTCCATGATGCAACACATTTGCTGTGACCTTAGGATAACAGGTAAATTATTACAATGCTGTGATAGTTTGTTTCAGAGGGTATTACCTTCCTCCAATAAGCGAGTTGTGCTGTTGGTCTATGTAGGGGAAGTTAAAAGGGCATGGCATAATGCCCATAAGTATAATTTTTTTTTTTTATTCATTTAATTCTGTTTAAAGGAGGACATCATCTCTGAATCACTGAATGAAGAAACAAATGAAGGTTTCTAATATTATTACAGTATATTCCCTTGGGTCATAATAGAAAGATTAGTGTTACATAAAGACTTTCATCATAAAAATTCATATTCTGATGAAAAAGAGATTGTGTTAATGACTTGAAAGTACTGGAAGATAGTGCTACACAATGATATGTTACAGAAATGTAACATTTTATCCTTCAACTTGTTTTCCTTCCTATTGCATATTGGTAGTTCACTTTCATATAAATATTTCCTATATCTGATGGATAAACTCAAGTTAAGATGTTTGATAGCTACTCATTGGACAAAAATGCTTGAATTTCTGTGACAGAAGCATTACTATATCTTCTCTGCCTTTTAACTGTGATTTAGCTGAGAGTTAAAGCATAGTCAGTTCCATTAAACAATGTTGAATCAAGTCTGTAAGCTTTATACTAAGATTTAAGTGTAGAAACCTTTATTTTAAAGCTTGCCAAACTCCACCCCTGAATTTTCTTTCTCTTGTAGGAGCTGATAACATCGCTAAGACCTAGGCAGAATTGGAACAGTATTTCTTGTGGTGATTTAAGTGATAGTGATAATCTCTCTTCTTGCTAGAGAGGCAGAATGCTCTAAGCTTAGGTCTGCGCGTAAAAATAAAAAGAATGTTTCAAAGACATTGTTTGGAAATATATGGGTTTTGTTTTAAATTTTTATTCTGTAAGGATTTAGTACAGTTTTTGTACAAATAGAAAGTTATTTTGGTTTATACAGGCTATAAACCAACGATGGAGAGTGACACAGCAATGGGAGGTTTATTTGGTACTTGCTGAAAATGGAAATTATTACAATTCCCATTATTAGAAAACTGTAAAATGAAACAATAAGTACATAGCAAAATACATGTGCTAAAAAATGCTCTGGACTGCAAAGTAGATAAATATTCAGGATAGTTGTAGGTAGAGTTTAAGTTTGCTTTTTTGAGAAAAAGATTATCTTTTAGCACAGAAACTTGACAGATGACATTATGATTTCCTCCCCTCCTCTCAACTGGTACGTCTGTATTTCTGTGAATGTATATGCAAATATCTTTCTTTTCTTTTTTAAATTATTTTTCTGGCAGAAAATATACAATGCTTTGTCCACACTTGTGTCCATATATGGTCATCTACATGTCTTTTTGTAAGTGTCACTTCTGTGACAACCATCTATATTGGTTTATTATACAAAAAAGAATACTTACTGTAAGATGATGGTTTTGTAAGAAGTGTCTGTTGTTCAGTCTACTTTTATCAACACACTGCGAATTAATTTTACATTTCAAAAAAGGGCCATTTGTTGGCCCAGAATAAAACTGTCATGAGCACAGATGGTGAAAAGTATCTTTGAAAAAAATAAGGCAGATCTTGATCTTTTCCACCTAGCTAGTGAAAGCATCACTCCATTCCATTCCACTGGTCTCTAGGTCTTCCTCTCCGGCCTTTGCTGTAAGGGTATAACAGGATGGAAGTTTTGTAGGACAGAGACACCACATTTTTTTATTTTTTCCTATTTTAACTTTTGGGTAGGCAATGTCAGAAATGTTAAGAAGGAGAAATTATGGGCGCACTGGAGAAATTCCTGTAATAGGATTTTCTGATGTGGGGAAGTATAAACCTATCATCTGCCAGGCATAACAAAAATCAGAAGATAAAATTAACTAGTAAGAAATTACTTTACTCTCCTCTTTTTAATAATTTCTCGATTTTTATCCCAGGCTCTTCTGGCTCATACATCTTAAACTGTTAAGTAAAATGAAGAATAGCATTAATGTGCAGTATTACTATAATGTTAAATACTATTTGGCTCAATAAATGAACTGTTATCTATTACAGTATCTGTCGAAGATAGGGACGAATGTGTTTCGCCTACTGGTTTGTGTATGGTACTCCAAAGAGTATTTCAAACATGCATGTGCCCAAATTTTTAATTCTCTATTTAGATGTCTGAATTAGCTTAAAACCAAACAAAGAAGTGTGAGTACATGAATATTTTAGACATTTTTATAGAATAAACTTTCAACATACAGTTGCTAAAATTCTATATTCACTTTTCCATTTTTATTAAAGCAGAGAGAACTGTGTAAAGCACAGTTAGATGCTCAATTTACCCCTGTAAGATCATTGCATCATGCTGACGTGCACCTGAAATCCATATGCTCTACACTTACTTGCTGAACCTGTACTGCTATTTGTAGCGTCTGTCTTGCCTGTGACATTTTATTTAGTTCTTATCCCTGCTGTACTCACCTTGGGGCTGCTGGGCAGATGGGAACAGACTCAATTTGCAAGGGCACACAGATACAAGAGAGCAATCCTGCTCGCAGTTCTGTTTTTTGTGTGGAGGCCCATCTTTTAAGGATCCTGCACTTTGTAGAACAACCAGACTGCTCAGTGACTAAAAGGGCAGGCTGCACAGCGAGTTAGCTTCGGAAAGTTGGAGTTTTGTTCTATGAAAAAAGCTTTTTATTTGCTGATTGACTGGCAGATCCGGTGAATAAGATGGTGTTGGGAATATGCTTCTGGTCATCTAAAATCCATCTGTGTTTGGAGTATTAATAAGCTTTTTGAAAAATTGTGCTGTGGAAGTACGAGCTTAAGATGTAAAATTGTCAAGGATTTGACAGTCAATCCCACTTGACTTTCTTAGTCTTGATAGGACTCTGTATGTGCCACCTTCCTTGGGCTTGGGGCTATGGCTACTCTCTGGGGTGGCTGCTTCCAAATGCTCTAGGCTGATACAGCCAGAACTAAAATAGACTTACTTGTGCTACTATAGATGTCAGAGTTATCTGTGACTGCTGGCTGTGGTCGGGGAAGCAGTGGTCTGGCAGTATGGAGCTCCTCAAAGATTAGTTTCTATTATTTCTTTGAGGAGGATGCTGTGTTGCTGTGCTCCAAAGCAACTAATACTGGATTTAGATAATTTAAAGTTAGTACTAGCTACACTCGACTGTAGGCAAACACTGATGAAGTTATTTCCTGCATTCCTGGTCCAGACAAATGTCCATTACAAATATCTAGCTGTCCACCATGAAAAAAGGACAGATTCTGAGATAAGCTGAGGCTGGAAGACATTTACAGACTGTATGGTGGACTTGTTTAGGATGATACGTAAAGCTTTATTTTTCTCAGTTTCTTCCTTCTTTTAGCAGTCTCGGTAATACTTTTCTCCATAATTTTGTGCTTGTCAATTGTACTGTGCTGCTGTTTCATTAATAAAGACATGAATATTATTCTTATTACAAGAGCTGAAGTCTTATATGGGTCATAAATCCTGTTGCAGTTTCTAGAATTCAATCCTAGTTGTCAGATCAAAGCATTTAAATTCCACCAAGGTACTCCTCACCTCCTTAACTTTATGACTTCTTTGTTTTTGCAAAGGCTGCATATATAGTATAGTATCATACTACACTATTTCGATACTCTTTCACTAAATGTTGGCAGTGATCCATGTTAGCTGTAATTTACATATTTGTATTTAAATTTTGGTGATAATATGTCTTGTTCTGTATTAATTTTTCTACTAACTAAACTGAGAAGTTTGTATTTTAATGTTGCTTTATTTTACACCTTATTCAGCTTTTAATGTTTATTTTCAACAAATCCTTTCTTTGCTCAAGCAGCACTGTACCAGTATGTACAAAGTTATATAAATACAAAGCTAGTTAGGTTAGCCCAGTGCAGTAAGCCATGAAAATATAAGTTCCCATTCTCTATTTCAACACACTTTCTTCAAGCTGTTAAAAAAACATAAACAGTATCATGTTGTATTCAGTGGTATCACAGATTCACTGGCACTGTTCAAATTCCTTCATGACATGAGTAGGAATAAACACATTGGAAATTTGAAATTCCGGAAATCATTTGAAGTCAGCTAGCAGGAAGCATTTACTATCAGATTGCATGTGTACATCTGTGTAACCTTGTTGATGGCTATCATATGAAAAAAGTATAGCTTAAGTATAAAGTTTTTAAACATTTGCTTAACTACTATTCTTCTGAGAGGTTGTTTCTGTTAACTTTAGGAGGATAATAGACCTTTACCATACCAACTTGATAGTGTTACATCCTTGCTTCTTGTGTGCACTTTTTAAAATGTTCGCTTAATACTGCAAGCAGTGGATTTACCACCTGATGGTGTGTTACCATCTGATGTAAGCTGTCAGTGCTGGTTTCTAGGATGGCTCGTGATAGAAGGGTTTGGGGCTTCGTATGTGCATGGCTTTAAAGTTCGGTACTTCTGCCTCACTCTGTGCTGCTGCTGTCTTTGTGTATAACTGAAACTGTAATTTGACAGTCCAACAACATTCACAAAAATCCTTACTAATTGATTATTAACACTGTATGCCAAAGACCCATGGAACTTAATTCTCGTCACTGAAACAAAAGGTGCCTCTAGGACAGTTTTTAAGACAAAAGTATATTTGCACTCTTCCTTCCTCCATTCAAATACCTTTCTGAATTAGTTTGGATAGTGCTTTCTGAGGAAAGAATGGGACTTTTAATATTGTTTCTATGGTTAATAGAAAAGAATTGTTTCATAATTAAAAATTTTTACTACTTGATTTTAAATGCCATTTTCCTGGTAATATTAAAAGGGATGAGGTGATCTCTAAATGAAGCAAAAATGTAATTTGAAGTTGATATTTGATTCACTTCACATTATTATGAATTTTTACTTTTTCCTTTTGTGCAAAAGAAAAAATTGCTTAATTATAGTTAGAATCAAGACTAACCTCTCCTCCCATGACTCAGACACTGACCCCCATCATCCCTCCCCAGCGCCCATAAAAGTATTTTTCTTATAGACCTACTCAAGAGGCTTTAGCCATATATGGTACTCAGACAGCAGAGCAATGGTATCAGTTTCTGAGCTCTTGCTGGGTGTTCAGGTGGTTGTGGTTGTCAAGAATACTGTTTGCCATTTGCAGTTGCCAAGAAAACTTGATTTTTAATTTTTTTTAAAAATTTTCTTTCTTGCTTGGTTATTCTTCACTTGCATTACAGGCAGCAACTAATGGAGGGTATTTTTCCAAGACATTACATTTTAGAATATCTAGAAGAGTAAGATGTTTGAGTAGCTCTGGCTTTAATGTAAACAGTTAGGATCTCAGCTACCTCATAGCTTGATCTTTGTGTGTTTCTCCAGCCGTGGAGGTGTTATTCTTAATAAAACTTCCAACTGATGAATGCTTTCATCTCTCCTATTTTTCCTCTTGTTTTACTTCTTCGAAAGTCCTTTAATCAAGAGAGCATAAAGTCCAGAGTCTGCTGCAAGCTCTTTCTTTCCCCTTACTGAGGGAGCTGGCTTTCCTTTGGGGAGGAGGATGGAACTCAGTCAAATTTTGGAGACCTGGTGTAAAATGTTTTCTGGCTCTTGGATGACTCTGAGCTGCTTGTCTTTTATGCTTAATATAACACTGTATTTGCACAAATATATTCAAGTTAGCAGAAAAAAAATGTTTAAAAAGTAAATGTAGATTATGATTAATAATTCTACACCTTATGTTAATAGTAGAAGACTATTGGCATCTATTAATGAGGTAGCAAAGAAGCAAATTATATAAATGAGCATAAAATGATTGATAGAGATGTTTATCTGAAAGCTGTGGTAACATGTGCGTACTTTTTTGAGAATGAAGTTTTTTTCCTGATGAGTTGAGATAAATAACCAGATTTCTTTGGTGTTGTAAATTAAGTATCTTGCTATTTTTGTTAACACAATGTGCCAAATTCTGCTCTGACAGTTTATTGTACACTTCTGTGGTGCTGAATATTTTTCTCTGAGCTTCAGTATTGTAACACGGGTTATGCTGTTATAATTTTCATTATAAATGATTATGTACAGATTTCAGATATTCAACAATGAAAAATCAAGTTCTTGAATCTCCTCAAAAGTAGGTTTAATTCACACATGTATTTTATATATTCCTGTCAAATTAATACCTACGCCTTAATGCGCTCATTTAAGACATTAAAAAGAGATTATATATTTGGACATTTTACATTCCTAGAGTTTTACTTTGTATTGTTCTCTACATTAACCTTGTTAAAAGCGATGAAGTTGTGCATAACAGTTCTATTACTGTAGTGCATTATGTTAAGTAATATGTATCTATTTGTTTTAGAGGAGTTCAACTACTAACTGTAGGTAGCTTTTCATGCTGAAGTTGCTTGAGTACCTATGTATATGGCAGTGTACCAATGCATAGTCCTCAGCCTTGTAATTTTAGAATTCAGGGTCTTAGTAGGATCAAATGGGTAATTACATACAGCTCAGTCTGCTGCCTTCACTCGCGTTGAGTCGCAGTCTACTCTAGGATTGATTGTAGGGGAGGAAGGTGCAATGCAGCATTAAAAGGGATGGCATGTTTTGGGGTCTTTGTTTAAAAATTCAACAGCACTGAGTAATGAGAACTTGTTTGTAGCTGTTAGAATCAATCAAATTAATCAAATATGGATAGCATCATGGTATTTTTTATTTTCATACTTATTAATGTTTTCACAGAAAACTCTTTGTGCTGTTCTCTTAAGCTGGAGGTGTGTATAGCTCTCTGGGAGAGGTGGAAAGACAGCAGCCTTTGTCACAAAGCGGTTTGATTTGTAGATTGAGTGTGCGAATAGCCAAGTACTGTGATCAGGATCACTACTGCTGACCTTGGCTAGTACCTACAGTTAGAGATGAGGAGCAGGGCTGGTATGTCTGGGGTGTTTTTAGGTGGAATGTTACTTGAGCCACGTTGCTGGAGTTTTGGCATATGCACGACCCTTTGGTGGTCAGTACCCATAGGAAATGTGTTTGATCTATGGCCTTTCTCTGAACAACAGGTTCCTGCCTTATATCAGTTCTCGACTTCAGGACAATTTAAGGTGTTCGCTTTGGCAGTTCTCTTCACTGGGATTGTCACAGCAGTATTGAATGAAATACAGTGGCGAGAAATGAGTGAATGGAAAAAGATACTAAAGAGCATTATTCAGATGTTATTCAGCATCTGAAGTTCAGAAAAGTGAGGAGCATTCAGATCCTTCCAGAATTTATTGCTGAGTTACCACAGTCTCCTTTCTAAAGACAAACTAAAGATCCTATAGTTGCCTCTGTGTAGGGCTCAAAAAGTCTGGTCAGAAGGAGAAGGGGAACCTGTTTTGTCTACAGTGGACATACATTCGAAAGGCATTTTTCTGTATCCTAATAGCCTAAGACTTTACGAAAAAAATCATGTCATTAACTGTGTTAATGCATCAGCAATTGCACTATGAACTGTTCTTACCAGGTTTGTTTCTGTTCAGGAGGTGACCTGGTAAGAACATGGTAAAATCAGATATTCAATCTGTAGTTATTCCAAGTCTCTCCATGTCTGTTTCTGTTCAGAAATCTTCTGTTCTGGAGACAGACGTGGAGAGGCTTGGAATAACTACAGACTGAGCATCCAGACATCAGTCCCGGGAAGGATATTGGGAATCTTTCAAAAGACTGATTTACAAAGAAATAAGCAATAGGGATGTGATTCTCAGAATGCGTAGCTTTACAGGAAATAAATTTTCAGCAGGCTCTATTTCAGTATTTAAAGAAGTTCAAAGGTTTGGCTGATAAAGGCGAAGGTGTAGCTGTAACAGCCCTTTTAGAAGGACAGTTCTTCGCATTGCATGACACTCCAGTTTGAAAAATAGCACTGCCCTGTATCAGTGAAGCACAAGTTAAAAGGATTAAGAACTGGCCAACTGACAAACCTAAAAAATTAGTCATAATAATAGAGTACAGCTCCATAGAGATCAGCACTGTGCTTGACACCATTTAACAGTTTCATCATTGATCTGAAGTACATGGAACTGTGATAAAATTTGCAAATGACACAAAGATTACCAAAGCAGTAAATAATGAGGGCAGGGAGTAGTATAGAATTATCTATACTGATCCTGCCTGTATTCAAACGTAATGTATTCTGATTCAGTCAGATGCTAAGCTTTACAGCTAAGAAGTAAAGGCATATTAAGTGAAGCTAATAAGAAATGGAAGAATTGAGAAACTTCGGGACTCAGAAACGGACAAATCGGCACTACTTTTACAAAATACAAGAAAGGGCCCAAACAATCCTTACTTATGTAGACAGAGAAATAGTGAGTAATGGACTGATCTGTAAGCATTAGGGTCAAGTACCAAAGGAAATGGTGAATTATCCACCTCTCTGAATCTTTACATCAAGCCTAGGAGTTCTGCCATAGTTTAACATGGATTATTGGGCTCAAACCAGGAGTAATCAAATGAAATGTCACAGCATTTTGATGTACAGGAGGTCAGGCTGTATGAACTGGGATTGCCCCTTGACCTTGAGCTGTATCTATAAAAAGTACTAAGTTGACTTGCAAAACTGTTTGAAAAACTTTTCTGGAGAAGCTGTTGTACTTCTTATGGGAAACTACTTGTCCGTTTAATTTAAGGTTGAAGCTATATTTTTAGCCTCCACTAAAATGTGCTTCTTCCCATATGCTAAATTTAGACAAATTAAATTGTCAATTTTTCTGGCACAATAACATGCTAGTGTAGAATGTTGGGGATTTTTTTGTTTGTTTTTCCTTTTAAGTTTGAGGCAAAATGTGTATACAAATTAAAGGCTTCTCAGAATGAGAGTTTTTCATACTGCTTTTGTGACTTGTGATAAGACGACATTCTGGCCTAAAAATGAAGTTTATTTTTGACATAGGGAGGGAACTTCTTTCGATACATGGAAAGTAGGAATATTTATTTCTGTCGTGGTTTAACCCCAGTCAGCAACTAAGCACCACACAGCTGCTCACTCACCCTCCCCACTCCCGGTGAGATGGGGGAGAGAATCGGAAGAGCACAAGTAAGACAACTTGTGGGCTGAGGTAAGAACAGTTTAATAATTGAAATAAAATAATAATAATAAATTGTAATGAAAAGGAAAATAAAGAGAGAGAGAGGAACAAAACCCAGGGAAAAAAAACCCAAGAGATGCAACCGCTCACCACCCGCTGACCGATGCCCAGCCCGTCCCCGAGCAGCGATTGCTGCTCCCCGGCCAGCTCCCCCAGTTCATATACTGAGCATGATGCTATATGGTATGGAATAGCCCTTTGGCCAGTCTGGGTCAGCTGTCCTGGCTGTGCCCCCTCCCAGCTTCTTGTGCACCTGGCAGAGCAGGGGAAGCTGACAAGTCCTTGCCTAGTGTAAGCATTACTTAGGAACACCTAAACCATCAGTGTGTTATCAACATTATTCTCATCCTAAATCCAAACCACAGCACTGTACCAGCTACTAGGAAGAAAATTAACTCTATCCCAGCTGAAACCAGGACAATTCCAAAATGTTTTAAGAGCAGATTTAGAGTTGAAACCTGAACACCTGTTGTCAGGCTTATACTAATCACCTGTGAACTTGTAAGTAGGGTGACACAGTGTTGTGTTGTGATGTTCATGTTTCTTAAAGAACTGGTTAATGTTCACAGGGACTGAAATTCTGTTGTGGCAGTACTGGAAATGTGGAGGCTCTGTCCACTCTTTTCTAACATGTTTTGCAGTGGAGGATATGCTCCCCAGTCCCTGCTGTTTCAGTATTTTATCTTTACCTTGCACTTTCTGTGCATCAGTCCCTATAGGAGCCTTCACAGTACTTGGGACTCAGCAGCGTTGCTGAAGGACTGACAAGTCCCAGACAAATGTCTCAACCTCAGCAGTGCTCACTATCTTCGCAAACGTAGAATTGCCTTCTGAAGAGCACAGAGAGAGGATCCGCATGTTTTCCCCTCTTTTCCCAGTTACTTTTTCCAGTGTCCTCCAGGCTTATGATCTCCCATGTTGCTCAGTAATTCCTAGTATTGAGAGGCATTCATGTCCTCTAACAAGAAGCTGCTTACTTAAGTGCCCTTGCTAAGAGGTTACATTTTCACCTGTAGTCAGTGCAATATTTCAAGAATGATTCAGACTTGGATGTAGGTTAAGGAAATATTCTTTAGAAATTTTACAGGGAGTTTAAGTGCCTATATCTTGTCTTTCTTTAAACTCCGAACACTTGTGTTACCATCACATCCAGTATAAAAAGTTTTCTATTAAAGTAGGGGTTATATTTTTAGATACAAAGATAAAATGATCTCATCTCAGACTTGAAATCTTTTTGTACTCATTGAATAAAGCAAAAATAAAGGCTGTTGCATTCACCTTTCTGCATGTTTTGCTTTGTTGTGAGTTTTTTTGAAGTGTGGCCTGGATTTTTGTTTTCCAGCCCTGCCAAAATTTTAATTTCCTTTTTAAGTTAAATTGCAATGTTCTTTCAAATCACCTTCCAAAAAAAGTTTTAGTTATATAGCAGGTCTTCAGAGAGTATCTGTGTGTGGCAGTGGTGTTTGTGGCTGTTGCAGTATCTGTTGGTGGCAGAAGGAGGGAGTGGCAGGGTGGGGAGAAAAGTGTTCTGTTTTTCTTGTGAGTTAATTTCAGTCTTTGGTATAAGTAAATTTCCATTAAATGTGATGAATTGAGCTGCTATGCAAAACAAAAGGGTGTCCGTGTATTGCAAGACTGTTAGCAGAACGAGGGTGTCCGGCTGCTGAAAGCCGCAGGTGGGATATTGTGGAGGTCATTACCTTAGTAGCCTTTAAGTGAGGGGTACTGTAATAAGACATGCTTTGTTTCCTATAGGATGCACAGATGCACAAAAAGTATTGGAAGCCATAAGAGTGAGTTGACAAATTCATGATGAGATTAGTATTATGTTCGGTGGAACAGCAAAAAAATACATTCCCTCAGGAAAATTGGAGTTGTGTAGTGTGAGATTGTAATACAGCCATGAAAAAGCAGAGCCAAGTAGGAATTTTCTGCTCTCATTGAATAAGTCTCTACAGATCTTTTATCTGGATTCAGGCTCAGGCATATGATTATTATGCTGACTCACTTGGTAGTCATATGATGTGAGGCCTGCTAATATTAACCCAGACATGTAAAAACATTTGAGTTTTTCTTCAAGGTAGGGGGAACTTGGGACATAGAACTTGGTAACAACAAAGCACCCACTTTAGGGTGAAGGTGTGGAATTGGGTGGGATAGGTCAGGAGAATGTTCTTGGTTCTTTTGTATGAACTGGGGCAAAAAGAGAGAAAATCTTGGAAATAGGACACTGGGAATGATGTCTTCAAGAAGAGGTTTTTCATGGTATTCCAGTAAAGAGTGTAAAGTAGATCTTGCTCGGAGTGCTTGTGACTAACATAGCAACATGGGGGTGTTTGGAGTGTAGTCTGAGAAATTTGTGAAATTCACGCCCAAACTAGGGGTTTGAAGGACAAGTACACCTGAACATCTGAAACTAAAACGCACAGGATGAGTAGTAAGAAAGAGGAAGTTCTTTATTTTACACGTGAACACCCCAGATGAAGAAAGCAAATGAGCTTGCACAGAAGAGCTGTAGTGTTGCGGCATGTGTTCCAAGTTGCAGTCCTAGCCAGTGAACTGTCTCTTATTTTGGAGTTTACATGATGCTTTAAAGGCTGAGCACGGTGTTTCACTCATGACTACTTGAAAATCAGAAATAAAGGAGAAATAAACAAAACAGTGATTCACACCCAATGCTGTTGTATTTACTGTTGCAAAAATATGTGGTTGAATGTTGAAGAGAATATAGCTCTGCTGGCACACAGCTGCCTTCATATTCCTCTGTTCCCACATCAAGGGTGTGGGGAAGTTAACTTGAATCTTTGAATTACTGCCATTGAGTTGAAGTTATAACGGTTTTGGAAAGAATTAATAAATCATACATTTTTTCCACTCATTAAAGCTAAATACTTAATTAATGTCAGTGGGAAACAATATGTAGATTTTATTGATGTAGTAACTTTTTTTTAACCTAAGGACTTCATAATGGAATAATGTGATTTCTGTGAAATACCAGACCTCATGTGAGGTGATCTGGTGCTTTGCAGCAGGCTGAATTCTTAACTAGGTGTGCTTATAACTGATCTGGTTTGGTCTGAGATGAATCTTGTCAAAACCAAAACCCCCACCATTTTAATGCAAATCATTGCAGGAATTAAGGGAAAAAGGAAAATATTCAAATTTTTTGACATATTTTTATAAAGACTGTAAAAGATTCAGTCTCTTTGTGATTCCCTTCATAACTGAGAGATAAGTGTGATAAACCTTCCAACCCCCTGCTACACGCACACCCATACAGCGCTTTGTATACAGCGGTACAAAATCCTCATGTTGAACATGGGCATTTGGCTATTCTGCAGCTAAGGGCTGATCCAAAAAATGCACAATAGTGTACTTTACCAGCCATCACCATTCTCTTTAGGATGTGGCTTCAGTGGGCTCCACATTGGACTTTACCTGTTAACCTCTCTGCATGAGGACTGCCACTGGTTTATTGGGATTCAGGGCATGTTCGAATGACATCGACGGCGTGAGATACACTGTTGGAGGTAAGGATTTTAAGGGCAGTAAGTTGCAAGCAAAACCAAATAATGTTTGCAGTTATAACAGAGTCATACAATGTTAGATAACATTGCAACCTCCAGTCAAGCAGAAATGATAGGATCATATAAAAATAGGACTGGAGATGACTTTAAGAGGGACTCTGGTTCATTTCTTGCCTGAGGACAGGATACGGTCTCCTTAATGTCATTCTTATCAGGTATTTGGCTAAGCCATTTTTAAAGGCCTCCAATGATGGTGAATCTAGGAAACCTCTATCCCACCTACCCAAGTCATTCTCTATCTCTACCTTTATCATTAAAAGGTATTTCGTAATCTCAGCCTTTACTTTGGTTTGTGCAGTTAGATTTCTTACTGTTGCTAATTAATAACTACATGAATATGAATAAAACTCTTCCTTTCCTTTTTACTTTTGCATTATACACAGTTGAAAGCGTGTTATCTTGTCCCATCCCCTTCCTCTACCATGTCAGCTCCTCTTTAGACTAAACAATCTGGATTTTTTTTCAGTCTGGTTTTATGTAGGTCATGTTTTCTTGAATTATCCTTGTGGCACTCTTCTGGACCTTGTCTGGCTTTCCTCATTCTTGAAGTGCAATGCCGCAAACTATGTGCAGAACTGTGACTGAGCAGAGTTGGAAGGATTATTTCAGAGTCTGTTTTCTTGTTTATGCAGCCCTATATAAATATAAACATAATATATATGGAAAGAGTGAGGAACAGCATGATATTGTTGATTCATGTGCAGCTTGTGATCTGCCCCAGCCAACAGCTTTTTTTAGTGCAGAATTACTTGTTTCTCATCTGTTTGTGTGCAGTTGAGTATTTTTGCATAAAGGAAAAATCTTGCCCTTTTTCTCACTGTTGTGGATTCTTTTTTTCAGAAACATTTTGCCCATATGTCAAGCTGAATTTTAATTTGAAACCTGTCCAGTAGCACACTACTTTCTCATCTTTTATGTTGTTTCTAGATTTAAATACTCCAGATTTTAGTCTGTAAAATGATGGAATAATTCAGTTTGGAAGGGACCTTGGGAGGTCGTTTGGTCGAACCCCTTGCTGCAGCTTCTCAATCAAGGTGTTTGTTGCACTAGATCCAGCACATGTCCCTACAGATCTTGACACAATGCATTTTTGTATTTTGACTGTGATCCCTTAGAGTGTTCTGGGCCCTTTACCTCTTACTTGTCTAGGTAGACTGTGCTTCACTCGCTTGGTCAGCTTGTCCCTTCTGCTGTCAGATAGAGGGTCAAATTGTTTGATTTTCAGAAGAAAAAACTCTTTAGTTTCTCACTGCTACTTTACTTCAGGGTTAAACGAAAGCTTTAGGTAGTCTATGTAAGCATTAGCTGGTTCATAAATGGAGATTATTAATTTGGCTTTTCCTTGAAGCAGTACTTGGTGGTTAGTTGCATATTCTCAGGGCGTGGTCTTATTATTTTGAGACATAAAGCAATTTCAGCAGCATCCCCCACTAAGTTAGGAGAAGCCAGCTCCTTTCAGAATGCCAGGTTTTGACATTATGAGAGGAAAGGCCACCTGGAAAAAATGTGTTATTGGTAGTAGCTGTTGCTATAAATCCCTTTCTGTGGTGAGCTGAATTTGGGAAAAGATGAAAATCCTTATTTTGATCAGATGCCTATCAGTTAGAGGTAAATCGAGAGCTGCCTGATGAGTTCGGCTGAATTTGGCCAAGGTTGGTGCCATGTTCTGCAGGAGGTACGTCAAAAAAGGTAGAGGAAGCAGAGCTGTGATTAGATGTGTTGCAGCTTGGGCTTACGCTGCGAGGAGAGGTTATGCAGCTTTATAACTGCAGGAGTAATTATCAAATACGGTTAATGACTCAAGAAAAGATTTGGCTACATGTGCTATGATTGACTGAGTCAGGGCCTGTGTTAGGATTTGGTCCTGAGGTTGTAGGAGACTGTGGGACAAGTGGTATTGGGCTAGATAAGCAAACTCATTTAAAATCAGGATTTCAAATTTCTTTAACGTAGACCAAGTGTTTTAGAGCTACTTAATGGATTAAATCAATGTCTGCTGATGTACCTTTTTTTTTTTTGTACAAAGTGTTCTGTGTGCTAAGCATGCAAAAGGAGCTTAATGGCAAGGTTTGATTTTTTTTAATTTATTTTTTTAATAAGGTGTGATTCATCTTTGTTCTTCTCTAGTCTAATTAAAGATTAAAAATCTGCAACAGAATACAAAATTGTAACATCATTCTACAATTGCATGATTTTGTAGCAGCTTAAAAAGCATCGTTAACAGTTCTTACCCTATAAGTAAAGTATTTGGATGAGTATGATTATCCTGTACTGCCCCACAGTATGGCCTGCAGTGCTCATGCTTTCCTCAGGCCAAATTCCCTGGTAACCTTGCTGCCTTACTCTTACGTGTAAGTCCAGTGGACTTGTTGGAAAAGCTTTTAAGTACCTTGGGAAGTTTTGGGTCAGGTCCAAAAAGCACAACCCTTAATCACGTACGTTCCTGTGTGTTCAGAACAAATGGATGTTTTGCTTTTCTGGAAACTTGGTAAATTCTTGCCAATGCAAGGTGATAAATGCTGCCTCTGAATAACTACGAGGACCTTACCAGGTCATTTCATTGTGAAACAGGGGCATGACGTATTGAGACCTTTAACAGTAATACCTGCAGATTTAGCAAAGCTCACTATTGATGTGTTTTGGGGTTGGGGAGAACTACTCAGAAGAGGAGAGCTAAGTGTTCTAGTGAAATTATCGGTCTTTACAGCCTGTATCTTTCTTTGTAAGACTGTTTTGAGAAACTTAGTTGTGTTCTGTATGCAGTGCTCTATTCTAGCATAGTCTTTTAAAGAGATCCTTTCTTGCTAATACTGAAATACTGAATTTCGCAGAGGAGGTCATCAGTCCTTGTGAATGAAAAGATTTTTTTAATGGCTGAGTGGGCAAAAGAGCCAGAAAATATTTTGTTTATTTGTTTTATGTTACAGATAACAGTGTTTATCATTCGGCCAACTAGAGAGCCTTTCTACAGACATCATAACAAAAAGCCCTAATAAGATTTTTAAAGCAGATTAGAAATAATCTTTCTGCATGACCTTGCCCCAGGTGACCTCCTGGTTTGTTGCTTTTTAGTTGGGCACTGCATCATCAAAGCAACGATTTGCTGTTTAATATGGTGTATGTGAAGTGGCATTGTATCTTCATCTATACTTCATCACCAGGGAGAGAAGTAAGGCAATACAGTACACTGTACAAAGTCCGCCTGCTTTGTGTAAAACACATTTGGAGAACAATGTCACTTGGATAATGATATGCTCAATGACACTGCAGCAGACAGGAGCGAAAGAGAAAAATACAATACAGAGGATCTTAAAAACTTCTTTTGGTTTAATTTAATATGAACTCAATGTATAATTATTTAGTGTGATTCCCTTGTTTACCAAGTAATTATAGCTTTAAAATCTGTTTGGGTTAGCATTTAGCTTCTCTCCATCCAAGGGGATCATAATATTGATGGAATATGTATTAGCCTGTTCTTGTGAGCAAAAGTAATTAAAAATATATCTTTATTATTCTCGGTATGATAGTAACCTACAATAAATTTTGAAATGAGCTGTTCAAACAAAATATCCAAGTAATGTGCTTCTCTTCCTTTGCTTATAGAAAATGAAGTCAAACCTGCTTAGTTTTACAAGGTTTTAATTAAATTAAGGGCTTCTAAAATGCTATAAATTACAAAAGTGAAGCATGAGCGGTTTAGTATGGGGGAAAAAAAAGTCTTGACACCAAAATTTAAACAGTATAACACAAACATGAAAGTGGCCTTCAACAATGACTTGAGGATTAGAACTGTGGATATCAAGAATTAAAGGATTTTAAAGGAATAATCTTTCTGGTTTGATTATTACAAGCTAGTACTGATACATTTGACCTAAAGGAGAAGCTTTTTCCTTTAGCTATGTACCATCTAATAGCTTTTATTGTTGTTCTCATTATAAAGAGAATGTCTGTAAATGAGTGCTTGAATGCTTTTTTTTCTTATTTGGCTGTAGTAACATTGGGAGATAAATACTAAAAAGTAATTATTATTCCAACTTAATAGTACAAGCTTGTTTTTAATGTACACACTTTCTAGATTTCAGTAGATGAAGATTTATATTCTAAAATGCTGATTGCTGTAAATCGTCTTTTGAGGCTTCAAACATGGTATGATATGTAGACAAACCAGAAAACTACCTAGTTGTGTTCTAACGTACATTGTAAGTAGCTGAAGTGATAAGGTAGATCATTCATAGATATTCTTATCTTTCTAAGCTCCTATAATATATGGAATCTTGAAGTTCTTAAACTGGCAGTAATTGTTTTACAATAATGTTTACATTAGGCTTTCTGAAGTGTTTTATTACCCCACATCTGCATATTCAGAAATACAGGCATGCGCTAGGAGAAAATTCTAAATATAAATTTTAATGAATTTTTTTATAGACTGGAAAAATACAGGAGGTCAGTTTCTGGCCATTAAAACTGAAGGAAAATTTGAGACTTGAGTTACAATTCTGAATATTCTGAGGAAGGAGAGTATGCAGTGTTTTAGAAGTCATGATAAATTGCCAAGTATTTTTACAAGTTCTATGGTACTCCTAGGTTTTGTGTTTTGGTGGTTTTTTTCCTTAAAAAGAAAAAAAAAATCACTAATATAGTTACTACCTTTGTGAAAGTGTTTTCTACAAAATATACATAGAGACAGAAATATTTAAAGGGACAGTGTTCTGTTGTATGAAGAACATACTGAATTACGTGTATTCCAGAAGCACTTTGTTCAATCCTAATGTTTTGAAAAAAATGGAATATTGACAAATCATTTTAGTATCTCATATTTTTGCAGATATTTTAATTTGTGAAGTGCTTGAAAGAGGAAAAGAATTAGGAAGTGACATAGTACAAGGCTTTCTCTCTTTTTTTTTTTTTTGTTGCTCTTCTCCCAAGTATGTGCTTAAAACGTCATTGTTGATGTGTCCTTTCTGCACTTGGCCTTCCAAAAAAACCCAAACTTGAATGTCAGATATTTTCTGCATTTTTGCCTAATAGTCAGAAGGTATACATGCAAATGAAAGGGGTTTTGAATGTAATCTAAGAGTAAGGACAATTTCAGTATCAACCTGATCCAGTGTCATTTTTATTAATTTATTTAAAGTATACCTCAAGATAAAACCAGCTTGATCTTTCTTAAGGTTAGTTTTGATTGGTCATTACCAAAAATGAATTAATCTTGTTTGGTCATTCATCTGAAGATACTGTGTTTCAAGTTTCCTGTACCTTTATGTGGTGTCAAACTCACGCGTTTATAAACGTTTAAGCAGGTCCCAACTGTGACCACAAGATATTCAGGTCAGGAAGTTTGTATTATCTATGGAAAGTTGGCCATTTTGGTTCAGCACACTGCATCTTGCTCTAGGGACGAATGGCCTGATGCAAAAGTAGATTCAGTGATGCCTTCAGACATGGGCACACGCTGGTCTGGATGATCATCCAGTGTTAAATGAAGACATGCATCAGTCAGATCTCTGCTTGAGGATGTGGAGGGCTGCAGAGATGAGGCTCTCTGAAGGCACCATGAACAGATGAGGAGGATCGTCATGCAGCAGCTGATGTCCTCCATGGTAGTTGGATTGGGGAGGTGATAGAAATTGTTCCTGTTGGTGAAGTGCAGCCAGTATTGTGCTTCACTCTCTCAGTAGGCAGTCCACCCTCTTGCAAACAGTGACCGAAGTGCTATAGACTTTGAGTGGGTGCATAATCGAGCCTTTGTGTTGCTTTTTTATTTTGAAAAGAGCTTTTTTGTTTTGTTTTTGTTTCCCATGAAAAGGGCTGTTGTTGATTGGAAAAAAAATAACTTCCATGTGAATGTCATAGGAAGTAATAAAGTAATCATTGTTTCTAGTGAGGCAGTAGTTATAAAGTACCCTTAGCTTTTTTATTATTATTATTTCTTTTTTTATTTTCTTTTCTCCCTTGGGGGGAGGTGGCAGAGACATGGACATTTAATTGTTATCTTTACTGATTATGCAGTACCCACAGAAGAGGAGTGCTCAGTAACTCTGTTTCGCTTATTCTGTGGCTTCCCCCCCGTTGGCCCCCCATAATGATATTCAGGCTGTGAAGGGGTTGAAATATCAACCTCATATCTGAAGTCAAATTTACATTTCACTCCAAACACCATAATTTAATGAAGGTTTTATGCTGTTGTGGGTACTTAATTATGCTAGAGGCAGAGCTGAAATTTAATATTGTTCCACATGCAGGGAAGATTTACTAGTAGCTTATTTTCAGAAGTCCTCTAGAAGACTATTGCTTATGCAGACTACTCTTGTTGGTTTTTAAAGCAGATTGGAATAACCTAAACTTTTATAAATAAAATTTCATTTTAATTGCTCAATGAAGATAATGTATGTCTTTTTAGTTTACGGGTTTTTGAGAAGGAGGTATCTGGATTAGCTGGCTTTGCAGCAATAATCAATGCAACATTTACTGCCCTTAGCAGCTAAACCTTGATGATCTGCATGTAAACAGATGTAATCATTCAGGACATGTAATGCTGTACATGCTCATCTTATATATAAATCAAGACGACAATTTCAAAATTATTATAGAGCATGCTGTTGCTCTCTCCTGTAACAGTTCTTCTCTTGCACAGCAGAAACTTGCCTTTTCAGTCTTAACCTACTGTGTTCCTCAAAATAAATGAGAGTACACTACTCTGAGACATTGCTTTCTCAGTTTTGACTCACGGCACCGTCTAACTTTGTACACCACTATGAGTCAGTGGGGTAGAAGATGTGGTAGCTGTTGTTATTAGGGGACTGGGGGGTCACCGTGATGGGAGCTTTCTGAGAGACTGAGACACCAGAGAAATTTCCAGACTTCAAACAAGCATGTGTTTGTGTACAACTACTAGGCAATCTGTCCAATAACAATGAAAAGCAGTCACAAATACTAGTCAAGCAAGCCTGAACTATATTATACCATGTTGGCTGTAATGGTTGCTGAATTTGAAATGTCCAGGCTCAAGAGCTCTGGGAGGGAGCTGGAGCCAAAGCGGGTGTCATTGCTCTACCACAGGCTTCACTGCTTGGCATACACGTCTGCTGCAGATCAAGACCAGCCTTTCTTTTTTCATGGGTGAGAATCAGTCTGTTCTGGCATTGAGATGGATGTTACCTCTGGACCATTGGTCAGTTCCACCTGCTGCAGGCGAGCATTACCCACTTGCAGACTGAGGGCCAGTCATCAGAGTCCTTTAAGTAGTTGCAGACTGGATACTGTTTTCATAGGTTTCCTGTGTTTATACACCTATGTCAAGGTTATTTTACTTCTGGCACTAAATGAAGCTGTCTTGAGGTATGTCTGGGGCCAGGGCAACCAGAATGTGTTAGAATATGCTACAAAGACACAGTTTAAACATATACAGAACAGTAATGTGAAAATATAAACTGGAACTCTAATGGTAAACATATTTATTAGTAGGATTTATTGCTGACATACTGGAACTCTAATGGTAAATGTATTTATTAGTGGGATTTATTGCTGACAAACAGGCAATGTAACTGAGAACTCAGTGAAACAAAAATTGATGTGATTAATGTCAGAAGTTAGTAATTTTATCTTAATTAAAAGTAACAATTTCTGCCCCATGCATCAGGATACTATATGGGGTTGTTGGGTTTTTTTCTGCACACATTGGCTGCTGCTACTCTGTTAGCCAGATAGTGAGACGTCTTGACTGTTTTCCTTTGTTCAACTGGAGTTGAAAGAACTGAGTATTTCTGCAGTTCAGACTTTCTAATGAAGCCTTTAAAACAAAATCTGCTGCCCTTTTTGGGGAACGTTTTTTATTCAAAGCTATCATCTCATTTAAATGTGTGACAGTTTCACGCCTGATAACTTTTCTAGTAGTAATTCCTTATCACTGAGAACTAAATATGACAGTTCCTGAGTCTTAGATGTCCGGTTTCTTGTCACTGTGTAAGAGAATTAGACTGAGTGACTTCAGCTGGGGAAACATCTGCTGTAGTTATGAGCTGATTGCTGGCTTTTCGCTAAGCTCAGCTCTAAATCATTCTGTAGTTAAAAGAACCCATTCTGGTTATTTAGAATTGAAATCATTACACGGGTACCAAGTCATAAAGCAGGTTTTTTAAAAGGTGAGAAAACTTTCTAGCAATTTCATATATGTTTCATTGTTATTGAAACTGTTTATATTGGGGGGATTTCTTGGTAGAAGGCATCTTGTAGCACAGCAGAACTTGGCGTCTATGCTGCTTAGACCACAGTGAGAATCCCCAAGTTTGGTACAGCAAGGGAGGTGCTATTTTATTTGGGCTGCATACCCCCTGCTTAAAAACATATTTACTTTTTGCCTTCTACCAGTTGGGGAAGCAAATAAGTTCTCTACTAAATGTTTGGCTGTTGCTCCCAAACAGAGAGTATATGCTATGTGTTTCAATTAAAAGAAGCCCTGTAGCAAAATGTGTTAGTCACAGGCAGAGGCCAAGTGTATCATTATTCTGTAGGAACAGCAGTCAAGATAATGAATGGCTAAGGACAGTGGACAATGGAAAGTGAAGCATGTCGTGTCAGCGTACTGTCAATGGAGTCTGGGCATGCTTTGCATTAGAAAGTGCTGTAAAATTGCAGGGATGTGGCTGATCTTTGGAGGAAGAGTAGAACGTTGCCTAATGGCATGTAGTAATTTTAAGACTTATTTAATGCTTTTGCTGTAGTAACAAAAAGAGTTAAGAAAATAACTTTGGTGTTTAATTCTTTCCTTACTTTGAGACAAACAGGAGTTGTTTCTGGGCTTCCAGTGCATTTGCCTTTGAAACAAAAGAAATTAAAATCCAAAAGAGGCTTAGTCTGGTATACTTTTCTTTCTGATGAAGTATATCCTGTAAGTAAACAGCTTAGGTGAGAGGCATGTTGTATGGGAGTTGGGACTTCAAAAATTACACTGGAGAAGTGGCAAATCTCAAAAACAATATTATGTACATGATCAGCCTTGTAAATACTGAGCTTAGGATTCTGACTCTGTGTTGCAGCTGTTAAGCATCTTTCTGAAATCAGGACTGCAGAGCCAGCATACCACTAGTGGGAAGAGAAGAGATAGCAGCACGTAGAGTGAATGTTGCACAGAGAATGAAAGTGGTGACTTTGGAAGAAAGAGAAAGGTGGTCAACAAGTTGAAGAGGGGGAGTAGCAAAGTGCTAATTTTGCAAGCTAAGAGGATGTGGTGTTTGCCAACCGTGCATGTTATCTACAAATCTGGGAAACTATGGAAATTGAAGGAAAAAATAGTAATACTGTATATTTTAACATGTCACAAAAAGGTATCTGAAAGTGCTGAAAGAATACCTATTTTAAAACTGTGATTTTTTTTTTTTTTAATATATATTAATATTATCATACAGATTGCTGGAGCATGTAGCATGTTTATCTGCTTGCCACTTGTCTAAAGTAGCATACTCTTCAAAATAATAACATATTTCTCTTGAGTTTCTAACTGTTGTAAAAATGTGTTTAAGCATTATTACAGTTTAAAATGGGAAACAAAACAACTGCAAGATATAATTTCTGTTCTGTTTAGGGGAAGCAGAAAGGAAAATAACTTTAGCCGCGTTTCCCTGCAGATGTTCCACTTGAATATAGAGCGATATGGTGCACAGTAGATACTTATGGAAGTGGTATTTGATAGTGCCATCTATTGCTAGAAAAGCAGAACTAAAATGAGTATTTTTGTTATGTGTATGTCTAAATTGAGCAGGAAAAATGAATGGTACCTGTTAATCTTCTAATTATTTCAAGGTCATTTTAGCAACATGGATATAAGTTTGATCTTGGTTTTATGGCTATGGAATGGACTATATTTTAAAAAAATTGATTTATCGTACAGTAGCATCAGAGATGGTGTGGTAAGTTTCTATTCCAGAAAGCTTGCAGCTATTGGCATGTGGTTGAATGCCTGTGGCTGTATTTTGGCTAAACCTGTTAAGCCTGATTATTCCTTCCCTCCCCTTTAATTGATGACATTAAAGTTTATATAATGCACTAGAAGATTGATCCTAATAATCCTAAAAGTGCTTTAGATTTAGCAAAACACTGAAAGTTAGGTGTTTTGAGTGCTTGAGTTTTAGTTTTGTGTTAAATGTGAAGAGACTAAAATGCATCTAAAAATTCTCTGAAAAGTAACTGGCTAATGATGAAAATTCTTTGAAGACAAAGACTTAATGATCTGGATGCATCTTAATACTTAGTATCCTTTATCAGGTCTTTCAGTTAGCAAGCAGGGAAGCTGATTTCTCCACCTGCCCTTTGAAGGATATTTGTTTTATTATAGAAGTGTAACTAATGCTAATGGTAAGAATAATGAAAGATTTATAGGGGCAGCCTGAGATCAATTTTAAGTTTTAATTGTGGTTCTTAGCATTACTGATCCTTCTTACTGCCTCAGTCCTGTTGTTCATCTCTACTAGAGAAACACCCTACCCTAAAAAAAAATACACATTTTTGGCTTGTAATCTTTAAGGGAAAGAAAACATGTCTTCTCTGCGTTATTTTCCTCATGAAGGATCTAGATGGCAAGGTAAGAGCAGGAAAAGATGGAGGAGCTTGGGAGTAATTTGTTCTTTCTTAGATCCAGGCAGGTATCTCTCAGGAGTTTATTGCCGCTTCACATAACTAATGTTCTTTGGCTGAAGCTGTCCTCCTTCCTCAAAGACAGACAAGTCTCCTGTTACCCCTGCTGAGCTTCTGAAGAACTAGATTGCTGCAAAGCTTAAGGGAATCAAAGGAAGCAGCTCTCGAGTTTATAGGCATCTGTAGATTTCGAGAAGGTTTAGAAGGAGAAATAAAGAATGACCTACCCATCTCCTGACCGGAGAAATGGTGTGGAGAAATCTGACTTCATCATCCTAGTTAAGTTCAGGGCTGAAATCTAATTTAGCCAAATGGAAAGTCTGTCTTTATTGATTTTTTTTAAATTTTTTTTTTTCCCCCTTTCAAATGATGTCTAACTTCCTTTTCTCCAGGTTGCATCTTGGACCTGGATCTGAGGTCGCTTGTATTCTTTCTCCCTTTCTCCACTGACCCAGGATATACTTTCTCTTCCAAAACCTGTTTTAACATCTTCTTTTTCCCTGTATGTTTGTGTTTAGCCCCTCTGTCTTTCTCATTCTGAATGCTGCGACAGCCAAAAGCAGCATAAAGCCTTTAGCAACTACGCTTTGCAATATGGAGAAGGGGAAGGATGTAGCTGCCTAACGGTTTACTTCATGGATGGATTTTGTATGCTCTCTCTTCTTGAATCTCCATGCAGGCTCTTCTTGAATCTCTTCTGCAGTCTCTGTTCCTATACATTTAATCTTCTATTCTGTGTTTGTAGCTACCTGGTCTCTTGGTGTTCCTTAGCATTGGTCTGCTTATTTTGTTGTTTTCTTGTTCATTCATCTGCCTGCCATCTATCCACAGAATTAGAGCATCTGAGCAAAGCCAACAGAGTTGCAATTCTTGGTGCAAAGTTGATAATTTTCCTTTATAATTTTCCCTAATGCAGATCCTGTTGATGTAAAAAGGAAAATAATTTTCAACAATTAAATTATATATCTTTGTAGGAGTCTGTATGGCCTCTTCTAATGAAGTTTCGTGTTTAAAAAAAGTTGCATACAAAATGTACAAGCAAAGGCATCTGGAATCGTGTCCGTATGGGTGAGCAATGGGGCCAGCAGAGGGCACTTCAGCTTGAAAATGAGAATGGTGCTGAAAGCTGTAGTCTAAATGCTTTTAAATTGGATATCTTTGTTTAAAAATGGAGTATTTAAAAAAAAAAATTAATGAGAATCATTTAGGCAAGGGGTATCTGCATTGTGATTGGTGCTTTGTTGGTGTTGTCTTCTACAAACTATGTATCTGTGGCCAAACACCATTGTACCATGGAAGAATTTGGGAATTGAAGGAGGAAAAACGCTTCCCATATAGTTTAAGGTATGACTTTACTGAAAGAAATGATACCTTTGTTGTGACCTTGTATCATCTAAAATTGAACATAATAGCGTATCTTAAAGCCATCCTTTAAAAACTTTTTTCCCTGAAGTGGGTGCTTCTGATTTCTTTTTAGTTGTGATTTGATTTATTCCTTTAATTAAAAAGCAACTGAAATTGGAGAACATTGCAACCTATTAATTGATATTTGTGAATGACGGTGTAAATGACTTAACACGAAAATAGTAATCTATTTCCACTTTCAATCCAGTGCTGATATTGTTATCTTGTAATACAATACTAACATATGATTATATCTGCCATTAATACATTTAACAGTAGATGACAAATTTTATTAAGATAAGAAGGGCCTCATGCTCTTCCACTTGCCCTGGTGTAAATCAGAAGTTACTGCCTTGAATTGAGAAGATTTATTCGTGTGTAAGAACTTACTGGTGTAAATTAGGAAAGTCAAGCCTGACATGTGGTGATGTACCAAATTATATTACAGGATATTTAAATTCTGTCTCCCACTG